>NC_052633.1:48618673-48932978 GCF_016161935.1 Mauremys reevesii | reverse complement strand
AGTGGGATGCATGCAGGCACCCTAAAGCCCAATGCCCTGTCAGATCACCCTCCCTGTCACAATTGTTAATTCCATTAACTTTCCAAATACTCAAATTTTCAATTTTGGTGTCATTCTTTTACCCCTCCTCTAACATCCAAACTATTCCCAACACCTGTTGCTTCTCTATGAACTTTCTGCCCATTCACTTGGGCTTTGTGCAGGGAACCAGGAGCTCTGTAATTTATACCTTCCTGCATGCTGTTTCTTCTGAATCAGGCTTGTTGTGTTTTACAGGAGTCCTGGTGTTGATTTTATAAATATTCCTGGTTAAATATCATCGATTGCTGGAGGTGAGTTAAAACTTTTGATGCCAGGCATCCTTTGACCCTCACCAGTCATAGCCATTTTTGGAAAACAATGTGTCATTGTTCCCCTCATATAAGCAGAATGACCTTTTCTTAATATCATATTTCAGGTAACCTGTTTTATCACTTGATATTTTTTAAATATCACAGAAATATGCTAATAAAAGAACAAAGCTAATGAATTCCTGTATGTTTTATTTGAGCAAAATGTAAGACTTATAAAAACTGTATTTTATATCTGACAGTCTCCAGTGAGAGAGACCTATACTCATGACTGCCTGCTCCCAACAGTCATCTGTGCTAATGGCTTGACAATATCTCTGTTACTAAGAGCTTTATCATCTTCATTTTAACTCACATTTAGACAGAAATAACCCAACATTTTTTTCCAGCTACACACAGACCTTATCAGCTGTGTAAAGTGAACTGCAAGCAACCGAGTAGGAGGGTTGGAAAGGATTTTTTTTAAATGCGAAGAATTCTAGTTAAGAATATTTTAATTTCTGCCTATGTGAAAGAGCATTGTAAAACCTGTAGCATGCAAAAGTGAAAGTTGTCTGGATGGTCTCTTTTGTTATAGTGTATTAAGTTATTACAATGGGATAAAAATGTGGAGTCATCTGATTTTATACAGATTTCATTGTATTCTACTGGAAAATAAATCTTGTACTTAGATTATGTATAAATTCCTACCATGTGTGCTATAGCCTTTTATTTTGCCCTAGATAATATTGATCATCCTGAATTACACACATTCATTTTACAAAAGAAATTTTTCCTCAACTTTTATTAGTCTATGTTAAATATATAGCATTTTAAAGCTGCATGGTGCTTAATAAATGTGCACTGTGTTTAATATACGCTCCGGACTGGACAATTTCAGTATTCATCAGTACTTGATCCTTTTTGGATTTATAGTCTAGTATCCATAAATTTCTATAGGGTTATTTCTGAAACCAACTCATGAGAAGAATTTTACTCTGGACCTAGTTATTTATGGGTACTAGTATCTCCCTCTGTTTTATTTAATTTGTTTTACTGCTCAGTTATCAATCGCTTAACTCTTATCTGCTTCATTTATCCCTAGAACAGATCAGCGCGCCCCACAATTGTTTAAACCCAAGGGGCAATAGGACAGGGAAAGTAAAATCTCAACTAATGGGGTCTTGAGATCTCATCTTGGGATGAATCTATTGTTTTCTAAAACAATCATCTCTGGAATTTTCTATACCAAAATTATGCCATTACTTTTATTCCATTTGATTATGAACTCTGTGTATGCATCTGTTTCAGACTGAAAACTCCATTTTGATTGGAAGGCTGATTTTTATTTTCCTACTGTCTGTTGACCTCCATCTTGAATTAGAATTCCAGAGGGTTGCTGGCACAAGGCTAACAATAGACTGTGAAACTTTGTCATTTGGATGGTCAGTCCTCAAAGAGATGGCAGCTGCTGCTCAGGGCAAACCAGTTTTTCAAATTTGTACTTAGTGGGGGAGAGAGGTCCACTTTGGCAGTGAAATGATAAATAATCCCAAGCTTAGTTTGCTGCTTTGCTTACACCAGAGCATGCCAATGGGAAG
This sequence comes from Mauremys reevesii, assembly GCF_016161935.1. Taxonomy (NCBI): domain Eukaryota; kingdom Metazoa; phylum Chordata; order Testudines; family Geoemydidae; genus Mauremys; species Mauremys reevesii. The sequence continues at coordinate 48,931,048 of NC_052633.1, read as the reverse complement.
GCCTCTTGCCATGCAGTGGAAGGGATCTATTGTCCATTATTGTGATATCTGGAATATTCATTTGAAGCAACAACGGCATTTCTGCAACATGTTCTTTTTGCTCTCTGTTAATTTTCTATGGGGGAGAATAAACCAGCTGTCTGAGGTTCTGGACAAGATTTTGAACCCATTCAATTAGCAACATTCTGGGGCAGAGTCTCAAACTCATTGTCTGGATTTTCACACTTATTTTCATGACTAGACTCAAGAGGACTGGATTAAATCTGATGTTTCAGTCTCAACTTGTTGAGGAATATAGAAACAAATATATAAGACTGAACCTCCGGAATGCTCCTGAAGTACTATTGAACACTGTTAAATCATTTATAAAGTACTATAAATACATGCTGTTTTTTACCAGCATAAAATAATTACACATTTCAACCTGTTATTGAATTATTTATACTGTGCTATCAGTGTGTATAGCACTTTACACACATACAAGATGATGACAATGTCCCTAAATGAACAAAAGTTAGTTTGGATGAGGAGGGAGAATTACATTGCTTAGTGCATAGGAAGTAAGAGGATTTTCCAGGGGCACTATCTAGCACAAAAGAGGCACATGGCTTGGAGGAGGCACAAGGAGCATTAAGCAATGGAAATTGGCCAACGAGGGCTTGGGGAAGATGTAGATGGGACTGGAGCTCAGTAGAGCCTTGGAGATAAGGCCAAGGACCATTTGTCTGGTTAAATGCCATCTGTTGCTAGAAGTGAACGCCTAGTAAAGGAAGTTGAGGAGGGTCTGAGTGTTGGAGGAGAGGCATATATATGGAACAGCTGCATTTTGAATAGACTAGAGAAGCTTCAGCATTTTGGTTAGTTTCCCACATCTCCACTCTCTAGTCCAGGGATCGGCAACCTTTCAGATGTGGTGTGCCAAGTCTTCATTTATTCCCTCTGATTAAAGGTTTCGCGTGCCAGTAATACATTTTAATATTTTTAGAAGGTCTCTTTCTATAAGTCTATAATATATAACTAAACTATTGTTGTATGTAAAGTAAATAACATTTTTAAAATGTTTAAGAAGCTTCATTTAAAATTAAATTAAAATGCAGAGTCCCCCGGACCGGTGGCCAGGACTCGGGCAATGTGAGTGCCACTGGAAATCAGCTCGCGTGCCGCCTTCGGCACCCGTGTCATAGGTTGCCTATCCCTGCTCTAGTCTGAGACCAGAAAAGGAGGAGGCTGCAGTAGTCAAGGTGAGACATAATCAACACATAAACAGATGTAACCAGGTGTGACTCACCACTGCAGCACCTCCTGCTGGCTGTCCTGGGAATTAGCTCTGTATGTTAGTGTGCCCTCTTCGGATTGTGCTTTGCCATCATCACTCTTGCTCCAGGACCCATGTCAACTCTCTCCAAGGACCACAGCATCCTCTTCAGCAACACAGTCCTCCGGCCGTGCCACACACTGTGCTCCTGCCTTCCAGGGGACCTGAGGTCCACTGTTCAACCACTTCCCTTAGTGACTACTGGCCACTTCCTCATAGCCCCCAGCATCCTCTTCACCCTCACCACAGTGTCTCAGCCTGCAAACCCCAGCAGCCAGCCAGCTGTATCTCGGGGTACGTCTACACTACGGGATTATTCCGAATTTACATAAACCGGTTTAGTAAAACAGATTGTATAAAATCGATTGTGCGCGGCCACACTAAACACATTAAATCGGTGGTATGCGTCCACGGTCCGAGGCTAGCGTCGATTTCGGAAGCGTTGCACTGTGGGTAGCTATCCCATAGCTATCCCATAGTTCCCGCAGCCTCCCCCGCCCCTTGGCATTTCCGGGTTGAGATCCCAGTGCCTGATGGGGCAAAAATCATTTTCGCGGGTGGTTCTGGGTACAGCCTCACCCCTCCCTCCCTGAAAGCGGCAGACAACCGTTTCGCGCCTTTTTTGCTTGGTGAACTGTGCAGACACCATAGCACAGCAAGCATGGACCCTGCTCAGCTCAATACCGCAATCGTGGATGTTTTAAACACCTCGCGCACTCTCGTGCAGTATGTGCTGAACCAGGACCTTCGAACCGAGGCTAGGAGGAGGCGGATACGGCAGCGCGGCGATGACAGTGATGAGGACGTAGACACAGAATTCTCTCAAACCGCGGGCCCCGGCGCTTTGGAGATCCTGATGGTAATGGGGCAGATTCTATCCATTGAACGCCGATTTTGGGCCCGGGAAACAAGCACTGACTGGTGGGACCGCATTGTATTGCAGGTGTGGGACAATTCCCAGTGGCTGCGAAACTTTCACATGCGTAAGGGCACTTTCATGGAACTTTGTGACTTGCTTGCCCCTGCCCTGAAACGCCATAATACCAAGATGAGAGCAGCCCTCACAGTAGAGAAGCGAGTGGCGATAGCCCTGTGGAAGCTTGCAACGCCAGACAGCTACCGGTCAGTCGGGAATCAATTTGGAGTTGGAAAATCTACTGTGGGGGCTGCTGTGATGCAAGTAGCCAAAGCAATCACTAAGCTGCTGCTACGAAAGGTTGTGACTCTGGGAAACGTGCAGGCCATAGTGGATGGCTTTGCTGCACTGGGATTCCCTAACTGTGGGGGGGGGCGATAGACGGAACCTATATCCCTATCTTGGCACCGCAGCACCAGGGCCCCCGGTACGTAAACCGGAAGGGGTACTTTTCAATGGTGCTGCAAGCACTGGTGGATCACAAGGGACGTTTCACAAACATTCACGTGGGATGGCCAGGGAGGGTTCATGACGCTCGCGTCTTCAGAAGCACTACTCTGTTTAAACGGCTGCAGCAAGGGAATTACTTCCCAGACCAGAAAATAACAGTTGGGGATGTTGAAATGCCTGTCGTTATCCTGGGGGACCAGCCTACCATGGCTCATGAAGCCATACACAGGCAGCCTGGACAGTGGTCAAGATCTGTTCAATTACAGGCTGAGCAAGTGCAGAATGGTGGTGGAATGTGCATTTGGCCATTTAAAGGCGCGCTGGTGCACATTACTGACTCACTCAGACCTCAGCCAAACCAATGTCCCCTATGTTATTTCTGCTTGCTGTATTCTCCACAATCTCTGTGAGAGTAAGGGGGAGACCTTTATGGCGGGGTGGGAGGCTGAGGCAAATCACCTGGCCGCTGATTACGCGCAGCCAGACACCAGGGAGATTAGAAGAGCACACCAGGAAGCGGTGCGCATCAGAGAAGCTTTGAAAAGGAGCTTCATCAATGGCCAGGGTACAGTGTGACTGCTGTGTTTGTTGATGAACACCCCCCCCCCCTTGATTGACTCATTCCCTGAAAGCAACTCTCCCTCCCCCTTCGAGTACAGCTTACTTATGCAAATAAAGTCACTCTCGTTTAAAAATCATGAATTCTTTATTAATTCATTATAAAAAGAGGGAGAGAAGTAAGGGTGTGGTTTGGGAGGAGGATAGGAAGGATGGAGAAGGCCATTAAAAAAATTTCACATTAACGACAGCCTTCTGGTTGGGCTGTCCACGGGGGTGGAGTGGGCGGGTGCACGGAGCCTCCCCCCACGCGTTCTTACACGTCTGGGTGAGGAGGATATGGAACATGGTGAGGGTTGAGGGTGGTTACACAGGGGCTGCAGCGGCACTCTGTGATCCTGCTGCCGTTCCTGAAGCTCCACCAGACGCCGGAGCACGTCAGTTTGATCACGCAGCAGCCCCAGAGTTGCATCCCGCCACCGCTGATCTTCCTGCCGCCACCTCTCATCTCGGTTGTCCCTCCTGTCCTCACGTTCATCCCTCCTGTCCTCACGTTCACTGGCCTCTTTCCTGTAATTTGATACCACATCCTTCCACTCATTCAGATGAGCTCTTTCATTGCGTGTAACTTCCATAATATCCGAGAACATCTCATCTCGCGTCTTCTTTTTCCTCCGCCTTATCTGTGCTAGCCTTTGGGATGGAGGAGGGATGGTTGAAAAATTTGCAGCTGCATGAGGGAGATAAATATTTAGAAAGATACATTTTACAGAACAATGGTTATACTCTTTCACAGTGAACAGCACTATTCACCTAGCACATGTGATTTCCCTACAAGGCCTGCAGAAGCTACCAAGTCTATGACCCCTTCGATGGCAGTTTTCCAAACTGTCACTCCAGGCATCAGAATTCAGCTTGCATAGGGGTTACTTTTTTTTTTTGCTTGAAATTCCTTGATTCTTTAAAAATACTCATTTGTAATTGATTGATTTAAATAATTACTGTACAGCTTAGGGGAAGATTGCCAGTGACCAAACATAAAAAAGATCATCGGCATTTCACTCCTCCCCTCCCCCCGCTTCGCTACGTGCAGGAAAGGTTTTTTTAAGCTTGCAGTCCACGAACCCATTAGAAAAATGGCCACCCCCCTTACTTAAATTCCTGATTTTTAACCAGGTTATCCTGAACGATATCACTTTGCTGAGGATAACACAACAAGATAAAGAACGGATGCTTCTTGAATGCCAGCAGTCACCGGGACCATACGCTGCTATGCTTTGCCACGCAATGATACCTGATTACTTGCTATATGCATGGCGTGGTAAAGTGTCCTACCATGGTGGGCGGAACAAGGCTGCCTTGCCCAGAAACCTTCTGCAAAGGCTTCTGGAGTACCTACAGGAGCGCTTCATTGAGATGTCCCTGGAGGATTTCCTCTCAAACCCCAGACATGTTAACAAACTTTTCTAAGTAACTATACTGTCTGCGACCGCATCCCAAGTCCTCAGGGCAAATCAATCATTAAAAAACGCTTGCTTAAAAAACAATGTTTGCTATTTACAAAGGTACACTCACCAGACCTCCCTTCCATGGCGTCATTGTCTGGGATAGTTGCTTGTGAGGGTAATTCCGTCAGGGTGATAAAAAGCTCCTGGCTGCTGGGGCTCACGGAGTGCTGTGTGCTCTCTGCTAGGTCTTCCTCCTCTTCTTCATCTTCATCTTCCCCATCTGCATAATCCTCAGACATGGCAGAGATTACAACCCCCACCTCGGAATCCACGGTCAGGGGTGGGGTACTTGTGGCGCAGCCCCCTAAAATTGCATGCAGCTCAGCATAGAAGCGGCATGTTTTTCGACCTGCCCCGGACCTTCCGTTTGCTTCTTTGGTTTTCTGGTAGGCTTGTCTGAGCTCCTTAACTTTCACTCTGCACTGCACTGAGTCCCTGCTGTGGCCTTTATCCGTCATAGCCTTAGAAATTCTTTCAAATACTTTTTCATTTCGTCTTTTGGAACGCAGTTCTGTTAGCACTGAATCCTCTCCCCATATAGCGATCAGATCCAGTACCTCCCGAGCGGTCCATGCTGGGGCTCTTTTTCGATTCTCAGGAGACTGCATTGTTAACTGTGCTGATGAGCTGTGCGTGGTCACCTGTGATGATGAGCTCTCCACGCTGGGGAAGCAGGAAATGAATTTCAAAAGTTTGCGGGGCTTTTCCTGTCTACCTGGCCAGTGCATCCGAGTTCAGAATGCTGTCCAGAGCGGTCAGTGGTGCACTGTGGGATACCGCCCGGAGGCCAATACCGTCGATTTGCGGCCACACTAACCCTATTCCGATATGTTAATCCCGATATTAGCATCTCGTCGGGGAGGAGTACAGAAACCGATTTAAAGAGCCATTAAAATCGATATAAGATGCCTCCTAGTGTGGACGGTTGTGGCGTTAAATCGGTTTTACGCTCCTAAAACCGATTTAAACGCCTAGTGTAGACCAGGCTTCACTCTCCCACTCCCTGCTAACAGCACTGCTCTGTCCAGGGTGCTGGCAGTTCTCATTCCTCTGGAGACACAGTGCTTCCTCCCTGGGCTCCCAGCAGAGAACTACCCTCCTCTGCCCTGCAGCTCCCTTTTAATATGGGCCTGCTTGGCCCTGATTGGTTGCTCCCTTCAGCCCTTCTCTGATTGGCTGCCTCCTGTGCAGCCTTCCTAGGGCTCTATTAACCCCTTAAAGCCCAGTGTGGAGCAAGTGCCCCATCACAACAGGGTTTTAGTGGTACGGACAGAGAGCAATGTTGCCAACTCTTGAGATTTTATCACGTCTCATGATATTCAGTGTTTTACTTAAAGCACTAGCTCAGAGAGACGTGATTGTGTGAGACTCCCAACTTTCATATTTAAAACAAAAGTTTTTACCCTCGTTTGTGGTTGCAGAGAAGAACTTGGAAATCTGACCCAAGTTCTCCCTAAAGGCTCTAAAACTAAAACCTGAGCATTAAACCTGAGCAACTGGAACCTGCATTTGTCATCTCTGATCCTCAAGATGAATGTCACCTGTCAATTAGCAGCCTTCCTATCCCACTCAGGGAAGGAGCCACATCTATAAACTTTGAATCAACTTGTACAATGTAAAAAAATCCACTTGTATTTAAAAGCTAACTTTATTGTAATGTAAATTAACATGTAAAAAGGCTCATTATATTTAGCTACTAAAATAAGCATTTTCTGCTTTTCAAATTGTAAAGTGATAGTGTTTCAATCTCCTATGAAGTGGGCAAATGCTTCAACATTTTTTCAACAAAGAGATAAATTAATCTAATAAATTATTTGCGGCAAATTTTCCTCTCCACTCTAAACCCCTGAGTGGGAGAAGGTGGTGTGCAATTAACCTCTGTTTCCTCTCTTGTTTCAGTACCGGTGATAAGAAAAATCCCTAGGATTTATAAATTGAGGCATGTTGGATTGGGACTAAATGTGGAGTGCTAGGATTGAAAAAAAATACTCAAATTAACTACTGTCACTATAGTTTAATTTCATTGTCAGAACAGGTGAGCTATCTTGTATGAACAGCACTTTCTGAAAGTTCAATGTTTTGTTGCCTGAATTGTAAAACAGATGCAGCAATCTTCTGAAGAACTCCTGACTGGAGTCTCTGACTGAACTGCACCAGCCTGAGGACATTTAAATATGATGTTCATGCCACTTGCAGACATATTCGGGAGTAAAAAGTAAAGCAATGCCACGTAAGACAAAAGCCTGTAAGTACATATACGAAAAAAAGAACAAGGATCTGTTTCAGAAAACACAATTTCTAAAAATAGAAGACTTCTCTCCCCCCTCCCGCTCTCCCTCCCCCCGAATCTCAATCTCAACAGTAAGAGGTCAGGCACATCTGGAATACATTTCTAAGATATAAACACAACTCCAAAAAAGCCTGATTCTCCATTGCTGTTCATCTTATGAATTCATTTACACCTGGGCAAAGCATTCTAAAACTGGTGTAAATGAGTGGAAAATTCTAATTTGGTAGCATTTAAGATTCATTTTGTAACTGACTACAAGTGGTGCAGGGTAGAGGAGAATTTGTATGTTTAATTTTTCTAGGAATTAACCAGAAACAACTAGTTGCTGTCCTGTCCTGCTGCTATCATGCTATCCTATTGAAACTTACAATTTTTTTTCTAGCAAATGTCAAAAAATTAGCAGCAGATTTTCAGAGTTTGCACTCGAGCTAAAGGCCATGTCATGATCTTAATGTTGTATGCTATAGCTAAACAATTTACAAGCTACTATACCTGCAGAACTAAAAAGTGACAATATTCTCAAAGAGTTGAAAACATATGTGGAAAGTTACATCTAATGTATCTAGGATTAGCTGTGATGTAAGCTTGGGGAAATCTGCTGCTGAACAAAGCTCACATTGAAGATAAATGTTCTAAGCTTACCAAGTTTATGAGCCTTGAGTGACTTATTGTGGTCTGCAGCCAGGACACACTAGTCTTCGGTAGCGCAAAGAGATTGGCTTGGGCAAACCCTTATGTCTGTGTGGCACTCTTTGCAGGATTGAGGCCTAAGTCTGTGATCTTGCTATGCTGCCAGGCCTCATTAGTAGGTGGGTAAGAGACTTCCATATACATCCCATCAGGCTGTAGGGAGTAGTATTTATTGTTCAGGTGATTGAAACCTTCCCTGGAATCTGACCCAACAATGAAGCCAATGGATACTGTTCTGTGCATATGTATATAAACGATACACGTTATACAGATGATATCCATGTGATAAATTGCACAGGCATATATGATAAATAAAGGTAACTGATCTCTGATCCATTAATTGATCTCTGAAAGACATAGTCTAACATTCCCAAACCACTACCAGCATTTAAAAAAAAAGCCATTTAAAATAAACCAACCTGCTAGGAAAACATTTCCTCTTCCTACCACCAAACATGTGAAAGTGAGAAGGGGTGCAGAAGTTAGCAGCGACCACCACCTTGTAACAGCCTCCATCAAACTAAAACTGAGAAGTGTGGGTCCACCAAACAAGGGACGTAGACGTTATGACACTGACAAGCTAAAGTCCCTTGAAATACAGAAAGCCTTCGTTCTGCAGTTAAAGAACAGGGGAATGCAGATGAGATCAACAAGAAGTTGGACAAAGTAACAGCAATTTATGAACAGAGCAGTGAAGCCTGTCTAGGCTACAGGCAGAAAAGGAGGAAGGAGTGGATTCCACCCAACATATGGAACGCCACAGAAACCAGACGAACCCTGACAAAAAAAGTTTTAGATACAAAATCCCAGAAGCTAAAGAACAAATATCATGAGCAGTATAGCAAGGCATACCGGGAGGTCAAACACCTCGTGAGAGCGACAAATAGCATTATATTGATAATCTGGCAACACAAGCAGAGGATGCAGCTGCTCGTAGTGAACAAGGAACCGTCTATAAAACGATGCAGCTTATCAGTGGTAAATGGCAGACACCAACAAACACTCTCATCAGGAACAAACAATATACCGAAGAACAAGAAATGCTCTGAACAGAATTGCTGAACAGGGAGCCACCTAAAGAGGAAGCAAACATCCAGGAGGCAGAAGAAGATCTTGCTATCAACACAGACACCCCAACTAAGGAAGAGATCATCCAAGCCATCAAATCCTTAAAAATGGGAAAGCACCTGGCAAGGATAACTTGAATGCAGAATTGTTCAATGTAAATCCTAAATTAGCAGTATCTATCCTGAACCCTCTATTTACATCAGTCTGGGAAAGGGAAAAAGTGCCATAGTGGGTTATAGATGGGGTTATAGTGAAGATACCAAAGAAAGGAACTCTCAGTTATTATAATAACTGGTGTGGTATCACACTTTTCATTCAACCAACAAATTGGACTGAAAATCAATCAAAGATATCATGACCTTTAATATTGCCTCATCATCCCCGGTACAGATAGAGGATTGTGTTCTCACCAATGCAGAAACATTCACGTACTTGGGCAGCACCATCAGCCAGGACGGTGGAACATGCCAGGATATCCGGAACAAAATCAATAAAGCCAGGAACACCTTAAGGAGCTTAAATACAGTCTGGAAATCATCAAAATACAACACCAAAACTACTCAAAATTTATCAGAGCTGTGTACTTTCAACACTACTTTATAGTGCAGAGTGCTGGGGAATGAGAAAGTATGACATGTCCAAACTGTCATCATTCTATACAACCTGCCTTAGAAAAATCCTCTGTATCTTTTGGCCCAGAACAATCTCAATCCAAGATCTATTGACACAGTGCAGACAAGAGGATCTGAGCACCATCACTGCCAGGAAGCATTGGAGATGAAACTTGTGCTTCAGATGGAAACTGATTCCATCAGCAGAGTAGCAATAAGATGGCAAGTGAAAACAACGCCACTCAAAAACAACATGGTGAAGAGCTGTGGAAGCCGAGCTGAAAAACCTGGAGCACAGCTGGGGAACCATTGAAAGACTTGCCAGAAACAGACAGGAGTGGAGGAGCTTCGTCATTGCCCTAAATGCCAGAGGCGTAATAGGAACAGGATGATGATGATGACCACAAAACATGTACTTTCCTCACCTCCAAATTTCCCCTGCTGAATACACAAGTTGGGCAATTTTCAGTCCTGGCCCAACAGGAGCTTCCTTTGATACATAAACCGTCATTGCTTTAAAGTCCAATTGTTCATGACCCTACAGGCTACAAATGAGCGCTACATGTGCTACAGGAAATGGCAGAGTCCCCTCTTTGTTATGGGACCTATTACTTACCTCTAGCCTTGGAACATTTTTATGTATAGAAAGACTAGTTATAGGTCTTTTTTCACTTTTACTCTGTCTCTGAGCCTCACTCAGATCAAAGTAATTAAAGAACATCACTTTATAGCTGGAGGGATCCAAGAAAGTACTTCAGAATAGAGCTAATCATAATTTTTCAACATTTTATATTTTAAATTTCAGCAAAAAAGAAAAAAGAAAATGTTCTTTGACCAGCCCTATTTAAAAACACTTGGAAACATAATGTAACATGGGTCATGGATATGTTACATGAGAGTTTGGTGTGGTTTTAAGTTTTTATCAACTCTCATTTGGTATTACCTGCATAACTCATTCCTGATCTCACCCCAAATTGATGCCAATAAAATCTTTTATATTATGCCACACTGATATATTAAATACTCGTGTATGTATGTAGCATTGGTTTCTAAAACCTTAGAAAGCCAGTGTGAAAGAAATGACACTATAAAAATGTAATCTGCTTATAATGCTTAAGATTGAAATTAATAGAACAGAAAGTTAAAAGTGGTCTTATAACTCAGAAGCCAGAACAAGTCAAAATTAGATGAAATATTTTAAAAGGGTCTTTATGGGTTTAGGTTGTGTGACAGTTATGCCATTTGTTACCACATTAAGGTAACACCCCAATCTAGCACTTTGTTCCTTATCTGTATGCAAAATAATACTGCTTTAGCTGGCTGGCAGTCCGACTCTCTCACTTTTTATTTGCTTTGCACTTTCTAATAGCAACTGATTTTGAAGTGCTCTCTCTTCTCTCCCCCTCTATGTGATGCACATCATCCTGCCCTTGGGCTTTTCAAAAAAAAATACACAGAATGAGAATAAGATTCTGAGGCAGTGATTTTGTTCTGCAGATTAACTTCTACTTCACCAGCACCAGTGAATCCTGTAACTACAGTGTTTGATGGCTAAGAAGAGTGACAGTCATCTGCATTTGTTAAGCTTATTATCTCTCAATAGCCTAATGGAGACAGTTGGATTTATGATGAAAATGCTCAATAAGCAGCAGAGAGCACAAAGAATGTGAGAGGTTAGTTCACCAGTGTTGTTGCCAATTGCTGTGAATAGTTTACTATAGCTGTAATATATATAGTGACTGGAAGTCAGGTCTTATATATATTATATATAATCATAAAGGCACTTGGAGTCAAGTTAGGTGAATTTATTTCAGAGACTTACTAAGTAAGATCCAACTTTGCAGAATTTGAGGCACTGCTCCCACAATACTAATTACTGAAATTTTATTCTTGGTGCACAAAACTCATTGGCGTTATATCAGGGATAAATTTTGTTCAAGTGTTTTGAATAGTCCTTCTTTACTGAACATCCCGTAGGAAAAAATCTTTTAAATAAATGCTTTAGCATTATCATGACATAAAAAATTCTCTTTCCAACTTTTTGCGCTTTCTTCATTAAGAGATGAAGATCATCATTAAAGGGCTGAGAATCTATAATATTAGACTGTGATGGGCGGGGAAACTGCTCTCCAAAACTCTATGCCAGCAAGTGTACCAGGCAGCCCTAAAACAGGTATAGCTTTGTTTAACACTATTGAAACTAAGGCCTTGGCTACTCTACAAACTGAAGTCGACTGAAGTTAAGTCGACGTACAGCCACTGCAGTAATTAAAGTGGTGGTTCATGTGCACACTCTGCTCCTTCTGTCAGTGGTGCATGTCCTCACCAGGAGCACTTCCACTGACTGAAGTGGGGCATTGTGGGGCACTGACAGCTGGAGCCTGTCTCCCCAGGGTGTGGAGGGAGATCTCCAGTTGTGAGCCCCACACTAGGCTGACAGCCAACAGGGGATGTAAGTAATGCAGTATCTACACAGACACTGTCGTCTGTGAAGTCAATGTAGTAGGCAACTTACATCAGCAGGAGCACCACTGTAGTGTAGACCAGGCCTAAGTTTAGCTTCAGATTTAGCTAAGGCACTAGCTTTCTTTGGTGGAATATAGTCATGTTGGTTGAGATACTGCCTCCAATGAAATCAAGGGGAGTTTTGCCATTGACTTCAGTGAAGCCTGCATTTTACCTTATGATTATCATGTAGATTACATTAGTGTATGCTGTGCAGTAGGCAATTCCCACAAACAACAGAAGACATATGCCCTTCTCTGAAGAGTGTATAACTTAAGAGAGACAAAGGGTAGGGGAAATGAATACTCCATAAAAGCATTGTGATCAGGGTGCTGATACGCATGTATCCTATTAGTAGCAGGGCTTTAATTTTTTTTGTTTTTTTCTAAAGTAAACATTAACTTTACCTTTTCTCATCCTTCCTCCACAATTCAAGCCCCTTGTTTTTTCCCCCCACCCTCACTGGGAGAGACATGGATGGATATGAAGCTGAGAATATTTGATCCTTTCCCTCAACAAAAATGAACTGGTCACTCTCAAGATAAATTGATGAAAGAGGCTTGGCCATCTTCATGTAGACATTGTGGAAAAAATGGACCGTTAGGAGGACTATAAATGAGGTTTAGGACAGCTCCATGTGTGGAACACGGACACCTTACCCCTTCTAGAAAACAGTACTAAGTATTAATCAAATTCATAGCTCACCTAAGTTTGGAAAATAGACCTAAACTTAAAAAAGACTCGGACTGAAAATCATTCTTTTTAAATGAGAAAATCCTTTTCTTGGAGGCTAGGAAAAAAATGTTTCAAGGTCTAGTATCCTTAGCCAAGGCAAAGAAGATTGCAAAGCGACTATGGGCCTTAGGAAAAAGTAAAATGATAAATTTTAAAAAGGAGGCTAATGAGAGATCGGTGAAGTCTCAGAGCAGACTGCTATAGGAGACCAATATAAGAGCAAAGCCTTGGCCCATTTTAATCCTCTCATTAACATCAGTTTTTGTGACATCTCCTGTTTGTTTCCAGCATGGGTAAAAGAAATCTCGCATTCTTTTAAAATGGTCTCTACTCCTAACTGACTCCATAACTCTTCTAAAATCCCATTTCTCAGAAATAAGACACTTGTCATAAAACAGGCAAACACTTGTCACAATGATGAACCGTTTTCTATGGTTCTAAGGACTATCCTCAGGCAAAAATTTTTAGTGCTGGACACCGTCAAGTGCATAAACTAATCAAGTTGGCCCCAATTTTAATGTCCACCAAGAGAACTAAGAATAATGCAAAGAAATAAAAATTTCCAGTTAAGGCTTAGTTAAACTTCTTTTACAGTTACATCTTCTCTGTCACCATGCATTTCATATTATAGTACATAGCTCAAACAACACATTATGCAAAGTCCAACAAAATCATACATTTACAAACATCTTAACTTGAAATGATTGACACACACATTAGTTATATTATATTTTTCTTTGGTGTTTTGTAAATAGAAAGAATGATTTGTAATACACAGTCATAAAAAAGTAGAAATAGCAAACCCTGTATCAGCTTTAATAAGAACTGATGGTAGTTTTTCAATTCCACCAACAGATGTCATTAGCAATTTCTATCCTCGTTACACAATCAAAATATACTCCACAAGCCTCTCAGTTTTTCCATGCTTGAAAGTATTCTCTATGACAATTGGTCTTGGTATCTCTTTCCCCACCCTATCAAACCTATAGAGTCTTCCTCTATTTTGTATTGTAATGTCTCAGTTTACATGTATTTGCAGATGTAACTTTTCTGATGCTAGCTATGCTATGCAGGAAAAAAAGCTAATTCTACATTAGCATATCATGCTTGCATTTAATGAGCTTGCTAATTTCCTTTTAAACTTTAAATTGTTTATTTAGCTTTAACACCTTAAAATTAGCTAATATTTAGAAACAAAAAATTGAAAATTTCAGGCTGCAAAGAATGTTTATTTATAATGTAGAAAACTCGCTGTTTGCTGAGTAAGCCCAGCTCTTCTTTAACTACACTGGAGCTCGTGCTCCTTCAGAAACAGGCCAAATCCTATGGCCCTTAGTACTGACTGAATCCAAGATTAAATTGGGACAAATACTAAAATGTGCTGAGAAGAAGCAAATCTCCTTGGGCCAAATCTTGAATACTTTACTCAGTGGGTAGGTGTTACTGTATTTAGAAATGTCATGTCTCCATTTTTGAGTGCTACTGGTTAAGGGGAGAATTGGCAAGAATGATACCTGCCTGCCTGGCTGAAGGGGTGACACTACCATGGGTGACTGAGTTTCATGATCCTGGAATTCTATGAGACTCTCAGCTGCAGGTGGAAAATCAAATAGCAGATGCAGCCAGATGAAAAAAAATTGCTTATCTGCATCTAATTTAATGTTTCTTTCCTGTGTGGCTCTTGCTATCGTCCTTGGCTTTGCCGGTGCTAGACGAGATTCCTGTAGAGTTCTCTGCACAGGATGATGATTGGCTACTACTTGGAAATTTAAGGTAGTGCAGAAAGCAGCATGCAGGGAACGTGCAACATCCATACTTAGAGCGTTTCAGTGGCTCCTGATACATTTCTGAGGGGAGTTCGAGGTGGGTTTTAATCTATGAAGTCCTGATTTGGGACTGTTCTTTCCTTCTTGGCCTATACTGCCATGACTGTGATCAATGGAAGTGCTTAAATTGAAGCACTTTCAATGTAACAGAGAGAGCAGCTAGCAGGATGCATCTGGGGACTTTGAGTCTGAAGTTCTCTTCCTTTGTCAGGCCAAGAGTGTTATTTATGCCCATTTTACAAATGTGTAAACTGAGGCACAGGAATATTAAGCTCAAGGCTTTTCCCACTCTTACATACACACATGCTCTAATACTAGAAAACAATGGCTCAAATTAAAAAAACAAAATGCATGCAGAGACATGGATACAATCTCAAATTGCCTTGAGTCGTGCAAAAATCTGTCAGCTTTTCTTGACAGTTTGTTGACTACTACCTTCCTGCCCTTTGCAAAGTTTGGAAGGCTTTAAATGGTTTATATAACCACTATTAATACTTTGCAGTCACTTTCCTCAATAGTCATCTTACTATGAATAGTTGAATGGAAAAGTCATGATGACTTTGTTTAAATAAGAGATAAATGTAATGCATATTTTACTTATAAACCCAGAATTACTTTTATATGCAGAAATCTCACCTGATTCTCCTCAGGATTGTATCCAGTATGAATGGCAGTAGAAATGAAATATTAAGACCACCAAATACAATGTCTCTACATCTTGTACATACTAACCACTTAGCTGAAATATTTAGGAATGAAGAGCTGCTCATTCATTCTGAAAAACAGCTGTCAAAGAATTCTTATGACTCTGACTCTTACAGCTCCTGCTGTAATAGCAGCAGGCAGGGGCGGCTCCAGGCACCAACACAGCAAGCACCTGCCTGGGGCGGCAAGCCACGGGGGGGGTGGCCTGCCGGTCGCCGTGAGGGCAACAGTCAGGCTGCCTTCGGTGGCTTGCCTGCAGGAGGTGTGCCAGTCCCGCGGCTTCAGCGGGGGGTACACCGAAGGTGCGGGACCAGCGGACCTCCTGCAGGTGCACCTCTGAAAGCCGCCTGACTGCCATGCTTGAGGCAGCAAAATACATAGAGCCACCCCTGGCAGCAGGCTAATCAGAAATATGTTCACTAAACATGAATGAAACTTGAAAATAATGTTTTTTCTTTCACGAATTGTCGATGGTGTCCTCTCCCCAACTGTATTTGGGGCAGGTATTGAGGGGAGACAATAAAAAAAGTGCACAAGAAATGAATCTACCAGAAACTGACCTGAAAATGACCCTTACACCCTTTGTAATCTATGGCCCTGATCCTGCCAAGATTTTTGCACATGCTGAACTTTATGAATAAGCCCATATTTAATATTGGCGTAGGCCCTGACACAAAGCCCACTGTGTACAGTAGAATTACTCTTTTAGAATCCTTGTGGTACCTCGTTGTTCTTACTGACACAGACTAACACGGCTCCCCTCTGAAATCTTTTAGACTCATCTCCCTTAAAGAGTCAGTAGTTTCCTAGAATCATCACACAGTACAGTCATAGTTCAGAGCAACTGCACCAGTATTACCCCCTCTGTGGTCCACTGAAGACACTCTTTGCTCCCGGCTCCCTGGATGTCTCCTCTCTGGGGTAAAGACCTGCATCTCTCTCCCTTCTGATCAGTGCTTTTCCAGGCTGCACAGTTCCCCTTCTGCATTGTGATATTCCTAGGCAAGCCCGACTGGCTAAACAGCCCAGCATTTGTGCTATGCTTTCTCTTCAAAGGTTATGAACAGCATAATGTCCCATCCTCATAAGTTACCACAAAGCTCTTTCTAAGTAAGCTAATTTATTATGAAGGTGAAACCATTACAGACAAAGCATATTCAAAACAATAAAAGAATCTACACACTTGCCAAAAAGCTTACCAGAGGTCGCCCCAATTCCAACCTCTGGCTCTGGTAGGTGTCAGTCCTTGAACCCCACAACTGAGTTTTTCCCAGTTCATAACTGTCTCCGATTCTGGCAGCAGGCCAGGTGCTTATGGAATTTTGGGGAGGGGGATGCCAGCTCCATGCCTTCTCCTGTACCCCAGTCCTCCCAGTTCTATGGATATCCCTCTCCAGGTGCTCTGTGGGGATGAGGCTAAGTTGAGGGGATCCATTCATTCCCCAGTCACTATGGCTAGCCCCAGTGTAAGTTAATGATTACTGTCCGCATTAAGGGACAGATTGTGCTCCCTTTGAATGCAAGGGAGTTTTTCCATAGTCTTTTATGGGAGTGCAATTAGGCTCTAACTTACAGAGGTTCTGCTCAGTGCACAACCAACCCTCTTAGCCCTGAGGGAGTTGGAGCAAGAACCCAGCAGGGAGATATCAGCATCCAGGTATTGGAAAGAACCACGATGCCACAGACACCAGAGTCTGGAAGAGAGAATGGAGACCCGGTGCCTTCACATAGGTGATCTGCAGATTTCACAGGCTGAACCCTCTTTCACAGAGCTCTTTCTTGCCTCTAGCACCTATCAGGCCGAAACTCAGAGGTCAAACTCTGAATCCTTCACATATCCATGAGCAGGCAATTTGACACCACTCGCTTATGTCCTTTATTGGCTGCAGTCTAATGACCATCATCTAGCTTTTCATTTTTAATAGTTCAATGTCTTTCTATACTAACATGAGTATACGCCTTCCTATGGTTAAGAATGCCCGTTACAAGAGTGCTCTGTATATGTAAACAGTTGCTAGATGAAGTGTCTATAGCTGGTGCCCAGGAACCTGTATCTCAGCTCCTGGGTTTTGTACGACAAGTAAAACATCTTGTGCAAACCTAGTTAACATTTCTAAGTGTTAGGTACCATGTTCACTTGGAGACTTAGGCTATGGCTACACTACCACTTATATCGGTATAACTTATGCCGCTCAGGGGTGTGAAAAACACACATTCGAGTGACATAAGTTACTGACATGTGTGCCAGTGTGGACAACGGTATGTTAGCGGGAGAGCGTCTGCCACCAACATAGCTACCGCTGCTCATTGGGGGGTGGAGTAATTATGTTGATAGGAGAGCTTTCTCCTGTCAGCACAGAGCAGCTATACAAGAGCTCTTACAGCGGCACTGCTTCATCGGTACAGCTGTGCTGCTGTAAGCTCTCTGTTGCCGTAGGCCCTGTCTACACTAAACTGTTTTCCTGCTACCCACAGTGCCTCTCTGAACAGCACAAACGGAATGGTCACTGTTAAGGGGGTATATTTCCCCCCTCTATCTACAATACATAGGTTTGCAAGTGATTGTTTACAAGTTTTCCTATTATGAGAATTGTTTACTTCTCTCAGGCCTCTACAGTTGCCTGAGCATTAATAGTATTAATCCAAGTCACATTTAACCCATCAGTCTGGCCTACAGGATCCACATGAAGACTGGCTCAGACTACCACTGGATGGGGATTAGTAAAAGTCTGCTCTGCTGGACACTGTGCATAGTCAGACCTGTCCTTTGTGTTGCAGAGCAGCTGGAGAAAAGGTGGGATAAGGGGCAGGCCAACCTGGACTATACAGATGAGTTCCATGCAGTAAAAGGTTAGTGATGTTGGGCTAAAAGGCTTCCAGGGAGAGAGAAACTGTATGCTTAGCCCGAGAGAGGCAGGACAAGGCTGCAAACAAAAGATGCTGTTCCTTGGCAACAGGGCTTCACTCACTCATGTCTCAGCTCAGCAGTCTGCAAACAGAATTGTCTGTGTGCAGTTTTGGCCACCACTGTTGAAAGTGAAGAGCCCTGTGCATACCTTGTGTAACTAACTAAATGACACTGGAAAGTACCATCTGCCCGACACCAATCTTTCTGCCAGCAGGAAGCTGAGCCCTTGCAAAGGCCCAAATCCATTATGGTTTGCAAAGGGGATAACACCATTCACTGTACACTACCTCACCCTTAACCTAGATGAATTGCAGGTAGGGGGCTAAAGCTGTCTTCTCACCCCATCAGCCCAGGTCTTCCTGCTGAAACTACCACACCTGGTAGAGGGGGTGGGGGTTATGTAACAGAACATCTATCTGTTAGACATGGACTGGCAAGCACTGACTTGTGTACAGCCATCGAATAATAATGAATCCAGTTATCACTAATTTGGCCTGCATTTGAACCCACCATGCATAGGTAAAAGGCTCCATAGCCTATTATGGGTACCCTGCGTTTTCTAGGGTTTCTGAATTCCTCATTTTATAATACCAGATCTAGGTGAAATATTCACCTCTTAAAAAGCATGGGGAAAGGTTTCCATACTTTGGACTATCATTTACAAATGTTATGGCTCCAGAGTGATAATTCTAATAGTTTAATAAATCTTCCAGCAAATTTACAATAAGTGCCTAATGCAATGCACTAGAGGAAAAAGTAGAGGTAATGCTTTGTAAATCAAACAGAAAATCAGTCAGCATGTCCCACATTCCTGCTCCACTATTCCCCCTAGGTCCAAGAGGCCTCAGAATGTGACCTTAGAAAGCTTGCCGAAAAAAAGCAGTCTCCGTTAACCCTTCTAAGAGATGTACTTTTCTAAAGGAGAACATGGAATGCAATGCTCCAGATGCAGAACTTGATAGAGGGTATAACACGGGACCAGATTGTCCTCTGAATAAAGCAACCGTAAATGTATACATCATTTAACATGCATGCAAGATACAAATTACAAGTTAAAGAAAAAAAAATCTTGTAATCCCGCCCCACTTACAGTTCTGGAGACCAACCGGGCAGAAAACCAGGTCATTTGTTACTGAATCTGCTCCACTATGCAAGGCACCATCTAATTCATAGTAGATGTTTTATGTTCAAACACGTAATCTAATTGGTTCAGTAGTCCTATATGTTTTATTTTGTACTACAGCCATTAAACATTTAGGGACAAATTCATCCCTGGTGTAACTCCACTGAGTCCAATAGAAATACAAGACGACTGGAATTTTACCATTATAGTTCACCCAACAAAGCAGAAAAGGCCACTAGAGAGAGAGATTGTTAGATTTCCATCCTTTCTTTTGTTCTTCATTCACCAACCTTGATTACTGCTTTTTTCCCCCCTCACTGTCAGAAAGGGTTCTGATATGCCACTGGAAACTTAATTCGCCTTGAAGTAATGGGCGTCTTTTACCCCAGCAGAAAATCTTGTCTTGGGCCGAATCCTCTATGGTCAGTTCATATTGGCAGGTCTTGTGCAGCCCTGCAATTACTCAAACTCCCTGCAGCTTTCCAAACAACCCTATTTCTGAAGGCTTCTGAAGGTTTTTGAATCAGGGGTTTACTCCATCTCTAGGCATGAAGATTTATTATCTCCTCAGTGCACACATCTTGCATTCAGATGGCACTGGGAATGATATGCATATATGGAGGGGAGAATAAACTTTTATCATTTAACTATGTTGTGAAGAAACTATTATATACTATTTCAAAAGCTATTGGAATTGAAAAATAAATGGACAATTGATCTGGACTAAATCTTAATCAGAGATGCAAACAAATAGGTAAGGAAACTGCTTTGCTCTATTCATTGATTACCAGAATTATTTTCAGGTAGTTAACCTTTATTCTGCTTAATACATTTCTCCATCATTGTTTTTCTGCACATCTCAGTTTAAAGATTCTATTCCTTAGTGACACAACCACTTAATTGAACTTGTCATGGAAATCCATGGCTGAGACTGAGCTGCACTGTTCATGTGTCATGTGACGGCATACAATAAAGTCGAGGAATGTTATTTGGAACACATACAAATGTGGATGAACCGTCCCTTGGCTCTCTTGCTGGACTGGCACATGCCGGTTCTGCATAGATGAATGTGTGAATATGTCTATGGTGCTCTAGTTCTGGCTAAACCGGCCATATTATTCCCTCTCCATGTTTAGCTTTTAGGACGGATTCTCCAGAAATCTGCTTACACAGCAGAAAGGTGGCTCTACCTGATTCTGTCCCAGCCCTGTTGCAAGTTAGAGCTGCCTGGTTGGGACTGTCCACCAGCTGGTAAGCACACTCCAGCCATGCCCCTCTGTGCTGGGGGTACAGAGGGTGGGGTATACAAGCCAACAATTCTGGCATTATGTACTGTAGGTCTGCCGGGGTGGTCCCTAGCTGGAACATTCAGGCAGTTTCCATTCTTTGTGCCAGCTGATTTGCATAAAGTGGAGTGGAACTGGGCTGTGAATCTGGCCTGTAATGGTTAATATACTTTAGATATTTGTCCCCTCCTCCTTTCTTTGCATATTTTAAATCCCAAGAAGAAAATCATGCACTTCTTATGGGGGGTCTGAAAGTATTGGAGGTGGAACTCATTACCCACTGCATAAGGAGTCAAACCCCACTGCATTTTGCAGCATCATCTTCTCCTATCCCCGTGGATTTTTCCATTGGCAGAGGCAATGTGGCCCTCAGTTCTCGTTCAGGCAAACGCTTATATAAAGAATCCCAAAGAAGCTTGCCCTAGGTCCTGGGGAAGACAAACAGAACACACTTTGAAGTGGACTAGCACTGCAGACCTAATGTACATATGCAGAGTCTAAATACCACAGTGATGGACACCATAGAACAGTGTTTCCTAAACTGGGTCGCAAACCACCAGTGGGTTACGGGAAGGCTCTAGATGGGTCACAGTCTGCTGTGGTGGAGAGGCCAGGGGAAAGAGTGGGGCTGGAGGGCGAGCTCCACAATTCAGCATTGTGACCTGGTGCATGAGGCTGCAGCGCCACTCAACTATGGCCTGGCTGCCCTTCCAGCATGACAGAAGGGCAGCCACATCAAATCTGAGTGAGTGGCATGGCAACCTGGTGTACAGGGTCTCAGTGCCACTAAATTTGGCCCAGCCACCTTTCTGTCATGATAGAAGAGGGCTGGGCCAGACCTCAGTGGCGCTGTGAGGCCACACGCCAGGTTTCAACACACAGCGTGAGGAGCTGGGCCCAGTCCCACAGGACAGGAGCCACAACCACAGGGTGAGCATGGGATGTGCTCACTCTCAACCCCCCCTTCCCGCTCCAGGGCTCCCCTCTGTACCAGGCCAGGATCAGGGTTGGGGTGTCAGGGTGGAAGGTGCTGCTGTGGGTGGTTGGTGCTCCATCGGCAGGGTAAGGAGGCAGAGGAGAAGGATGCAGGCCTATGATTTTGCATCCCCCCCCACCATGAATTTGGACCTTGGGTGGGTCGAGTTTGGTGGTTCAATTTAGTGAAAAGTTTGGGACCCACTGCCATAGAAACCACAGAGAGATTGTATGGAAATAATAGCCACACAAAATAAAATATTGCTTGTCATCCAATACTAACTATTTCAGCCACACAGAGCAAACTTTTTCAGGGTTTTGGGCATAATTCTTGCTAAAATCCATTTCAACACATAACATTAAAAAGGAATCTAGATTTCTAAATTGTCCATGTACTTATCATTGGCAGCTAACAAGTGTTCTGCATTGCCATAACAGTTGATGTTCCTGGCATGCAAACAGACAAATGAGATAAAAGCATGAAATGCTGTTGCTAGAAGGTTGCAATGTAGGACTACTTTATTTCTGAAAATCCAGACACAACAACTAAAAAGAGAGAGAGCGAGCATGGGCTACTCCCTAAGGCAGAGAAGCACAGCTCATTCTATCTTGCTTTAGGTCGCCTTCTTGCAGACTAGCTCCAACTGCAAGCTTCCCTATAGCCATTTAGCCTGCCAGCAGGACCAGACCCCCCTACCACACACATCCACACTCTCAGAGCAGTAGCTTGCAACTCCAACACATATCCTCAGTTCATCACACTATGGGCTGCTTAGACAATCACATGTAGATGTTTTAGCAGCCGTCTGTCATAATGTGGCTACAGTCATCAACAGACGATTATCATCTATAACGTACTTGCTGTTTGTCACACTAGTGGAGTAGCAGATTATACACCCAGCATGCAATCTTCAACTCCTTAGGGCATCTGTCATAATTAGTAATGTGTGGCTATAATTTTCCAAAATAATGTATATTGTGTGCTGCGGCATACACACTAATAAAAGTCCCTGCTTGTTCTCTTCCTGCATCTGGCTGGGAACTGTTTATTAGCTACATGGGGTATGTAGTCATGAACACTATTTGAAATAGAGTTTGTTGTAGCCCACAGCACACCTCCAAGCTGATCTCCAAGCTGATGGAGAAAGCTTTTTTTGCAAGTCACAGTATCTGCTCCTTTATTGCCCTTGTCTGAGGTCTTAAATTTGAAATCAAATTGATTCCTGTACTTCTTGTTTCCTCTCAGTGTGTGTTTTATAGCAGAAATACATTTCATGGGCTGTAATATTATCAATGCAGGGTCCAGTCATACTATCTTTAGCTACAGGTGAAGTGGGAGCACCACATTGTCAAAATATTAATGAAAAATAGTTTAAAACTATCTGCTGGATGCTTTACTTCTCTCCAATTGTATTTCCAACAGAGACTGAAATAATCCACTGGGAGCTGCATGACCAACATCTACCAATTTTAAATGAAACTCAGGAGGATAAATCTTTACTGGCTAGACATATCTTTGCCTGGTCGCCACCACAGTTGCTTGCATGGACGTGGCATCTGTGGGTTTCATTGTGCTATAGCCTAGTTTAAGCCATCTTCAGTCTTCTTACAATACATAAGTGGAAAGGACTCTAAAATAAAAATGATACGAATAAATGGGACACAGCCCTGGCTGTCATCTACTTTGTTTTCAACAAGGTGTCCATTATCATCACTGAAAATACAGCACATTATTTCCCAAGTATCATAAACTGAGAGTAACTAATGAGATCACAACAAGCCTTAGCATGTGAAGACTCACAGTAGCAGAACTGCAGATGGGAGTAGTAGCCTGTTTCATTAGAGCTAACAGCAATTACAGCCTTGCTCTTAGGAATTTGGGAAATAAATAGAACATGAATTTATGTTTCTGAGCTGGGCCCTTGTGAATCACATAGGATAAATATTCAGGACTAGGGGACAGGACATCCCATGATCACTAACAAACCTGTGAATTGAAAAATCCACATCTGCCCTCCATGTGTGCACGCGCACAGGGAAGTTGTTTGGTTTTTTTCATTATAGATCTGTGAATTTTCAAGAATTGTCTAAGTTTTCTCTGCTACAGATCAGCTAATTTTAATGCCCTGTTACATGTGCTGTTGTAATGTCGACAGACCCAAGTCATTTTTCACGTGGGCTCAAACCTGGGATCTCTGGCGTTTAATGCATGAGCCTCTACTGCATGAGCCCAGGCTGTGGCAGGCTCATAAATTGCTAGTTGGTCTAGGTGCCACTAGAGAGGGACAGAGTGCCACACCAAGCAGGCATGAGTTATAGTACACTCTATGCCAGTGGTCTCCAAAGTGAGGTGTGCAAGAGGATCCTTGGGAGTGTGCGGCTGGAGGCGCACACGCTTTTTTTTTTCCGCCCGCTTTGGAAGTTGGGGCGGGAGTCCGAGCAGCACTGTTTTTTTTTTTTTTTTTTCACTTTGGCAAAAATGGTGGAGCCGGTGTGGCAGGGCGTGCGTGCTCAATTTTTTTTTACTGATAGGAGTGCACGATTGAAAAAGTTTGGAGACCACTGCTCTATGCAATAAAGACTTAATCCTGCTCTCATCAACATCAAGGGGATTTTCCCCATGAATGGTGAGAATTGGCTATTGTACTAAGTTTCTTAAAACATCTGTGGGTTTATAGATTTAGCAGGACGCTCCAGTTCGTCTTGTCTCTGGACTCACAAATTGGGTAGAAGCACTAAAAAGATTTTGATGTGAGTGAACTTTTTCTACCTATGACCTTGGAAGGAAACATAACGGCTACCTGGCCTCTAGATTTGTTCTCCCTGATTTTGGATCTGTGACAAACAAGATATTTGGGAAGGAGGTATGGGATGAGGTGAGCCAATGCTGAGCCAAAGGTTAGATTGCTGTGTTTCAAACCAAAATGGAAGATTTGGAATCACAGATGATAGGTAGATTTTGCACTGATGGTGGTGGTTCAGGCTTGCCTGCTTTAGGCCTGTGTGAAGTAGTTGATTTCTGCCTGTGCAAGGCTGGATAAATTGATTTAAGAGTGTCAAAAGTATCACAAACTTGTGTGTGAACTAAATCAGTTTTTGGTTAAACCACGGCACTTGTAATAGAGACACAGCCGAAACTTTCCTGGAACATATCCAGCCCCACAACACACAAACAAAAGCCCTGTAATGCAGCTAGTTCTGCTACAAGCTGGGCAGGAAGAATGCATGGGGGGGAGGGGAGTTGGCAGGTGGAGATGACGGAGGGAAGGAGGAAGAGAAGGAAAAAAGAAAAAAAAGATTGTTATTTCTATTTTTAAATACTTGGGATTCACTCAGATAGTTCAGTGATCAATGCCTTATACATAACTAGATAGGTGTCACTGTGAGCTGAAAGGGCAGAGGGAGGGTAAGGCTAGGAGCTGTATTTATGCACATGTATAAAACAATTTTCTTGGGGAGGAGGAGAGAGCGCTTGAAGGAACATCTTATCAGGAGGATAGTGGTGTTCTATGTATGCTTTTCTTTTTCATGGGGAAATAAAGGTCAGTCCACTCATATTCTTAATCCACCTTTGAAAGACTCAGTATCTAAAAATTTTGCCTCCACATACATACATGGCTCCATAGGAGTTCTGTGTGTTCACATATCTATACATTGTATGTGCTGTTCCTGGATTTCAAATGAAATATTTGTATCACAGAAGCCAATTGTGAACACTATACTTGCCTAAAAACTTCAAAATTTGGCATATGATATTTTTATGACTATGTAACCTAAGTGCAGACATAGCGCCCAGTATAAAACATTATTATATAACATATTAGAAGTCACACCTCTTTCCTAATGTGGAAAATCTCAACATAGCACTCAGATTTCTCAGCAAAATTGCCCTTTGCGTCAGGGTATAATTTGAACATTTGAATCTGCTAAAATTTTGAATGGTATAAATTACCACCTGTCTCACTTGTGTTTTCAAAATAAGCAAAGTGATTGTTCAAGCTCCACAGTACAGGAGTCTGGGAATATTTGGAAAGCTACATTTTTACTGAGCAAGATAATTAATGCCCTAAAAATAAATCGCCCCCCCAACACTGAAAAAGTTTAGAACCCATCAGTAACTTCAAGCACAATTTATCCTGTGGTGTCTCTGCATATACAGTAGTACTCCTGCACAAGGGTGCCAATAAAGCTGCTCTGTACACGTAAGCTTTATATCATGGTATTAGATCTTAAAATAATCTGATCACCTTTAAAAGGTTACCTCTAAGTCTCTAACCCTACAAAGGTTTATGTATGTGCTTAACTCAGTGGGACTACTCATGTGCAAAATTAAGCATGTGCATAAACTGTTCCAGGATTTGGATTTAGCTGTGCTCTTTAGCAGGAAAATAAAGGTTCAAAGTATCTGAACATCATAGGAGAAGAAAGAATGTCCCATCCCAGCATTGGCAAGTGGGAGGGGAAGAATGTTTGATTGGACTAAAAGGAATGATGCTTAAACTCCCGAATGGGGGAGTGGGAAAGGAACAAAGGGGCCCCTCCTCCTATATCGGTGAGGAACATGCATGAGGGGAGGCGGTTGTCCCCCACTGGACAGCCAGGAAGGGGGGCAGGTAGTGGAAAAGGAATTAATTGTCTATTATTCCCCCATTCCCTCAAATTTAAAACCTGCCCAGCCTTGCAGCAGCCATCTTGCTTTTAGGGTTGTCCTGCCCTCCCTGCCTTCCTATAGTTGTTCTGTGCTTTTAGGATGCTGTTGGCCTGGCTGATCCTCTCTTTTGGGGCTCAGGAAGGAATTTTTCCCCGTTAGGCAAAATTGACAAAAAAAAAATGGCAATTTTTTTGCCTTCCTTGCAAAATTGTGGAGGATCAATTATGTTCCAGGGGCAAGGGGATGTATTATTGGGAGATAATATAGAAAATTGTATTCATTGCAACTTGCAGCTGGAGTCCAGGGTCATAAATGCAAAAAAAAGGGGGGGGGAGCAGCTCCCAGATGTGCCCCTTAGTGGACCTTGTTTTTGTAAAGTAAGAAGAAGGGGAAACCTGCAGTCTTCACAAATGAACTCCACCTTGGTATCCTTTGCCTCCTTCATGAATGAGAGGAAGAGGGGCTTCCGAAGAGAGCTGAGATCTACAGCTAGGCCGAGAGGGTCTCCAGTGAGTTATTGGTGGTAATACAGTGTGTAGCCTACAGAGATGATGCTTGCTTATGTTATATAGAAATGTGTTCAAATGTAAGTAGGCCCCAAAATCTATTCTCTAAAAATAGGTTTGGCAAAAGTCAAGCGAGGCCTGGTAAAATATGAGTAAAATGAAGTGAGACAATTCAGAGACCAGTTAGGGCATAACTCCAGGTCATGTTGTAAACATGGTTTGGTCCTAACTGGTTTTTACAAGTGTTTTAGATGAAATGTGAATGTGTTGGAAAATGCTATCTATATTGATAGTTATCAGTATGGTGTTTATGCGGATGTTAATTAAAATTATACTTAATATTAAATAGCCAATGAGAAAATAGGGAATATTTAATTATGGTAGCAGAATATAGATATGGTAGAAGGTAAATGTAATGTTAATTTTAATGTTAACACCCCTTAATTAATTAAGGGATGTTATTATCATTGATTATAAATAGGGCAGTTTGCCAATTTTAGATAAGTGCACCCATCCATCAAGGTACGAGTAGGGACAGGATTATACCTGTGTGAGGCTGGCAGACAAGGTGCCCTGTCTTGCCAAAGATTTAAAGCCGAGCACTGACAAATTCATTGCTGGAAATCAGCCCGTTTCACCTGTGTGTTAGTACGGTTAAGATGGGTATTGGACTTATAACAATGCATTTAGTGTTTAGACTTTATGAAATGCTTGTAAGTTGCAATGCATTAATTTCACTTATAATATCTTTATCATTTGCTATAAAGTCATATTTCAGTGTTTGCTTTGTAACTGTAAAATATGTTTGTTCTGATACTGTGACCCCAGTCAGAGGGATCATCTCCTGCCCCTTAAGAAGGCCTATCAAAACTCAGTGGGCTGTTGTGGGAAATTACAATACGAAGACTTTGTTAATTGCCCTCTCAAATCCACGAAGAGGTGAGATACAAAAGGGCTCATCCCTTCGGTTTGAATTATGGAAGAAGGAAATAAAAATAGCTGACAAGAAAATATTTCATCTTTTGCTGTTTGGACTCTCACAGGCGGGAGCGATGGAAATACCCTAAAATTGGGGGGAGCTGAGAGGCCTGAACTGTTCCCCCCACTTTCTTCCCCAGGCCCTGCCCCATGCCACCCATTCCCCCAAGACGCTGCCCCCACACCACCTCTTCCACCCAAGACCCCACTCCCCACGCGCTCCTCTCTACCCTCTCCCCCTGTTGTTCACTTATACAGCCAGTAAAAAGTGGAAGGGGGCATGGCTCCCTGGCCCCCCTGTTCCGGCACCCCTGCTCACAGGCCTGGAGCTACGAAAGAGAAGCAGAGATCCCCAGGGTCAACTTGGTTTTGCCCTAAAATACTTACAGAGCTGAAAACTCTGTCACCTTTTGAAACAATTGACTGTAACTCATTTGTATATATGTATTTGCCTACTTTAAACGTAATAACTCTCGTTTCTGTTCTTAGTTAATAAACCTTAGATCGCTTACAATACTTTGTGATCTTTGGCTTATAGCAACCATCTATCACTAAGTCCAGCTTGCTTGGGTGGCAAGACAGACTGGAATGCCCAGGGGGACCCTCTGTGACTCTATAGTAAGACTGTTATAGTGCTTTATAAGTTCACACTTGTTACTAGATTGGGGTCTCTGCCCTGCTTCTTGACAGTCTGCCCTGAGGTTGGCATTCATGGTTGTGAACCACTCCAGACAATGTGAGAGCTCATTCTTCTCATCCAGGGACTCATCATCCTGGCTGCATTTCATCTTCGAACGTGAGCATTGCTGCAGTGTATGGTCTTATTGTAATGCCAGTTTGCTTACCTAGCTATTTTATATAAAGTCTTTCGTTTTATCACTCATTGTGGCATTTCCAATCCTCTACTAAATTAAATTGTCTGTAACTGCCCTGGAGGATCAAACCTTAAAGAATTCGTATTGGTTTTATTCCTTGTCTTTAAACTACTAATCAGGAACACATAAATCAAAGGTTATAGAATGGAGTACTGCAACCTCACACTGGACCCAGCTCAGTGCCTGGTATGTGAGATTTGGGGAAGCTGTCTGTGCAATTTGTTAATTCAGCATGAGATTATGAACACTCTTTATGTATCTTTACCAAGCTGCAAATCCTGTTTTCAATGTGCAGCACTCTGCCTTTGGAATTGCAGTCTGACATGGAGGTAGAAAAGGGAAAGGGACAACAACCAACCAGGAGAACTAGTTTATCTGGGGAGAGGTCACCTAGCAACAAATTCATTTGGTGAGGGTCTGGGATCACTGGGAGAAGATGACCCAGGAGTCACTTGACGGAAGGACGGTTGTATAGGACAGTCAGAAGCTGATCTATTTGCTCTCTCCCGGGACATTTTTCACCAGCATGAGAGGAGGGAAGCTGTTGCAGGAGTCAGATAAACTGGGAAGGTGCTGCCAACCTGAACACAAATGTTCCCCCAAAGACTCCCAAGGGAGTGAAGGCAAATGCCTGTAGGGTTTATTTATTTTTGTATAGTTCTGTATTTTTCATGTGATTCAGTAAAGAACAACCACAGTGTAGAACTCTGGCCAGTGTCTGTGTGTGTTATATCCTACAACTTTCACATGCCTCCTGAGAGAGTTAAACTGGAGCCTCGGTGATTCACACCTTTGGTGGTATTCTGGAAAAGGGTGTGTTTAGGCTGCTGGGATATCTTGGGTGTCAATGGTGGATTTGGGGGCCTAGACAAGTGGAGTGACGGGCTCTATTTCCATGAAGGGATAACAAAGTGTGTGCCCAGGAAATGGGCCAGAGAGGCCAAGGGAGCAAACACTGTGTCAGCCTGCTCAGACTTACAGAAGCTTAAAAAAACCTGGGGAAACAGAGGCTGGGTCCCTATGCAGTCTAGTGAGTGGCCAAAAGAGGGAACTCAGTTGGAGCCGTGACAGATGTCTAACACCCCACCCTAGTGTAAGTTAATAAGGTTGTGCCCTGCTGCGTAAATCCTGCCCCATCTGAAAATGATGACATCATTCTTACCTTATACAAACAGTCTGTGTGCAGGAAGTCAGAATACCAAGCTGTTGCTACCATTCACAATCTGCTCTCCATACCTGTCTGATATTTTGGGCTGTTGTATACATCCATGTTCTGTGCCATTAGAGAATGTGGTTGAGTGGAGTAAATTGCTTTACATGTGCCATGGTGTCAGGGAAGAAAGGGAATCTTTCATTTGTTCCTGTGGAAAAAATAAAAATGTAATAGTTATTTCTGTAGGTGAAATAGGATTTATAGACATTATGAAGTACATTTCAAACTCAGTCCTGTGACAAAAGTAGATAGAAATCAGGCCTTCAAGGCCCTACTATCAGTAAATGTAAGAGAGTCTCATTTAAGAAAATAACTGGAAAGTTAATTAGAAGGCAAGGTTCCATGTCACAGATTATTGGCTACAGGGAGGAAACACTTTTTGCACAGAAACTTCTCAAACACAGGAAGAATGATAGGTCTGACCTGAAAAAACAGTTACTGTCTAAGGTGGGAAATATTAGCAAATAATTAAGTGGGGTTTTGCAACAAAGACTAGCATACAAATGAAGGGTAGTGACTCTAAAAAATGTATGAAACCTATAGATTAGACTTTAGTTAGGATAATGGATTATCTTTTCCTAGGGAGGGTGTAATGTTAGAGGATTTTACAATACTGGAAAATGCAAATTATTTCAGCTTTTCAGAGGTTGTTTTTGTTACAATGGAGGTTTGATAATGATGAACCATGTTCTCGCACAAGTATCAGAGTTCAGTTGGTAGATAGGTTAATTAACAGCAAAGAGGGAAATCAGGTTGAAGTATTTCCTACACAGGAAATGGATAATCTTTCAGATAACATATGTAAATCAAATTATACATATTAGTTTAAGAAATGACTGACTTTATTAAAGACTGAATTGTGACTTTGCCACAAATCTCAAGGAAGGGGCAGCAGATTGTTGCCTTTCCTCTGGAGCAGACAAGGAAGCAATTTGTGTCTAGGAGAATCACAACCTGCTTCCTGTTCAGACCTGATTTTAGGGAGAAGTAACCAGTGCCAGTCCTATACTAGGCACAGTATATTTCCCCTGGTACGCTGGCATGCTTGTTCTAGCCAGTGCTTTTGGGGGACGAGGGTGGAGCCAAGACTGTGCGTATGGGAAGAGTATAGTGATTCCATGAGCCTGTTCTCCTCCCCATGATGCAAGTCATGAGAGAATAAGAGAGCATCTTAACCCCCTTACAACTTGGAGCTGCTGTGTAAACTGGATCTCAAGCTGGCCCAGTGAAAATAGGTACTAAGACTAGGGTATAATAAGCAATGACGCTTAGGCATATTAACATGAGAAGGATGCGGTATAATGGGTATCACTCTGATTGTGAGAGAAATGAGTGGGTAGGGCCATAGAGCTTATCTTCTCCTCCAGGGCATAGCTGGCCTATGTGTTTATGGGGGCGGGGCTTATAGGAACCCTGCCCTTGGGCTCCAGGCAGCATTGTGCCTCTCTACCCTTAAGGACTCCAGTTCTACCTTGCTCCCTGTCAAGCGCTATAACATTAAGCCACAATTGAATACAAATATTAATGTTTGTAACCCTACTAAGCCAATTATATTCTGCACAGAGGGACTGAGAGATGGTTAAAACAAACACCAATGGAACATGCCTAGTAAGTGAAATTATGTTTCTCCCTCCCCCCCAACCTCCGTCCAGATGTAAATAAATGTTTCATTCTTGGATAGCCCCAAAGGCAAAGATGACAATCTGAAAAGGAGGAAATTAGAAGGTGGGCAACTATAGATAACATGCTGTCACCCAAACAAAGCCAAAACACAAAGACAATTACAGGAAAATTTCTGCTGAAACATGAGGAAGAAAAAAAAATCAGAGTGCATGTTAAAAAGAAAGAAGATACTACAAGGGAGACGATGAAGCTAAGCTGAAATAGGCAAATGGAACTGCAGAATGGGAAGAGATACTGTGGTGACAGAGTCAGTGTTTTTCCTTAATTGTCAAGATTTTTCTGAAAACCTTGTTATAATAGAATTATGCTTCTTTCTCTGTTTTGGTTTTGAAGACAGACATTTTCACAGCTTGCTTAACCCATAGTGGCTAAGTAGATGCCAGAGACGACTCTTGAAGGCACAGCTATACAGCTCCCAAACTATAGTACTGTATGACTAGTGTCAGTGTATACTTGCACTAAGAGCAAAAATAGCACATCCCATGTAGTGATTCTTGAGCTCTAAAGAGATTAGGAAGCAATTCCTTAAATTGGTGTTCCATTTAACACCAGGTTCACTCAGCTTCTAGCTGAAGGTGAATGTGTTTTTTGGGACTTATATTCAGCTTTAGCTGCAAGAGTTTGTGTATGAACCTCAAAACCTGAGTAGGAGTACAGAATCTGTTCTGTGATGCCTGTTGCTAGGGAAACCACTTCCTTTGTCTGCTTTGTTCCGAACAGTGGTTTATTTAGGGACTTTAAATGATGCAAACCATATTGGGGCATCTGGAAAAAACGGTGTAATGCCTTTATATAAAAATATTATTGTATAATGAATAATGCTATAAGTACCTAAATGAGTATTCACTTACACATATGCCATCAATCCATTTTAGACTTGAGGAGGGACTAATTCATGAAAAAGCTATTAAGGTGCATTGGAATGTATTTATTTGAAAAAAGAAACTAGAGGAGCAAAACAAACAAAGTTTTCTTTCTGATTAAAAACATATATAAAAAAAGTGATGATCAGAATGCAAAATTCCTTCGGGGTTTGTGTGTCAGGCTTGATTATGCTCTGTTACACAAGTCTGAATCAAGAGTGACTCCATGGATATGTCTACACAGCAAAGAAAAAACCCACAGCTGGCTTATGCCAGCTGACTCAGGCTCACAAGGCTCAGGCTGTGGGCTGTTTCATTGCTGTGTAGACTTCCAGGCTTGAGCTGGCATCTTTGCTCTGGGACCCTCCCATGCCTGACTAAGAAGGGGAAGAGCATTTTTCATGCACTGACTTACTAACTTAGTGAGATGAGCTTTAAACTAAATTTGAAGGGGAAACGTCTCAAAAGCGCACAGTAAGCATAAAAAAGGGACTTGAACAGAGAGTTACATGTTGGGAGTGACGTGGAAAATTAGAATAGGGACATTTGAGAAATAAGAGTGAAATTAGGGAGGGAATCTGCTCAACATCTTAGATCTCTATTCCCCATACTCCTTGCATTTGTGTATAAACAGGAAGAACTGGAAGTATTAGTGTGTAAGCTAAATTATGTCTTAATGACATCACAAAGACTTAGTGGGAAAAATCTTATGACTGGAATATTGGTATGAAAACACATAGCTAAGTCAGGAAGTACAGGCAGAGAAAAAAAGAGAGGTGGTGTTACATTATAGATCAAATATATACACACTTATTCTGAGGTCCAGAAGAAGGTGAGAGGCAGACCAGTTGAAAGTCTCTAGGTAAAGATGAAAGGAGGTGATGTCATGGACATGGCTGGAATCTATTATTGACCACCAAATCAGGAAGCGGAGGTGGATGAGGCATTTCTAGAGCAAATATCCAAGACACAAGCCTGATAATACTGGGGGACTTTAACTACCCAAACATCTGTTGGAAAAGTAATACAGCAAAACACAACGTCCAATAAATTCTTTGAATGTATAAGGGACAACATTTTGTGTCAGAAAGTGAAGGAAGTAACCAGTGGACAACCTCCCTAATATACAGACTTGCTGAGTGAACTCTCTACTTCTGCATTAATGGCAAAAGTGACTGTCTAATAGAAATGTGTGGAAAGCAATATGAGGATATCTGGTCACACATGAAACTATTGCATATATTTTCAGTTTAGTATATATTAGTCCCTGATACTTGTAGATTATGTTCTTACTTGTTTGTCTATTTAGTCACTTTAATAATTAATATCTTGCATGACCTTTAGAGATTCAGGGGTTTCCTCCCCCGCTCAGGTTTTGCAAATAATGAACATTGAACTTCATTATTTATATGCTATTTCCACTTTATCTATTTATATATGTTTTGTTTCATTGTATACTTATATTTTATATATAAATAATAAAAAGAAAGTTTAAAAAAGTGGAGGAAGTAACCGGGAGACAGCCATTTTAGACTTGATTCTGACCAACATGGAAGAATTGGTGTGAAGGTGGAAGGCAATATAGGTGAAAGTGATCATGAAATGATAGATTTGCTGTTTCTAAGGAAAGGAAAGTGTGACAGCAGCAGAATAAGGATAATGGACTTCAGAAAAGGAGACTAAAACTCAGAGAATTGACAGATTTTCTTCCCATGGGATCCTACCTAAGAGATAAGGGAGTTCAGGAGAGCAGACAGTTTCTCAAGGAGACAATATTAAACACACTACTGCTAATTATTATGATGCAAAGGAACAATAGTAAGAGGCCAATGTAGCTCGATCAGGAGCTCTTTAATAACCTGCAAATACAAAAGGAATCTTACAAAAACTGGAAACATGGAAATTCTTATAAGTTGGGTGCACAACTGGTTGAAAGACCATACTCAGAGTAGTTATCAATGGTTAGCTGTCTAACCCAGATGGCCCAATCTAACTGGGTCCTGCACTATTCAATATTTTCATTAATGAGTTGGATAATGGAGAGGAGAGTATGCGTACACAATTTTTTTATGAGACCAAGCTGCGCTATGAAGTGCAGGATTAGAATTCAAAAGGAACTGGATAAACTGGAGAATTGATCTGAAACCAACATGAAGAAATTCAGCAAAGACAAGTGCAAATACTACACTTTGAAGGGTGAAAAATCAAATGCACAAAAATAAAATGGGGAATAACTGGTTGGGCAGTAGAACTGCAAAACAGAATCTGGATGTTACAGTGGATCACAAATTTAATATGAGCAAACAGTTGCAAAAAAAGCTAATATAATTCTGAGGTGTATTAACAGGAGTGTCATACATAAGATGTGGGCGGTAAGTGTTCTGCTCTACTTGGCACTGGTGAGGTCTCAGATGGAGTACTGTGTCCAGTTCTGGGTGCTACAATTTAAGAAAGATGTGGACAGAGTGGAGAGAGTCCAGAGAAGAGCAACAAAAATAATAAAAGGTTTAGAAAATCTGACCTATGAGGTTTAGTATGCAGGGGGGAGGGGCGCTGGTAACAGTCTTTAAATATGTTAAGAGCTGTTACAATCAATTTTTCTCCATGTCCATCAAAGGTAGGACAAGAAGTAATCCATTTAATCAATAGCAAGGGAGATTTAGGTTAGATCTTAGGAACATCTTTCTAATATAAGAATAGTGAAGTGCTGGAATAGTTTATCACGGGAGGGTGTGAAATCCCCCTCATTGGAGGTTTGTAAGAACAGATTGGACAAACGCCTGGCAGGGATGGTCAGCTGCTTCAGACCCAGGGGCTGGACTTGCTGATCTCTCAAGGGCCTTCCAGCCGTACGTATCTACGGTTCTCTGATTATGACTCCAAATGGAGTTATGTAAGTATAAGAAAAAAGGGTCAGAGAGAGGAGAATCAAAACATAGTATTATAGATGGAATGGTACAAAAAATAGGCCCAATCATATTTTTAAATTTCTTTGTGACAGATAGGACAATTTCCTGCAATATGTTTGAAAGACCTTATTGTATTAAGTGTACGTATTATTGTGGGCCAGGATTGAATGTAACCTCCCCAGGGAACAAATGTGACAGATGTAATACCTGGAAGTTCAAAAGAAAATGTGCCAGACAAGTATGGACTTTTTGGACAAGAATGGTTAAATGGATTTCATGGAGAATCACAATGCAAATTACCCAACTCAGGTTATGCTAAAACCCATCCTTTTAAAGCTATGGCCTGAGAAGAGGGTGATTTTCTGTTGATTACAGAAGGCCAAGATCAAAGGCTGAAGTTCTATAATGAAACTGCTGATCTGCCCACCCGGGTTCTGGATTTAATACTGATATGAAATTGTAAGCATGGGGAAGACCCAGTTGTGGGTACTGAAGTATTGAAACCTACCTGAGTCCTATGCTGGAGTTGGGAGTGACTTCTGGTAAGCTTTTAAGCATGGATGTAGGTTATTTTATTATTTTCTCTGTAATGTTTTACCTTAAGAATAAATGTGCTAGCTTAGAAGGAGCTGTGTGGTAACTTATAACTGAGGGCAATACACTGGGCATAGCCTTCAGAGCGAAAGCAAAGCCCCAAACCATACTGGCATGTTTAGGATACTTGATGATGAGGTACAACAACAGGTTCATTGGTATGAATTTCTCTTTTACAATGTCATATATGCACACCATTCATATTGTTTGTCTGGCTTTTCTATTTTGTGGCTAATATATTTGTAATTGCAGGTTCAGCTTTCTATTTCAATTTTTGCATGGTTGGACAAACATTAGAAAAGCATATACTTTTGACATTCTTTAGACTGCTTTCCCCTGTGCAGAGAAGGGATGCTCCAAGATCAAAAGCAATAACTATGCTTATCCATTCATAAAATCTTAAGAAAAAATTAAACTGCCCAAACTGCAGCAAGCATCCCGAGGATTGCCCTCCAACCAAAACGTTCGTCTAAGCTGCAGAACTGCTTTTATGCCGGAGCCTGTGTAAGATGTGGGGTGATTTTGTGATGTATAAAACTATCCATTTGTGGCTAATATGAAAACAGCAAATGTATTTCATTTGTGACATACTGTAAAAACCAATTTGCAGTCTTGGTGCCAGAATGCAAGACACACAGGACCACTTAATGGATTTATATGGCCCAAGTGACATATTCTGCTTTCTTTCAAGAATAAAATTGCTAACCCTTATGTATAGCCAGTGATATAGGCATATAGGTAAGAAATGGGTCTGAATTAAGGCAGTAACACAAAAGCCTACAGATCTGAAACCTGTAAGACTATAGCTTAGCCACAGTAACTGAAGTTGAAGGACTAAAGCCTTAGCATAGGTAACCAACCCATACATGACCTTATAGTATAAGATGTGTATACTAATAAGTTTGAGGTAGAAGATTTAGTGATCTAAAGAAGGAGGAGACCCCAACGTTAGTATAAGATAATGAAAAGGGACTGAAACCCCTATGGAATCTAGGTGTTAGCTAACCTATGATAAAAGGTACATGGCCTCTTACATTTCAAAGAGATTTCCTGGAATCTGCCATGCCAAGGACTGCTTAAGGGTAACCTTACCTCTTACAGGCTCTCCAGCAAGAGATGATGTGAGTATGAGATTGCTTGACACTCTATATAATTTCTCCCTACTTTGCTATGTTGTATTGCTTGTGATATTACTAATTGTGCTAATAATAAAAGTATTACAAATTCAAAAGGTCATATTGAGAGTGTCTCTCCTGCATCTACCAGGGTCCACACTCCCAGAGTAAATCTGTGGCTGATCTAGAGGCAACTGAACTCTGCCAAACCATGGAATGTTAATTGGAAACTGTACATAATACCTAACCAATAGATCAGGAAACACATGGTAACAATGATAACATTCCAAATGTGAACTGAATGCAAGATTTTCTCCCTGAGTCTGCACATAAACTGAAACAATAGTTTAGATGTGCTCTCCTCTGCCTCTTATTAATTACATTAGGGTGTTAACGCTACAGACTGTTGATGAGACTTTAAACGTCAGCATTAACTATTTCATTGCTGATCATTTTAGCAGATGGGACAGGAAAGTGAGTGGGAGTGGTCCAAAAAAAAGTAGAGGTGGCATTGGGAATTGCTTCAAGGAAGAATATGCAGCTAGAAAGCAGGAGGAAGACGGTAGAGAAACAGAAAGGAGAGTGAAAAAGAAGAGAAACAAAGGGAAAAAGTAGCATTGATGCTAAAGGTAAGCATGCTTTCCCTCTGAGCAATATTAAGAGCGGCAACTTTTGTGGGATTGAGATCCTAGCCTCACTGAAGTCAATGGCAAAACTCCCACTGACTTCAATTATCTTTCAACAAACCTCCTGGGGACATGGGTCAGTGTTCACATTGCACTCCACGTCAGTACCTGGCCTGGGCCAGGGAAGTTAATGATCTACCTAGCAGACCCAATTTGATGCTGAATCTTGGTCATGTGCCACCTGAGGCATGTATTACATATGCTAAGACAACCAAAAGCTCCTATTGACATTAGTGGGAGACTTGCTGTGGCTTGAGGGTAATACAGAGACAGTGGCGGCTCCAGGCACCAGCACTCCAAGCGCTTTCCTGGGGCAGCAAGCTGCAGCGGCCACCCTGCCGGTCCCTGCGAGGGCAGCAGTCAGGCAGCCTTCGGCGGCGTGCCTGAGGGAGGTCTGCCAGTCCTGCAGATTCAGTGGCTATTCGGCGGCGAGTACGTCGAAGCAGCAGGACCGGCAGACCTCCTGCAGGCAAGCCGCCGAATCCGCAGGACCGGGGACCTCCCGCAGGCAAGCCGCCAAAGGCAGCCTTCCTGCCGTGCTTGGGGCGGCAAAAAAGCTAGAGCCGCCCCTGTACAGAGAGCACCACAAAAAGTGCATTCTAGTTTTAAAGGTATTAGAAAGTCCAGTGATGATTCCATACTTGACATTGGAAATACAGCTGGAACCAGTAATACCTCTAAAATTGGAATTAACTTTTTAGTAGCACCTACTGTGTGCAATCCTAAATTTGGATAACGGCTTACAGACCAAATCAGAAATGGAATCCAGTCCCTCTCACTGAATGGGTTTGACTGTCCTGTTAGTAGGTTTTAATGCTAGTGAATATGAGAGACAAATAGTTAAACTGACCTATATCATCCCTCACGTTTAACACCGGAGCACTCAAAAAGAGGAAGTCTGGTCTTCTTGTCAAAAATCTGTATTTTTACAATCTACAGGAAAAAAGGGAGAGAGAGAAATTAATCCCCTTAAGCATGTACGGTGAAAAATAAAACCTGTGTAAGAATGTTAGATTGGGTTCAAATCTGAAACAGTTAACAAGTTACATTAATACCAACTAAGATTGGCCTAATCACTACAGCTTAATGGAATCTCACTGTATTTGGAACTAGCTTTCCCTGTTTATTTTTGGGTTCAATTCAAGATGCTAATGCTCATCTTTAAGATACTACATAGTAAGATACAGAAAGGGGCAGCCTTTCACCCTATATACTAGCATACTAGGATTCTTGCCATTGGCTGCTGGGATCAAATACTCTGCATCTATCTGTAAATAGGCATCTAGCTACTATGGTGATAATTGCTCTTTACTATATTAAATTATATACAATATAGTATTTTGGGACCTGTCTAGATTATTGGGCCTGGTCTGGTAACTATTTTCTTTTAATTTACTGTATCCTATTCAGTCTTATAGTCATGTGTTAAGGGTGTATCTATGGAGAGACCTTGTGTGCATTGCCACCGACAGCAAGGCTTGCAGAACTAGAGACTTTTAAGGGGAACCATTAGGAACAGCAACATGCTCAGACTTGAAATCAAACAGTTTTATCACTGATTTTCTGGTAATTCAAACTGTTCCTGTGCATTAGCCACTCACCTGGCCTACCTCTTTACAGAGGAATTTTCAGTAGGAGAGTATACTCCTAGTTAGGACTTGCTCTACACTCCAATACAGCCATAGTCACATTCAGACCCAAACACAGCATCTACAAAAGTCAGCTCAAATCAGTGTGTGGCATGCAGCAAAGGCTTCTGTTCTGCCATGCAGATGATAGATGAGAAGATAAATATGCATGTATATGGGCCCACTTTTAAAAATAATTTTACACCCCATTCAAACCAATGGATGCCTTTAAACATAATTGTAAAATAAGAATGGGACTTGCTCCTTTGAGATCTGGAAAACATGTTGTTACAAATCTGGTGGAGCTTCGCTTGCTGGACACTCAGACTGCTGAGCAGGAATCCAAAAGCTGAATCCTTGCTGGGCTGGGCAGAGTTTAGGCCCTGTTCCTGGCTTTGAGACTTTAGGTGTGCACTCCAGGTGTAGTCCTCATATCTGACACCCTTCTTGGCAGTGGGAACCACACAGCTCAATTGCCTAGCTGCAGAAACTAGTGCCATCTTCCACAAGTATCCCAGCAACTCTTATGCATTCTCCAGAATCCCGCCAAAATCCAAGCCTTCTGGTTTACAGCTTCTCTCTTCAGGGGCACGCAGTAGTGAAACCCAACACACATAAAGACTTCATATAGGATCCTAACCACAAGTCATTCCTCACTTATCACAAGATAAAGAACACAGACAAAATCAAAATACTAAACACACCTATACACACTTTCTCTGGCTCAGTTTCCTCATTACTATGGAGAGTTCTTCAGACGTAGGGCAGAGTCCTCTAAGGAATCCAGGATCTGTTCTCTTCCAATGACTGCTGACTCTTTTATAACCTCCAGCTCCCTTTTGTCAGGATACTTCCTGATCAACCTTATCAAATGATCAGAATGCCCCACTGAGTGATCTGTTGCTCAGTTAACCGACTTGGGCATCCTGGTTCCTCTGGGTAGGAGCCACCCTATTGTCCATGGTGGTTTCATTTCAGTGGTAGGGCACTTAAGTTAATGACCCTTTATTGTTAGTTTTATGCTACCATCTCTTGGAATTTCAGTCAAACACAGAGGTAAAAAAAACAGATAGGGCAAAGAAACAGCACATTCAAAACTGAGTTTGCAGGTTGATAAAGATACCTACTAAATTCATAATCTCACACAGAATAAATAAATTGTACAAAAATGAACTCCCCAGATGGTCACTCACGTCTCATAGTGAGAGACTAAAGAAACTTAATTTGTTTATCCAAGAGAAGACTAACAGGTGACTTGCTCACAGTCTACAAGACCTGGGGAAGAGATTTCTGAGAGCAGAGGGCTCCTTAATCTAGAAGAAAAAAGCAGAACTAGTGACAGACCTGAGACCTAGGAAGTGTAACAAATTCAAAGGCTTATATAGAAATGTGACCAGAAAGGCACTGATTTTGGGGGGAGTAATTGTTAAGTGGGCTTCCTGAGAATCCTTGAGGAGTGATTAATGCAATGTACACAACCCCAGTTAGGCAAAAACCCAGCCTTTTGAAGCTATGCCTTGATGAGAGGGCCATTGACTGGAGATTACCAGTGTCCAGAGACAGGAGATCAAAGGCTCAAGTTGTATAAAGAAACAGCTGAACTGTTCAGTCGGGGTCTGGTTCCTGATTTAAAAACTGACATAAATTTGTAACCAAGGTTGCAAACCGAGTAAGGGAGTTTGAAAGACTGACAGTTACCAGAGCCCTAAGCTGGAGCTAGGGGTGACCTCTGCTAAGCTTTTAGCATGCATACAAGTTATTTTATATGTTATTTTTGTAATACTTTTGGTCTAAGAATAAATGCAGTTTGTTTGTGAAGGGTGTTTGGCAATTGGTGTACACTGTTACAGCACCTGGAGAAAGAGTTAACCACAGGTCCTGGACCTTGGTCAGATCTCCTGGAAATTCGCAGTGAGGTGAAGACGGGACAGCAAGCCTAAACTCCCAGTCTGAAGGGAGAGAGAGACGAGTCTCCATCCCAAGAGAGTTGATGGCTGGGGAGCCAAAAACCCTCAGAGGTGCCCTCAGAGAAGACCAAGAGGGGGAATCAAAGATGCAGTTAACCCTGAATCTGACATACCTAGATTCAAGTATCAGAGGGGTAGCCATGTTAGTCTGGATCTGTAAAAAGCGACAAAGAGTCCTGTGGCACCTTATAGACTAACAGAAGTATTGGCGCATAAGCTCCATGAAAGCTTATTCTCCAATACTTCTGTATACCTAGGTTCAGTTGTCTGAAGCTGAATTTAGAAAATTAAAACTTTACATGTGATTAATAGTCTGAACATTGAGGATAATCAATCACTGGAAGAATTTACCTAGGGATGTGGTGGATTTTCCATCACTTGAAGTCTTTAACTACATATTTTTAAATACATATGCTATAACTCAAACAGAAGTTATGGGCTTGATGCAGAGATAATTTGTTGTGGTTCTTTGGCCTATGTTCTACAGGAGATCAGATTATATGATCATAATATTCCCTTTCTGGTTTTAAAGTCTATGAATCTGTATTCATTAGTCTTTATATTAATTATATTAATACAGACTAATACTGGCTGAATACAGAATCATAGAAATGTAGGTCTGGAAGGGACCTTGAGATGTCATCTAGTCCATCCCACACATGCTGATGCAGAAACAAGTAAACCTAGACCATCCCTGACAGATGTTTGTCCAGCCTATTTTTAAAAACCTCCAATGATGGGGATTCCACAGCCTCCCTTGATAACCTATTCGAGTGCTTAACTATTCTTATATTAGAAAGTTTTTCCTAATATCTAACCTAAATCTCCCTCACACTCGATGAAATGGATTACTTCTTGTGCTACTTTCAGTGGACATGGAGAACAATTGATTGCCGTCCTCTTAACATTTGAAGAGGTATCGAGCCCCCGCCCTTTTCTCAAGACTAAACATCCCCAGTTTATTTTTAACATGACCTACGAGGAAAAGTTTGCTAAATCTTTTATAATTTGTATCCAGACCTCTATTAGCTCCTGCATGTGGAAACTGCATGCTGGCCTGACCAATTCTAAAAATGTACAAGTTGTTGTAATAAAAACAGTAAAGTAGCTGTTCAGCAAGAATGCAGCCAGGACCCTGCCCCTTCCAGTGTGCCTTGTTAGTAAATATAGTCCCCTTCTCCTTTTTGTATATGAAATTTAATCACATATTAACTGTTCTCCCCAAATCTGTATGGTAGTAGCAAAGAGTGTGTTTCTAAGGCCAGGGAGCTGGTTTTTAATCTGTGAGTGAGCTGCATTCAGGAATGTAATGTGACCAGATACTTGAGCAGTACTTTATTGTGGCTGGTACCGCCAAATCTGTGAGGAAAATAGATGTCTATTGAAAAGACCTCTCACAATACAGAAATATGATCTAAACAAGTCTGGGTGATTTGTTAAGGAGTGCCTAAGATTTTGTTATTTTTTTTATTGATAAGAGGTACTTGTTGCAGGGCTGGCCCCCAAATCTTCATGCAATAATCATCTTCCATATCATGACTATTCTTAGTGCTGCAGGCAAGTATAAGCAGTGCTAGAGTGAGGATGGCATTTGGGTACCATGGTAACAACTTTCCTTTTCTCCCCTGTGTTCTGGATTTTGCATTTTGAAATTAATTATTCAGTGTTGAAGCAACAGCAAAAAGAGAGACTCCTTTCCCCCCCCCCCCAATATAGCCAGGAAGAGTCACGTCTCCCAGGTTTCTAAGAACAGCGATAATAAAAATTGCTTTGTTGTATGGTGGTTTATGATTTTGTTTCAGAGGAACTATTTATGCATATTCAGACAATTCAGGCTATTTAACTGAGCTGAGAGATTTTTTTTAAATTCTCTTTCAACAAAAGTTTTTGATAGATGTAAAGTTTGTTGTACTGTAGCAACATTGTGCATGATCCCATTGAATCAGAAACCTAACTGG
This sequence comes from Mauremys reevesii, assembly GCF_016161935.1. Lineage (NCBI taxonomy): Eukaryota > Metazoa > Chordata > Testudines > Geoemydidae > Mauremys > Mauremys reevesii. The sequence goes on along the minus strand of NC_052633.1, from coordinate 48,887,953 downwards.
GCCAGATTTTGATTATAGGACCCTATCTTGCAATGGATCTATGCAGGAAGATCCACTGACTTCAATGGAAATTTGTGAGGGTATAGTAGTGCACCCAGAAGGATCTGATTGCAAGCCTTTAGTCACACTGGTGTCAGGGCAGAGGAATTCCATTGATCTCATTTTTTAAATTATTTCAGTTGAGTTTCTCCTGTTTTACAGTGCTGTAATTAAGTGCTTTAGTCTGTGCCATTATTGTTAAAAATTATAATTCTGCCTGGCAAGTGAAATGTCTTTCTTTCCCTTTTTTTGTTTTTTAAAATGTAGAATTGTGTTTTGATTTGGGTTTTTGCAATTATTTCATCCACATTTGAAAGCTACAAAACAGGCCCGTTTATGCTTATGTAAATTAGTGTTATATGATGGTAAAATAAAAGTCCTTTTTGTAAACATTTTTTCAAGAATTTGGGGCTATAAAGCAAAGTGAAAGACAAATTTCTACTACTGTTAGATATGCCTTAATATTTATTTCCTTAACATTCTAGAGGTATTAATTTCTACTGAAAGCTGATCTCATCAGTGAGCTAAATCGCCTTGAAGTGGAACCTGGCATTTTTTCCATGTTGTTTTATTCTTTCACGAAAGGCAGCATGACATTCCGAGGAGAGGGTTTATTGAAAGAGCGGTGCATTTGATGTGACTGATACATCATTTGTCTTCAGAAATCCAATTTCAGCCATTTCCTGCAGCAGCACCAGGGAGCCCTGAGTGAGTGTTGGGTCTGCAAGCCCCTCTGCTGCTTCCCACACAGAAGAAACTAGTTTCAATGGCACCAAGCTCCACCTTCCCATTCCCATACTGTTCCCATGGTCTGTGAAGAGAGGAATGTAGCAGCTTCTGTGGCGCCTTATAATGCTTCCTTGCCCCAGTAAATCCCTGATACACAGTCACTGGCAGCAAGAACAGAAACGGGGGCCTACCTCTGTAGTCTCTTGTACCATTCCATCCACTGATTGTCTTGGACTCTAGCAACTATTACAATGCACAAGCCCCGATTCTAACACTCTGTCCCTCTTTTTCCTCACCTCCTCCTTTCCTTTCTTGCCTCTGTTCTGATCTCTTCTTCTTCTTCCCCAACATATGTACCCCTCTTTTTGCTGCTGTTAAACTCATTCCTTCCACTATTTCACTTACCTTCTTTTATACCTTACATTTTCTTCATCTCTACCAACACATCTGTTTATTGATGTAACCTTGCTGTCTTATGCCTTACCTACCCTAGCATTTGCCAACACTTGTCTACCGTTAGACCACAAGTTCTTCAGAGCAAGACCTCATCAATAACTTTGTAAAATGCCTGACACGCTAATGTTACAAAATGTTAATGAACAAATGTTAGCTAAAAAAAATAAAAATAGAATAAAACAACAACAGTGTTCAATTCTGAGACCTTGTTCATGCTGAATAGTACTTTATTCTGCAACAAAAGCAGTGCAATTATTAGTGGCATTAGGGTGGCAGAATCAGGCCTTTAAGTAGGAATATAGGAATTGCCAGACTGGATCAGACCCCAGATCCAGTATCTTATCTTCATCAGTAGCCAGTACCAGATGCCTCAGAGGAAGGTGTAGAAAATCTCCTATTCCCTAACAGAGATTGACTTATACCCTGAAGCAAATGCTATTGCAACTGAAGCAGAGCACCTGCTGGTGCTGCCTTTGGGGCAGTGCAACTCCACATGGCTGTTTATTATTTTTCAGTCAGAAGCAGTAGACAAAAGGCTCAGTGTTACATGCCAGAACTTTTATAGTCTTAGGTTAGCTGATCTACACAAGGGTACTTACATTTTTGTATTGACCCCTGTGCAATGTGAGGTTACAGTACTTACCCTGTTGGTTCTATATCAACAATAATTAAATAACTAGTTACATTAAATAGTTTAGCACATGAGTATTAAGCTCAGTAATAATAGAAATACTGTCCTATGCGATTCTAGTAAATAAATTGTCCTATTTCTATTTTCACTTCAACAGCTATCTTAAAAAAGCTAGATGAGGCTACACATCCACAGTGGTCCTTAGCAAAGAGCCTAGTATTGACTAGATTATCTGGAACATTCAATGAAAAAAAGGCCCTACCTAAATCCCTTTATCCATGGACTTGCTGAAAAGCTCGCATTTAAAATTATTTTGCTTGTCACCAATATGGAACTGGAGTGGCTCCAGGCATCAACATGCCAAGCATGTGCCTGAGGTGGCAAGCCACAGGGGGCGCTCTGCCGGTTGCCGTGAGGGTGGCAGACAGGTTGCCTTCGGCGGCATGCCTGTGGAGGGTTCGCTGGTCCCATGGCTTCGGCGGACCTCCCGCAGGTGCGCTGCCGAATCCGCAGGACCGGGGACCTCCCGCAGGCAAGCCACCAAAGGCAGCCTGCCTGCCATGCTTGGGGCGGCAAAATACCTAGAGCCGCCCCTGCCTGTGCAGCAGCAGTTCCTCTGGTCCTGCACAATTTTTTCTGCACCATCCCATCCTGCACACTGACACTCAGCTGGCTCTTTTGATTTCAGGCCCCCATGCACAGTAGAACTGCACAGATTCCATGGTCAGGGCTAGTTGGGACAGGATTTATCCCACATGGAGAGTAGAAAGACAATCAAGATCTGCTATGTGTATCTGATTCAATTTTGTCCTTTTAAGTATCCACAGCCTTGTGGTCAGCTAGGGATTACAAATATCTTAACGTAGAAGCCAAATAAAACAGTACTAGAATGGGTGGGATTAAGTAAAATCTCTATCAGAAAATGAGAGCTAACCAACCTACTTACCACCGGGGCTGTTCATAGAATCATAGAATCTCAGGGTTGGAAGAGACCTCAGGAGGTCATCTAGTCCAACCCCCTGCTCAAAGCAGGACCAAACCCAACTAAATCATCCCAGCCAGGGCTTTGTCAAGCCTGACCTTAAAAACCTCTAAGGAAGGAGATTCCCTGTTGGGGGAAGAAAAGACAAACCAAGCCAGTAATGCCTGTTCCATCGCAGTACCAAGAATTAGTAGTGACTCAATGCAGCCTTTTTCAGAAAACAGATGCTTTCAGAAAACTGGCCCTTGATTTAATGATGATTAATCTAATTTTACCATTGTGTACAACACTCCACTGGTGGAGATCCAAGACTCTCTTTTCTGAAGACCTTGTTAAGTAAGCAGCAGTTCTGTACCAGGCTTTTCACAAAAGACAGTCCAAACATATGGTTTGTGAGAATCTTATAATCTGTAACAGGGTACGCTCGCTGCCTGAGGGCCTCCTTGTGGCTAGGTCTGGGGATTAGCTCTTACCCGGTCTGGCACCCATTTCCAGCAGTTGCTTGCATTGTGGCCTCTCTTTCACTCTCTCTTTGTGACTCAGGCCTTGGGCCAGGTCATTATTTAATCCTTCCCTTTCGGGGTACCAAAATCCTACTAGAAAAGCTGTCCATACGCCGGGTCAGGCATTCTTCCTGTCCCAGTCCAGGTCCAGTGCCACTTTCCCAGTGGCTGGTAGGGGAACCCCAGCCCGCCCACCCACTAGTCTGCCCAGGGACTCTATGCCTAGCAACCATGGTCTACTCAATCTCAGACCCTGTTACTGTTTCCCTAGGCTCCGTCCTACCTCACTTCTCTATTTCTTGGCCAGTCTCTAGGTTTATCAGTCCTTTGTTCCAGTGGCTCCATCACCTCTCCCAGCTTCTTGAGAGGCCAGGATTGAAGGGTTTACTCTCCCCCTGGAACTCCTCCTCATCCCTAGCCCACTCCCTTTCTCTCTAGGTGGTGATTACAGAGCTCTTACTTGCAGCCCCCTCCTGTGCTCATCTTGCTGGCTTTATACAAGCTAAGCCTAGGCTTCCTCATCAGTTAGACTGTATCTGTCCCTGACTCTCCTTCAGGTGCAGCCTATAAGGTTAATTGACACTTTTTAACCTGCTCAGACCTTGTGCAGTGTGAACACCCCCTTGTATCATCAAATGCATGCTGTACAATTTGGGAAGTATAGGTTTTAGGTGTTTGATTGTGAAACTCATGAAAACAACGTTAGTTTTGATTGAATAATGGGTAAATGATTTTTTAAAAAGAAATACAATGCAGATACCTCCAAATGTCATGGATTTTCTAAACTAATTTTGCTTTTAAAAAAGTTCATCACATTACTTTCTACTCCATTTACAAACAAAAAACCTTGACAGAAGAAACCATATATATTTCTTTAAAATAGAGAGAACCTTGAAAAAACACTGGCAAAGCGAAAACATAGTAATGAAGCCTGTTTTTTTAAAAATGAATTGCTTATATCTACACTTGTTCAAAAAATTAAATTCACATTTACTCTTACATTTTAATTAGTTTAATATATCCCTTATAAAAGCAATAGAAACAGTATGGGTTAACAGATTTCTGCTACAGAACGAATCTTAAGTCTGTTCCTTAAAAGTCATTTTTTCTTCTTTTAAACTTCCAGGGAACATGTTGGAAAGCTTTTTGTCCTTTTCCTCAGATGCAATGGAAAAGAACTTTGCAATAAGTGACCACTATGCAGTGCTGTAATCAAAATATCTCAGAGTGAATAGTTCTGGTGTGCACAATTTATATAATGAATATATGAATTCCAGAATCTTAGCAAAATAACATTTCATATTTTATTTTCTCTTCTGCAGTTTTTTTTTAAACCAGAAATTATGTCCCTTAATCAGAATTAGCGTTAGGCAAAGATATGGCAGATGATAATACTATAATTAAAAGATTAACAGTAAGAATATAAATTAAACTGCTGTTTTGCTTCTCTATGCTTCATAAACTGATCAACATATTACACTAAAAATGTGATTGGTAGCATTCTTTGCATGCATTACCCATTATGTTTAGATTTGATTGCTACACTTGCAGACACAAACTATTTTTCATTCAGCAGACAATAGGAAGTTATGAAACAGTCACTGTTAATTGTGAATTAACTATAGATCAAAGATTTTGCTATGTGGAAGCAGCACTGATCATAAACACATAAGATTTACTGAACTTCTGCCCTCAACTGCACAGGATAATTTCACATCCTTAAAGACTGAAAATAATTTAATGAAGTCAGTTAGATAAATGACCTATGCACTTCCGCTGGAGTTGACATTACAAGTGCAGGTTGCCAGGAAATAACTATTTTTCCGTTATAGCAAATGCTGTTCTGGAAGCCTGTCTCTGAAGTCAGAATTGTTAAGGGGTCAATCTAGAAAAGAAGGATGTTTAATACCCCAAATGAAATAAGAGTCTGCCCTGCTGCTTCATTTGAACTTCATGTCTCATTCTTATGTCTCACTTTTAGTGAAAGGAGAATAGAAATTAATCATGGTATCAGGAACATTGTATTAACACCATTGTTCTGCAAATGCTTTAGGAAGCTTCTGGGTTAAGTTGGTTAAAAAAAGAGGGGGGAGGGTAAATTAGAATTGAAAAACATTGCTTTTTTTCTTAACTGAAATTTTGAAATTCAAAATTTAAAAAAATCTGTCCGGTTCTATAGCTGATTGAAAAACAGTGAGAGTAACAAGTGAAAAAAACAAGAACAAAATAAAACAAAAAACCCAACAACATACCAATGATATTTTAAAGGGTTTTTTTTAGGGCTGTTAAATGATTAAAAACATTAATTGCAATTAATCATGCTGTTAAACAATAATAGAATATCATTTATTCAAATATGTTGGATGTTTTCTACATTTTCAATATACTGATTTCAATTACAACTCAGAATACAAAGTCTACATTGCTCACTTTATATTTATTTTTATTACAAATATTTGCACTATAAAAAAAGAAATTGTATTTTTCAATTCACCTAATACAAGTACTGTAGTGCAATGTCTTTATCATGAAAGTTGAACTTACAAATGTAGAATTATGTACAAAAATAACTGCATTAAAAAATAAAACAATATGAAACTTTAGAGCCTACAAGTCCACTCTGTCCTACTTCTTGTTCAGCCAATCACTCAGACAAACAAGTTGGCTTACATTTGCAGGAGATAATGCTGTCCTCTTCTTGTTTACGTCACCTGAAAGTGAGAACAGGCGGTTGCATGGCACTGTTGTAGTTTGTGTCACAAGATTTTTACATGCCAGGTGCCCTAAAGATTCATATATCTCTTCATGCTTCAACCACTATTCCAGAGGACATGCATCCATGCTGATGACGGGTTCTGCTTGATAACGATCCATAGCAGTGCGGACTGATGCACGTTCATTTTCATCATCTGAGTCAGATGCCACCAGCAGAAGGTTTATTTTCTATAGTTTCTATAGTTTCTGCATCTTTTAAGACTTCTGAAAGCATGCTGCACACCTCGTCCCTCTCAGATTTTGGAAGGCAATTCAGATTCTTAAACCTTGGGTCAAGTGATATAGCTATCTTTAGAAATCTCACATTGGTACCTTCTTTGCGTTTCATCAACTCTGCAGTGAAAGTGTTCTTAAAATGAACAACATGTGCTGGGTCATCATCTGAGACTGCTATAACATGAAATATATGGCAGAATACAGGTAAAACAGATCAGGAGACATACAATTCTCACCCAAAGAGTTCAATCAAAAATTTAGTTATTGGATTTTTTTTAAAATGAGCATCATCAGCATGGAAGTATGTCCCCTGGAATGGTGGCCAAAGCATAAAGGGGCATAAAAATGTTTAGCATATCTGGCACATAAATACCTTGCAATGCTGGCTACAAAAGTGCCATGCAAACTCCTGTTCTCACTTTCAGATGACATTGTAAATAAGAAGCAGGCAGCATTATCTCCTGCAAATGTAAACCAACTTGTTTGTCTGAGCAGTTGGCTGAACAAGAAGTAGGACTGAGTGGACTTGTAGGCTCTAAAGTTTTACTTTGCTTTATTTTTGAATGCAATGTAACAAAAATATCTATATTTATAAGCTGCACATTCACAATAAAGAGATTGCACTACAGTACTTTTATGAGGTGAATTGAAAAATACTATTGTTTGTCATTTTTACCGTGCAAATATTTTTAATCAAAATAATATAAAGTGAGCACTGTTCACTTTGTATTCTGTGTTGTAATTAAAATCAATATATTTGAAAACATAGAAAAACAGCTAAAAATATTTAATACATTTCAATATATTCTATTGTTTAACAGTGCGATTAAAATTGAGTGAGTTAACTGTAATTCTCAATATTGACCAGCTCTATATATGGAAGTTTCACCAAGGAGTTCAGGGAGGACAAGGTGGGGTCCATAGTGTAACTTGCGGGTGAATCTTCACTGTGTTCCTCCAATTTTACATTTTCCATTGATGTCAATGTAATTACATTGGCCTAAGAATGGTAACACAGTAGTCAATTGGGACGTTGTAATCTAAAATAGCCTAAATCTTTGGGTTTTGTTTTTCTTAGAATTGACATGTTAAAGTTTCACTCTGATTAATTATGAGTAATTATGGTTAACTCAGCACTGGTTACCTATCAGACCTGGGAAAGTGTACCCCAATATCACAGCAATTAAAGATACAAGAGGGGGGAATTATTTTGTGGAAGGCGGTTGAGTACAGTTACCAGTTACAACATTTCTTCTGAGAAGGTCCTTTTTTGTCATCACTTTGGACTTTGTGTATTTGAAACCAATAACTATTTTATTACAAAAAACATGGTATAACCAGATAGCTCTTAAATCAATCAATCATTTTCTAGAATTTATACAAAAAAGTAAAAATCTCATAAAATCTCACAGGAATTGCTATCTCCAATTTTACCACCTTAAAAAGCTCCCAGCACTGTTTGCTGTACGTATGTAATTATTAAACCTGGCTGTAAAAGGTAACAATCTTTATGTTTTTTTTAAAGGGATTTCCATTTAGTCTTAGAATTATATATGTCTATTGTATGCCTGTATTGTTCCTTTGTCCTCTTTTTACTGAAATAAACAGATTAATATCCTTTAATTTGATGCATGAAAAATACATAGTGTTAGATTAATCCTTAATTCAACTCTATTGCCTTCAGTGGAACCGAGCACCAGCGATGACAATGACCCAGTACTCTTTGTGCCCTGATAGTAATCCATGATTAGATCATAATAATCAACAGACGTTGCAGCCTGAAATGTTCATCTATTTTACACAGAAAGAATTCTCTGAACAGCAGACTTTATTTACAGCTCAGTAAGCAGAACTCCAATTAAACCCAGTGACTTAAGAGGAAAACTGAACTAGTTAAGGTCAACAGATATAATAGCATTTAGCATAACAATCTGAAATAGCAGCTATACAGTGACTAAGCGAGGGGGGGAGAGACAGAAAAAAACCATGCATCATTCTTGTCTGAATCAAGAGATATCAGGTTTAGAAGACAGTCAGATACAACTCTGTGCTACTTTCTTAAGGGCTCAGGGACAGATTAACAAAGGGACTTTGGCACCTGCCTGCACCTCTAGGTGCCTAAATCCAACATTTAGGTGTCAATGACATTCACAAAACCACTCACTCAGCCAGGGCCAGCTCCAGGCACCAGCTAAGGAAGCAGGTGCTTGGGGCAGCCAATAGAAAGGGGCATCACATCTGGGTTTTTGGCGGCAATTCGGCGGTGAGTCTCTCAGTCCCTCTCAGAGGGAAGGACCCGCTGTCGAATTGCCACCAAAGAATGAAGTGGCATGGTAGAGTTGCCGCCGAAGTGCCACCGATCATGGCTTTACCTCCCCCCCACTCTGCTTCGCTGCTTGGGACAGCGAAAAAGCTGGAGCTGGCCCTGAACTCTGCTGCTATCTAAATTCTCATAGGCACCTACATTTTTGCCGGTGGGCATGCACAAAGCTAATGAGCTGCTTAGAAGTGTCAGACATGTCTAAACTCTGGTGGGATTCTCATTCGGAGTGTCTCCCATAGTACCCAAAAGTCCAGTGGTTAGGACACTCACCTGCATAGGCGCCAACTCCATGGGTGCTCTGGGGCTGAAGCACCCATGGGGAAAATATGGTGGGTGCTGAGTACCCACCGACAGCCCCCCTCTCAGTTCCCCCCGACTGCCTCCTGCCCACAGACCCTGCAGATCAGCACCTCCCCTTCACTCGCCATGACTCCCATCTGCTACTATTAGTTGTTTCGCGGCATGCAGGAGGCTGGGAGGGAAGGGGGAGGCATGAGGATGTAGCGCTCTCGGGGGAGGGGCAGAACTGGATGGGAAGAGGTGGGGTGAGAGGAGGTGGAGCAGGGGTGGGGTTTTGGGGGCAAGTGGTGGAGTGGGAGGCTGGGCCTGGGGCAGAGCCGGGGATCAAGCACGCCCCGGCACTCTGGAAAGTCGGCGCCTGTGCTCACCTAGGACATAGGAAACCCACATTTAAATCCCCACTCTGCCTTAATTGGAGCAGGGACTTGAACCCAGGTGTTCTATATCCCAGATAAATGCCCTAACCACTAGATTACTCCTGCTCCAGTACTAATATTGATGATGTAGTGCCCCTGCCAATGTGTGCATGGGTGTAGGCATTACTGTGGCACCTACAGATGCCTATCAAATGGGAGCTAGGCTTCTAAACAACTTTGAGTATCTGGGCCCTAAAGCCCTACTCCTCTCTTCTGCATTTCACTCCTGGCTAGTTTCCACACAGCTTCTCTCTGTTTTTCTGGCCTAGTTTTTCTTGCGTGCTCAGTTCTTGATATAACCCTAATGAATGTTATACTGTGTATTTTCTTGTCTTTTTCAGATGCAATTAACTCTTCCAAAATATTGGTGCTGGTTGGTTAGTCAAAGCATTTGCAACATATTGTTCGTTTTGGGCCAAATCATGGGCCATGGTGTCATCTGAATATAATAGTGCATAAACCCTCTATTCTGGTGCTATGTTAGCTTGATCTTCTCTGAGCAAGACAAAAAGATGAGGGAGGCGTGTCTCTGGGGCTGGAATAGAGAGCTTACATAAATCAATTTCTTTGCCATCATAAGCGACTCTTAAATGCTTAAAATTAGTTCCTTTTAAAATGTGTATTTCCAAATATTTTGTATGTAATAACTTCCTAATATTATTGTTATGTGAACAGGAGATGTTTCATGTAGAAATATAACAAGGTTATTTTATGTTGTAACTGGTGATTAACATAAGAAGCCATTTGAATATAGAATATTCATATTAACTGGGGAATTAGTTATCTGGTAATGCTTTCACAACTTCTTTACCAAACTCTGAAAGACAAATGATGTCTCCAAAGATTGCTAAGGACAATGACTTATTAAATAACAATTCAAGTTTAAAAAACTCTGTTTAAGAATTATCTATGTTTAAAAAGACCATTTTTTGAGCTGAATAACTTTCATGTAGAAAGGAAGAGTGTTTTGAGTTATTTGAAATAGAATTTCAACTGTTGCCAAGCCCAGATGAAACTAAAGAGAGATATCAGAAAACAGACTAAATAGAAGAAAAAAGTTAAAACTCTAACTTTAAAGATGAGAATTCCTTGCTATGAAGACAAAGGCTGTATAACCGTCAAGTTAAGGAAAAATTACAATTCTGCGGCATATGAAGTAGCAGATCACTCGTGAACTAACAAGACAACCTAGGAGGATGCTGAGACAATGAACGGTTGACAACAGCTAATTTTAAATCTAGCCAAACCTGAAAGAGGTGTGCTTTCCTCCTTCTATGAAATTATAGGAAAGAGAAGGGTATAATAACTTTCTGAATTGAGCAAAAAGCAGTACATTCTGCTCCCATCCTCCACTTGACAGCATTCATCGCAGCCCCACATCTCTGCTCAGCCTGTCTTTACAACCAAAACAGCTGGAAGGAAACAGCTACTGAGCAGCAGAAGCAACTTTCCAGGTCAGATGAGAATATCACCAGGACCTCAGCATGTGTTGGTGAGATAAAGTGTTAAAAGCACTGCCAAGGAATTAGATTTAAATTTTCTTGTAATTACTTATTGAAATGCTATGGTATTTAAGTACTAACAACTCCTCCTGTTAAACACCAAAATGTTAAACCATGTATTCCTAGAAAGGAAACATAAGCTAACCTTTGCTAAACTGAGAAATAGTGGTACTCCAATAGGATTTAAGTGTCTTAATATTTATTAATTCTCTGGTCTCAAGACAGCTTCTTGAATGACTTCTTTTTAGTAAGTGACTTAAATACTTCCTTGTTTCATAGACTTAGTTAAGCTCCACTATGTTCATTTATAAACTGTTTAGGTTATCCATGATACACCAAATAGCATTCATGTAAGTGAAGTTTCTTTGGCCATCTATAAAATGGTTTCATTATCTGTGATATACCGAACCAGGACTCTCTACAAGTTTGGAGGAATAATATATTTCTGTCACAAAGAGACATACAGAAGAGATTATAACTGAAGTAATCATTGTTCTTTTGTTTTTACTTATTTTCCTAGAGGAGGTAATAATCATCATCATATTCAAGCTCAATTGTGATTATGTTGCTTTTCTTTTATTGGGGTGTCCCCTAAGGCATGGTAAAGAACTCCTTGTGACTAAAACAGGGGGAGTTACATCCCTGGATTGGCATTACGAGAGAGAATTCTCAAGATTTAGCTGCCATTTCTTGTTTCTCTAGACTGTAAAGTTTTAGCAATTTTGAAGATTAAAATTGCTTGGTGTTCAGGAACCTGAAACACCCTTTTCCATCCCACAGCATTCACCGTCTCCCCAATACCATTCTAATCAGCCTGCAGATAGACAGAGCCACAGATTCTGTCCCCTGACTAGAGGTCTGGTGTTCAAGGGTCAGGAGGTGTTATGTGACCACTTGAAAGACAGTGTCCTCTGCTCTGAATACAATTAATATTCCAGTGGCATGGAGCATGATTGGACCACGTATTGTCAAATGGGCCTTATGCAGCACAAGGAGCAGGGAAAGAATGTGGCCCATGATTAAATTACCATTTAACAGTTCAGGAGCTTTTACTCCTCAGCTCTATAGATTTTGCAGCTATTTATCATGATCTGGGAGTGTGATGTACAAAACAGCTACAAACATTTTATTTATTGTGTCACTGTGTTGACCAAGTGATCATTTAAAACTTGAAAAATAAATATACAAGTCAGATTTGTGTTGATAGTTTCTCCCTCCCATTTGTATTACAGATTCCCTTTCTTCTAATGTATTAGCTTGCATTTTTGCAAGATCAGCCGCTATCTGTTCTTTTCTTGTCCATATTCCTAACCTCTCAGTCCCTTTATATTATTTCTTTGTCCTTCTGATGATTGCATAGTCTTTTAGATCTACGTTTTCTTTAGAACTATTGGTATTTGACCTTTCTTCCAGATCACCAATAAAGAACAAGACACAGAAATCACTTCCTGAAGCACTCAGTCTAAGGGCAGGTCTACACTATGGGGGAAAATCGATATAAGATACGCAACTTCAGCTACGTGAATAACGTAGCTGAAGTCGAAGTATCTGATATCGAATTACTTACCATCCTCACGGCGCGGGATCGACGTCCGCGGCTCCCCATGTCGACTCCGCTACCGCTGTTCGCGTTGGTGGAGTTATGGAGTCGACATGAGCGCGTTTGGGGATCGATATATCGCGTCTAGATGAGACGCGATATATCGATCCCCGAGAAATCGATTGCTACCCGCCGATACGGCTGGTAGTGAAGACGTACCCTAATACGTCCCCTCAACTCGATACATTAACCAGTTGTCCCCAACAAAAGCCTTAGTAGTTAGGTTCCCCATGAGTAGAGCATTCAGTCATTTGAAATTAATGAATAGTTGGGCCAAACATTTTCCGTTCTCATCCTTATGGTAACTGCTTACTGTAGTTTTCTTTGTAATTTCTCATATTTTTAACCCACTTCTTTTACCACTACCTCTCTTCATTATCCATTTTTCACCTCTCTGGCTCTCAGTAAAGAGCTTTGACATCCTTCCATCTTTCCTTACTTTTCTATCTTTCCAACTTTATTATATACATTGCACGTAACACTATTCATATTCCACTAAGTCATGCTTACCGTTTTTCATTTCTGTACTTGAATTTGTATGTAGAAACTGAATTACATGGATACTTTACAAATATTCACCTTAAGTTGCTGTCTTTCTTATAATTCAAACTGGAAATACATACCATAATTTCTGTTCATTTCATACCTTGTTTCATGTCCACCTTACAAGCCCCACCCAGTTTTGAATCCTGGATATTTAATAGTTATCAAAGCACTAAAGCCCATATTTTTTAAAAGTACTTAGGCTTGAAATCAATGGCAGTTAGGCGCCTTTAAAAATATGGGCCTACAACTCTATTCTGCAAAGCACTTAAACACATGCTTAGCTTTAAACACATAAGTAGTCTAATTAAAGATTATGGAATGAGTCATATGGTTAAAATTAAGAATGTGCTTATGTGTTTTGTTGGATGGGGACCTTAAATGATAATTGAGTAGTCAGACTCCTTTACTATATTTATAGAATCAGTTGGACTGTAAATCCCAAAAAGGGCTACTTGAACAAATCAATTTATTCTTTTACCAGTTACCATTAAAATACAGTGTTATATTCATTTAATAGAATTGTTTTGGACCACAGATGTGAGACACTTTACCTCTTTGCAGAACATGTTGAAACAAGATACTATGATGGATGGAATGAACATTTGTCGCAATGTTGATACTGCAGGATCAAAGGTTTTTAACCTGTAGCAACCATAATAGGCTTTTAGATTTAACATAAGCTTTGATTGCCATGAACTGCTGAAATATTGATGGTGAATTTCAAAGCATGCTAGATAAGTGAGAATCTGGGACTGCCAAGGAAGTTCACCACGTGCATGAGAGAAAAACTCCAGAATAAAAACCTATTGAAAGCCAGGCATAGGGGTGGCTGGCAACAAATGTGTAGTTTAGTACAGTGAATAACTGCAGTAATCCATTCAATGTCAGGAAGAAAGACACACTGAAGACAACACATAAGCAAAAGATAAAAACATGATTTAAAAAAAAATCCCAGAAAAATATGGTTTTGCCCTTTTATTGTTTTAGTCTATAACTCTCAGTTGCTAAATTAGGATCTGACCATATGAAGTGCTGAATGCCTCCTGAGATAGTGGAGTACTCTCTGGTCCCACTGAAGACAGTAGTGCTAAATACTGATAGAAGGCTGTCCCAGTGCCTGATAGAAAGTTATCATAGAAAGCCCTTTAAGGGCTTAGCCTGTGATGCATCAGCTACCCTCCCCAACAGCTGATCCTGATCAGTTGGAGATCAGTGACTTAACATAGTGTAGGTGTCATAAACAGATAGTTAAGGGTTAAGGTCTCTTTTACCTGTAAAGGGTTAACAAGCTCATAAACCTGATGGACACCTGACCAGAGGACCAATCAAGGGACAAGATAATTTCAAATCTCTGTGGAGGGAAGTCTTTGTTTGTGGGTTGTTCTCTCTTTGGATCTAAGAGGGGCCAGACATATATCCAGGCTCTCCAAGTTTCCTGAAGTATTTTCTTCTATTCAGTATAGTGAGTATTAGAAAGGCGGATTAGTCTTATAATTAATTTCTGTATTTGCAAATGTGTGTTTGCTAGAGAAATCTCTTTATTTCTGTTTGCTGTTACTTTTGATTATTCTGAGAAAGGAGGGGGGGGAAGTCCCTCTTGGTTTATGTTAAACCCTGTAATATTTTTCATCCTGGTGTTACAGAGATAGTATTACTTTCTTTCTTTCTTTTAATAAAATCTTTTCTTTTTAGAACCTGATTGATTTCTTCCCTTGTTTGGAATCTCAGGGGAAGAGGAGGAGGGGGGAAAAGGGAATCCCTCTTTGTTTGATTCAAGTAGTTTGAATCAAGGTGATCTCTCCCGTCGGCTAAGGGAGGGGGAGGTGGGGGAATGGGCTATTTCCCTTTGTGTTAAGAGCCAAGGAGTTTGGGTCTGTGTTCCCCAGGGAAAGTTTTGGGGGAACAGGGAGTGTGCTAGACACTGGAATTTCTAGCTGGTGGCAGCATAACCAGATCTAAACTAGGATTTAAGTTTAGAGGAGTCCATGCAGGTCCCCATCTTGTGGACGCTAAAGTTCAAAGTGGGGAATAAACCTATGACAGTATGTCTACACAGCAGCTGGGAAGTGTACTTCTCAGCTCAAGTACACATACATGCACTAGCTCTGCTCGAGCAAGCACACTAAAAACAGCAGTGTGGCTGTGGTGACATGAGCAGTGGCTCAGGCTAGCTGCCTGAGCACAGTCCTGCCTGGCCTCACAGGGCATGCACTCGGGCAGTTAGTCTGAGCCACCACACATGCTGCCACAGCCATAGCCACACTGGTATTTTTAGCACCTTGTTCAAGCAGAGCTAGTGTGTGCATGTTTACCCAAGCTGGGAATCACCCACTCTCCCCCAGCTGCTGTGTAGATCATTCCTTTAGTTATCAGTACCAGCTGGGAGAGAGCTGGGGATTTCCATAACGAGCTGGGTGAGCCACGTTGGACAAAGGAATCCCAGAGAAGAGTTGAGGTGGGGAATTCCTTCTTTCTGGGAAGCAGCCTGTAAGAAGGCTGAGAAGCAAATAGAAGAGGACTACTCCCAAGGTGTGCTGGACACCTGCCTGAAGGCAGGAATTCTGACCAGTGGCAACCTGCCTGAACCCCTTAGAAAGGGGAGGAGTGTGCCAGTCCTGGGCAATAGGGTTGTTTGAGGTACAGGAGCTGGCAACAAGGCCTGGGGAAAGACAATGAGTGAACCTGTGAGAAAGAAGCACCCCACTGAGCCCAGCTGGATGGAAGGTTTGTTTGGTTGATATTTTTGTTGGATTTTGCTAAAAGACACTGAGGCCCAGAAGGGGCTGGACTCTGTGACTGGTCTCACCCATGGCCTGAGTAGGCCAAAGAATAGCAGGGAAAACTGAGGCAAACTTGCTGCAGCACTACAGCTGGACATGAGGCGATATGCTGGAGCGGCAAGTTTGTAACAAAAGCATTTAGCACCCCACAGAATTGGATCCGTGTAGCACTCCAGTTGTAGAGGTAGAAGTTGAGTTTTCCTCAGTGAACATAATCTAAACAAACTCATGCATATGTAGGACTTGATGAGTAAATAGCCCAAGTGTTGATCCTTTCCAGCCCCATCTGGCTAATCTCTGTTGGCTTGAAAAGGGACCAAGAACAACATATTTGTGGACATAGTCACACAGTGAGTACTTAACAGCAATAGCAGCAACAGCAGACAGCACTAATGGGGGACTAACCTAGTCTTGTTCTTTATGATCACATCTAGATTTCAAACCAGATGAGTATGAGACAAGAATATTTTTATTCAAACTCTTGAACCTGAAGTAAGTTATTACACAATCTCAGTTCGCCTTACACCGATGGCAATGGCGCTTTAATTTAAAGTGAGGACAAACCTAAAACAAAAAGAGTCAGACACAGAAAAAACAAGAACATAAAAATAAGAAATCTTGACACAAGAACACAAAGTAGCACAAGTAGAGTGCAGAGAAATGTTTCTATGCAATAACAGCAACAATATTTCTTTTAAATTTATGAAAGGAAGGAGTCCACAACCTGGAAACTGGAACAACCACATTTGAAGTTTTAGTCTCCAATGGGCCAGTGATCCAAATATTTTTCCTAAACTTCAACCATATTTCCCCTTTCTTACCTGCAACTAATATTCCCCATCCCCTTACTTTCCCCTCAGATCTGTCTGTGGTCTATGTAGCCAGATCTGCAACCACAGACAATCCAAAACTACGTTAGGGTTGCAGATTCCTTCCCCATTGTCTATCTAACGACTATATATTTACCTTACCTATGAATATACTCTGTCTCACTCTTTGTCAATATTGTACCAAGTAAAATGTTCATCAAAGCATGCCATTCTGCCTCCTCTTTTTCATGCACCTTATTGTCTGAGTTCCCAACATCAATATGGTGTTTCTCTCTCTTTTCCCTTCCTGATATCACTGTGCTATTTTTCTCTGGTAATTCTGCATGGTCACTGTACTACTTTCCTCTGTTATTGCACCATTTTCTTTTTTAATACAACAGTATCTTGTTCTGAATGTTTAGTCTTATTATATTTTCCTCTCTTCTGATCTGAATATCACACTATCCTCTCCACCATGTTATTGAACTTTTCCTTATCTCTATCCACTCACTCATATTGTTGTCAGCAATACTTTTGGTTCATTTGGAGGAATTGTTTAAGTTGTCTTCTTTTTGCTATGGAAAATTTCTGAATCATGCATTCTGCCTCAGGTCACCTGGGGTGAAAGTCACCCCTGTGCAGAAGGCCAGCACAAAGCCTATGCCAGATTTAAACCTTATTTTGAAAGCTCAGTGCTCATCCACTGCTACTAAATAATGCAGTCTTCCCAACAAATATTTAACACACTTTTGTTAGATATGTTGAATAAAAGTTACATGATATGTGATATTCATAATATTTCTTGTCTTTTCTGAAATCTGAGCTGTAGGTTTTGGAACAATTAAGCACTTTTTGAACTTCTGTTCTGTATGGATATTTAAAACATTTAACTGTTTTAACTACAATAACAGCATTTTTGCAATTTCTTACTAGCAAATGCTGCATTTCACAAAGCTGATCATCTGAGGATCTGAAAGCGCTTTGCGAACTAAACTCCACAGTACTGCTCATCTGTGTGGCATTATAGATAAGTACTATATAGAACACCTTATGCACAATCTAAATTCTGCCACATCTTTGTGAAACTTTAAAAGATTTTTACTAACAAACAGCAGTGGACAGGACAAATAAGTGAAGCAGAGGATGATAACCAATTGAAACTGTAGGAGAAATCCAGATAGATTGTAACAACCTCTTTTGGGATTTGACAAAGACACCTCTTCTTCTTGAAAAGAGCCATGGAATTCTTAATGAACCCAAGCAGGAAATACTTTGGTTTTGGGTCTCATTCAAGAGACTGTGCCTCCAGCAATTTTCTGGAGCATTAGATCAGTACTGACTCAAAAAAGGAAGGTGCTGCCTATTGAATCACCTGCTTGGTTAAATGAACATTGAATAACCTTTTTTCCTAAGGTCTCTGTCTACCTTGGAATTGAAGGCTGAGATTTTCAAAGCCGTCCAGATTCTTTTGAAAATCACAGTTTACACTGCTAGCTAAACTATCTTTATACCAGTTCTGACTAATTTGATGCAGGCACTGTTTGTCAGGGCTTTGTAGACCAGTATAACATAATTATTTTTAAATCTGCTATTGATTAGCTTGCTCTGGGATTTACACTGTTAGACTGACCTGATTTTAAAATGGTCTACTGTGGCCAAACTAATTCTGTTTAAACAATGTTTGCTTGAGCTAGTTTAAAACCAATTTTACAATCTGCTCAACTAACAGTTCAATGCCCACTAAGCTGAGGGCCTTAAAAGCTGCACTTTTCAATAGTAGTGAAGGAGATAATTTCTATCATACAAATAAAATTGGTTCCAGAGAGAAAATATCTAATGGAATTATAATCCAATATAAGTAAATAAATGCAGTACATGGGCACATCAAACGTGTAATTTCTACAGACTAACATTTCACTCAGAGAGCAGAATGGCTAAGTTACTGAAGGGAATTCATTGATTGAAATCTTTACAGTGTTGTAAAACGTTCCAATCTCCTAGTAACATGAAGTCTCAATAATATAAAATTGTTACAAGAAAATGTAAAACCCTTAAAAAAAAAACAAAAAACTTTTGAGTGTAGAAACCTGTACAAAACGGTAAGAGAATCCCTGGCATTCTATATTTGTTGTGTGATCTCTCTTTTTCTCTGTAGATATATACAGATAAATAAATAAATGAATTATTTTGTAATTCTAGATACTGAGTGAAAAATCACCATTTTTGCATAGCTCACATTTTAAGCTTTATTTGTCCTTTGACACCAGATTGATGACTTAAATTTATCGTGAAGAAAATAATTATACATGCTATGTGATCAGAATCATCGATTGTCTTGCTGGCAGAATTTAATGCTAGTCACATTTGTCTTGGCTTTACAAATTTGCTTAGCATTCCAATCCAATATAGGACCAGTTTGATTTCACTTATAATTAATCATTTCTAGTTTTACAGTCATGCTGGAGAAACTCCCTGAGGTATCCCAATCAGGAAGAATCTTTCTTCAGGCTCCTTTGGGCTTCGTACTTATACAAACACATAGGAAGAGGAAGTCTTTGCCCCAAAGCAGGGCCGGCTCCAGGCACCAGCAGCTGCTTGGGGTGGCAAGTCCGGGTCTTCAGCGGCAATTCGGTGGCGGGTCCCTCACTCCCTCTGGGAGCGAAGGACCAGCCGCCGAATTGCCACTGAAGACTGAAGCGGCTTTTTTTTTTTGGGTGGCCAAAACCCTGGAGCCGGCCCTGACCCAAAGACTTACTATCTAAACAGACAAGCCCAACACAGGGTAGGAGGCGCAGAGGCACCGAGAAGTGACATTACTTGGCTAAGGTCATACAGAAGGTCAGTGGCAGGGTTGCAAATAGAATCTAGGTCTACCAGCTCCCAGTCCAGTGCCCCATCCACTAGGCTACACTGCCTGTCAGATAAAAAAAACTACAACATTTATATATTTTTGCGGGGGCCCCCCCTTGAGCTGGGGCCCTGGGCTACAGCCCCTAAAGCCCCTTCCTTAATCTGGCCCTGCCAGCAATTCTGTTTCATGGATACAGATAAATATCCTGAGGCAGTATTACTAGGATCTTTGAACTACCCCTGTTCATCTTTAAGGGTTGTGAACTCTAAGCCCTAATGATGACAATTAATTGGCAGTTGGTGATGGATGCTGTTGAACACTGACGGACAGCAACTTGGTTTACATACCATAGACAGATCCTATATTTCCATCTGAAAATTTATATCAGCCTCTACAAACCAGTGAACAAATGTATATTTCCCTGTCAATCTCAAAGGCACTCATTACTCAATAGACTATCTGCAACCAAGAATCTCACTGGGAAGTTCAACACAAAGGGAAAAGTTCATTAAAAAGCATTCATCTCCTGCTTGCTTTACAGTTGGAATAATTTCTAGCATAACAAGAACCAATGGCTGGAAGCTGAAGCCAGACAATTTCAAGTTAGAAATAAGACACACATTAACAGTGAGGATAGTTAACAAATGGAACAAACTACCAAGATAAGTGATAGATTCTCCATCTCTTGAAGTCTTCAGAGAAAGACTGGATGCCTTTCAGGGAGATATGCTTTAGTCAAGCACAAGTTATCAGGCTCAATACAGTAGTAACTGGATGGAATTCTATGGCCTGTGTTATACAGGAGGGTCAAACTAGACGATCTAATGGTCCTTTCTGATCTTAAAATCTATAAGTCTTCCTTCACTGAGTTCATTACTCCATAGGCAAAACTGTGAAGATTTTATAAGATGTTATAAGACATTCCACTGCCTTTTTCTGTCCACATTTAAGACTACAATGAAGAGCATAATCATCATCAAAAACTGGGCACTTAGATGCTATTTATTAGCACTACCAAAATTACTATTAATCTATTGTATGAAGTACAAAATATTAGCCCTAGTGTGCACCCTTCTGTTAAATGCTCATTTATAATTGGAAGACTACAGATATAGATTTACTTTTCAAGCTCCTTGGGGAAGAGATCATGTCTCCCTCTGTGTTTTGTATAGCATAGATGAGTAGCCAATAAATAACATTCAGGGCAGGTCTACACTATGGGGGAAAATCGATATAAGATATGCAACTTCAGCTACGTGAATAACGTAGCTGAAGTCAAAGTATCTGATATAGAATTACTTACAGTCCTCACAGCGCGGGATCGATGTCCGCGGCTCCCCATGTCGACTCCGCTACCGCCATTCGCGTTGGTGGAGTTACGGAGTTGACATGAGCGCGTTCGGGGATCGATATATCGCGTCTAGATGAGACGCGATATATTGATCCCCGAGAAATCGATTGCTATCCGCCGATACGACGGGTACTGAAGACGTACCCTCAGACTGCTCCTATGATACAACTAGTATATGGGGATCAGGATGTTTTTTAAAGTGACCAGTGATTTTTGATAGTCAAGTTTTGGGCGACCAACTTGAAAAACTTTTTAAAAGCTTGATTTTCAAGAGGTGTTCAGCAGTTTCTCAAAATCAGATCCTAAAGTGTCTTAGGGCTGGTCCACACTAAGAAGCGGGGTCGAACTAGGGTACGCAAATTCAGCTACGTGAATAGCGTAGCTGAATTCGAAGTACCCTAGTTCGAACTACTCACCCGTCCAGATGCCACGGAATCGAAGTCCGCGGCTCCAAGGTCGACTCTACCACCGCCGTTTGCAGTGGTGGAGTACCGGAGTCGACCGCGGCGCTTCCGGAGTTCGAACTATCGCGTCCACATTAGACGCGATAGTTCGAACTCCGAGAAGTCGAACTCACCGCGTCGACCCGGCTGGTAAGTGTAGACTAGCCCTTAAACTGGGCACCCAAAATTGAGGTACTCTAACCACTAATCACTTTTGAAAACATTGACTCCAATATAAGGTCACATAACAGGTCAATACTGATTGCTCAATGGAAAATAAGACTATTAAGACAAACTTGGGTTGCCACACTCATCCATAGGTCAGTGGTGAAGTAACACATTCCTTTTATTTGTTTCAGAAGCAAACTTTCACACATGCTAGGGAAAACATGCCAAATAAAAGGAATACAAATGGGATTATCAATTTAGCTATTAATTCTCCCAATAGTTTATTGGGAAACCTTCTTTCCCCTCCCCTCCCCTCCCCTCGACACCCCCCAAGTAATTAATAGTTATTTGGAGAGCTATAATATTGCTTTGTGCTTTGTTTTTCTACATGTTGAGTGTTATTTTGTAGTTGTGGTGAAAATACTGGAAAACATAGAAGGAAGGGGAGTCAATAAAAATAAACCAGAAACACGGGTTTTGTACAGATAGGAGGATTCTGAAAGCCTCAATATTACTTGCGGTAAGATTAATGTCATGAGCATACAGCAAGGGTCTCATTAGAAAACTGTTCCCATCTGGGATCTCTTAAAATTCTACTGTTGCTTTCTTTATCATTGAGGTTAACTCACAAACTGACTCTACACAGACAAGAATCATACAGGTGTTAAGTCATAACAGGCAAGTTTACATTCTAGCAAGCTAACAGCAATGGAAAGCAAGATGAATTTGTGTTTGCACTTTTCATTTAGCTAGATTGGGCTCTTGCTTTTTTTTGTTTTCCTTTTTCTTCAGAGGACTGGTTTTAAATCTCTTTTTATGTATTTGTATTCTTTTTCTGATTCTGAAAATGTAAGTGCTGGATTGAAAACTCTTAAGAGATTCTCTCTCTAACACACCTCATTGCATTCATAGTTTCCTTGGTGAATGATGCCTCTCAGTGACAGAAGCACAAGCTCGGTTTGCAAGGTCAATGGTGACAAGCTTCCTGATATAAATAAAGATAGATAGAAGCTTGTGCTCCTAGTCTCTATAGAATAGTATAGGAAGACCAAAATAAGTAATTATGTTAAAGTAAGTTTTTATACCTTTGACTGGCTTTATGTTGTACCAATTGTGGCTCTGAGAAATAGTGGAATAGATGGTATTTGTGAACACATAATAGTGTGTGGCACCATCAGAAAGCACAAGGGAAGGCTGTCATAGACAGGTTGCAGGCAGCCAGACCTAATGGTCAGAGCCAGAGTCCAAAGTCATAAGACAGGAGTCAAGAGTCACTGGATCAGGATAACAAGGGGTCAGAGGCAGGAGACAAACTGGAAGTCGGGAACCACAAGTCCGATGGCAGGAGTCAAGCAGGGGAGCAGGAGCAGGACGGATTCTCGTTGTTCAGACAGCTTCCTGTTCCTGCTGCTGGCTTAAGCAGGACCAGTGGGCCAATCAGCTGCTCTGGGACTCTGCCAATAGGACCTCAGGGGTGGAGCCTCAAATTGGGGCTGGACTTTGTGGGTCCTAGGTATGCTGTCATCAGCAGGCTGCCAGGTACAGACTTGGAGCATGGCTGCTCCTGTGAACCCTGCTGACCTAGGTTTGAGGCCCACAGTCATGACAAAGACTATATCAAAGGGTTCTGTCTATTGTATCCAGTATTTGTCCATTCAGACTGACCAGCAAGACAGAAAAGGAATATTTACCCTAAAATAAACTTAAACTTCCTTAGTTTATTTATCAGTTGAAAAGAAGATAAAGAGAAATACTCCTTATGCACTTGATAGAGCTTAATGCTGTATTCTGTTGGACATGTTTGCAAGAAAAAAACCAAGAAAAAATTGGCACTGAGGTGAAGTTGTCTGAAGTTCAATACTTTTCCCATTGAAAGCAATGGCAAACCTCACAATGTCTTCAATATGGCACCCTGGGTGAATTCTTATAAACCTGGTTTATACTAAAATTAGAACAAAACAGTGTGATGGGTTCCCCTGGGGTGCCACCTGGAACTGGGGGTACCACTGAGCCCACCTGACCCACCATCCTAGGCTCCCTTTACACTGTACTGCTGTGACAGGCCCTCAAGCCCCCTCCAGCACACAAACAGGTAGGGACACACCCAGCGGCAGCTACATACAGACACTGAGATCAGCTCTGCATGGGAAGGCTTCAGATAAGGAAGTGCACACCCCCATCTGGAAGGTAAACCCAAAATTATACCATCTTGCGCTGCACAGAGATCTGTACAGCATAAGTTCATGAAATTTGCCCCCTCCCTCAATGTGGAGAGGAAATATAAAACAGCTTTTTACCCCAAGTTATAACTCCCACACACTGGTTTGTGACAAAGCAAAAAGAAATGTATTAACTACAAAAGATAGATTTTAAGTGATTATAAGGGATAACAAACAGATCAAAGCAGATTACCTAGCAAATAAACAAAAACGCAATCTACGCTTAATAGACTGAAGAGATTGGACATGAATAGCAAATTCTCACCCTAAATGATGATTTAAGCTAGCTGCAGAGATTCTTGAGGGGCCAGCTGCACTTGCTTGCAGCTTAAAAAGCCCAAGTATTCCTTTCACAGGCTAGAAATCCCTCTGAAGCGGTAACTGAAGTTGATGTAGTTAGATCCACTTACTGCAGTGGCTACACTGCACTGTGTCGATGGGAGAGTGTCTTCTGTCGACTTTATGCTTCTTGGGGAGGTGGAGTACACAAATTGTTTTAGCATGTCTTCACCAGACTGGCTAACTCGATACTTGCTGCATCAATTGCAGCAGTGCCAATCTACAGGTAAGTGTAAATACAGAAGTGATTTATTCACCCCCCTGAGCGACATAAGTTATGCTGATATAAGCTGTAGTGTAGACATAGCCTTAGTCAAATCAAAGTGCTTCTTCAAGGCATCTTAGAGCAATAAGGTGGGTGAGGTAATATCTCTTGTTGAACCAAATTCTGTTGGTGAAAGAGACTAGCTTTCAAGCTTACACAGAGCTCTTCAGGTCTTCAGATTTGTACAGAAAAAAAAGTCATGGCAGGGTGGAAAAGGAGGAATAGATTCTTAAATGTGTTTGTACAAATATATTGTATTGTAACACTTCTTGGGATATGAAGAATATGTAACATTCACCACCTGATTATTTACTTTTTGATTGACTCCCCAGTGTTTCCCACTCCTATGATGCTTGTGCTTTTCAGCCCTGACCAACAAAATACATGCATAACTTTAAGCTTCAATGAGACTACTCATGTGCTTAACGTTACACACCTGCACAAGTGCTTTGCTGGATCAGAATCCTGACGCAAAAAGCCCCTTGTGGACTCAAACTACGTCCCCATTTGTTGATTACCCCCTTTTCTTTTATGTCTCTGTATCACTCTCTTTCTTTTTAACATTGTCATAAACAGATAGTTAAGGGTTAAGGTCTCTTTTACCTGTAAAGGGTTAACATGCAGTACCTGATGACCACCTGACCAGAGGACCAATCAGAGACAAGATAATTTCAAATCTCTGTGGAGGGAAGCCTTGGTCTGTGTTCTTTGTGTAAGTGTTCGTGCTCTCTTTGGATCTAAGAGAGGCCAGTCATGTCTCCAAGTTCTCCTGGAGTAGTTCCTACTATTCAATAGTGAGTATTAATTAGAAAGGCGAATTAGTCTTATAATTTGATTTCTACATTTGCAATTGTGTGTTTGCTGAAGGAAATTCTTTATTCCTGTTTGCTGTTACTTTGCTTTTACTGAGAAAGAAAGGAGGGGGAATTCTCTCCAGAGATTGATAAGTTTAGACCCTGTGTATTGTTCCATCTTGGTTACAGAGACAGTGACTTTCTTTTTTATTCTTTAATAAATTCTTTTCTATTAAGGACTTGGTTGGTCTTTCCTTGGGTGAATTCTCAGGGAAAGGAGAGGAGGGAGGTATCCCTCTGTAGTTGGATCCCGGTATCTCTCCTAGGAAAAGGGAGGGGGGAAGAAGCAGGGGGGGAATGGTTTATTTCTCCTGGGTGTAAGAACTCCATGGATTTGGGGCTCTTGGGATCCCCAAGAATTTTGGGGAAGGACTGTGTCCCAATCCACGTACCTGATTGGGTGGTGGCAGCTTTATCAGATCTAAACTAGGATTTTAGTTTAGAGGGAAACCAAGGCAGGTCCCCATTTTGGAACCCAACAGCTCTAAGTGGGGGTGAGACCTATGACAAACATAAATAGTGTTATTTATTCTACTGACAAGGGAGAGAATACGCAGAAACTTAAAGTAAAAAATATCCAAACTAATTCAGATGAAATTAGTAAAAGAGAATAAAACATACAAAGACTATCTGCTTTATATTTAAAGATGGACTTAAGCTGAGAAATTCACATCTGAATTTCCCCACTGGTGGAGGGAGATCAGATCCAGGATTCTCATATAATTAAGGCCATAGTAAAAAGATGGAGGAAAAGACTAAGCAAGGGAATGAAACAAGGGAACTTCAGACAGACTGTAAGACTAAGATGTTCATATAATATTTCATCATGTTGAAACCAACGGCTAAGGAGATAATTATCTGCATTTATTAGTAGTGAAGTGATAATATGTAGTCAAGGCCCACTAATGGGCTCAGTAACATATTGTCTCCAGCAGCGAGTATTTGTATTACTGCCAATTAATCTGTAATGGTGCTTTGAAAAACAAAGTGTTAGCCAAGACACTGGGGTGACTATCTTTGAATGCTACACTGAGTAGGGCAGAAGGCAGAAGACTGTTAGTATTCTGAACATTCACCGTTCCAAAAATAAGCAGATGGAAGCTCAGTATAAGAGTTCAAATAGATGGAACACTGGAAAGTATTACCTCTAAGGACTTGATCTTGCACATCCTCTCACAAACCACTGCACTGAAGTCAATAAGATTATTCGGGCGACTACATACAGACTCATAGAACTATAGAGTGGGGAGGGATAGCTCAGTGGTTTGAGCATTGGCTTGCTAAACCCAGGGTTGTGAGTTCAATCCTTGAGGGGGCCACTTAGGGAGCTGGGGCAAAAATTGGTCCTGCTAGTGAAGGCAGGAGGCTGGACTCAATGACCTTTCAAGGTCCCTTCCAGTTCTAGGAGATGGGTATATCTCCAATTATTACTTAAGTCCAGCCCCTTGAACTGAGACAGGACCAAGTAAACCTAGATCACCCAGATTTTGACCATCGTATTCTTAAAAACATCCAATGATGGATTTTTGTATGTGGTTGGGCCATGATATTGCATTACAGCATTAGGACTGAGCTCCTGGTTTAGATTTTAAATTAATAGTCTTCCTTCCTAAATATCAATTATTTTGTTTGCTTTAAGACAGTTGCCATAATCTGATCAGGAGCAAGCTTCTGCCTACATAATCTCAGGAATTTTATAAACACAATAGCCACAAAATTATTTTTATATAAAATAAAAGAGAAAGCAGTCACAGATGTCCTAATCCAGCACAGCACATTAAACACAAGTAGTCCCACTGACTTTGCTGAATCAAGGCTTGAGTTCCCAAATGGATAAACTATGAGGGTACAAGTCACAACTACCTGGAAAAGTGGCTGAATTTGTCCTTTTTAAGGGGTTCTTCAGAGAGTATCTTTTAACTAGGGGCTCACTGTCCGTTTGATATGATATGGCCTTGATTTGATAATATTCAGGACACACTTGGGGCTCTGGTTCCAACCCCAACATGCCAGTGAACACAGCTGATCCAGCGAGTGGTAGGTAGGTAGAATAGATTAAGAATGTGCTACTGAACAGGACCAGCATGTTCTCCCTGTAGGGTAACGAAGGAATCTTGCCTCTCTGAGGCATGATTTCTTTTCTGAGTGCTCCTGGGGTGGCACACACACTCACCAGCCTTACACAGGACAGATTGTAATTACACAATCCAATCTATGAACAGTACAAAACAAAATTCATCACGTCATACATAATCGATATCCATTCCAGGTCTTAATCCTATAACCACACAGTCTAATTTGGAGCTTGATTGCAATGGCATAAATCAGGAGAAACACTAATAAGGCAAATGAAGGTGCACTATTGCAAAACTGAGGTCACTGGTTTGAAAATCAGGCTGACAGATACCACATCTAATCACACATACATAGCAGAGAGGAGCAAGATCTGTATGCTCCCATAACCAAATGACTTTATTATTTGTACTGAGGTATCACCTAGAGCAGTGCTACTCAAAGTGGTGGTCCATGGACCGGTGCCAGTCCGCGAGCCATTGGCTGCTGGTCCGCAGCGAGTTTCCAGGAAAGAAAGAGAGAAATAATAGTATAATTTAAAAATCACACAGGAATTCCACCAAGAATAGTTATCAGTTGATAAAAGTTAACAATATTAAATATTATGTTTGCAGAAGCACATATTATATCGATAAACAAAATAAAAATGTCTGCCAATTTTTATTTTATTCATTATATTGTTTCTGATATAAATTAATATTACTACAAACCCATTAAAGTCAGTTAATATCTCATCTTGTCTCCCAGATTTTGCTAGAGAATTATTTGGAGGATCAGAGAACTGGAGCAAGAGCTTTCTCAGCTCTCAAGTGAGAGGTGCTGAATCTAAGAGACATCCTTTCTCAAGTATTTATTTTAAAATAGAGGCTAACATAAGTAAAACAAACTAATAAAAACAGTTTATTCAGAGCAAAGTTGCCTTAAATTGTCTGGTAGTAGCCTCTGAGAAACTCTTCATTGATGTAAAGCTGAAGGAGACAGCTCAACCACGCTATCACTTGTATAAGGAGATGAAGGCATGGGTGTGGGGGGGTGGAATTCAGCTCTGCTACACCTAATCCTTCACTGGCTAAAGAAAGACCTGCTCCTGCACAGTTCTAACATGCACAGACACCAGAGCACTGAAGATCAGGGAGGCACAAATGGGTCTCTCTAGCCTCCCCTGTCATTTGAAGCTTGGGTGGAATGGAGAGTTTGCTGCAGAGAGTTTTAAACAATCTGACTAAAATTCACT
Organism: Mauremys reevesii; assembly: GCF_016161935.1. Lineage (NCBI taxonomy): Eukaryota > Metazoa > Chordata > Testudines > Geoemydidae > Mauremys > Mauremys reevesii. Next base: position 48,859,549 of record NC_052633.1, on the reverse strand, counting down.
TCTTCCCTCAGTTCTTTCTGTTGTGACTACTTGATCCTACCAATTCTCCAATAGTCCATAGAGTCTTCAGCAAAACAGGATAGGCAAGACAGTCTCATGTAGAAAACAAGTAGAACTTATACTAGTGTTTTTGAAAAAAGATACTCATTATAAAGAATAAAAAAAAAGGGATAAACACATTTTATTCCCCTTTCAGAATACCTTTAAGCTTGCTTATTTCCTCAGGTGTGCCTAGTTTTTCCTCTGTATATCTACAACCTTATATAGGATTTCAAATTAGTGTCCCTCAATTGCTGTTAGATTTGTGGCATGACCTTCATTTAAATTTTGTATTTAAAGTTCTGCAAGGTTGACTTCTCACCCTTCTCTCCCCCCAGTGAAATGTGTTTTGGCTATTGGGGCATAACAGATCATAAAACCATTTTGTTAAGTTCTTGAAATGCACAGTAACTTTCAGAGCACTATCTTGAGGAAACAAAGTTTTGGGGAAATAACAGAAAAATCCAACAATAATCTTTGCACTTTCACTTTATTAAAACCATTTTTATTTCTCTCTGTGAGAAAGCTATTTATGTCACCAGGAGCCATCTAAAGTCCCCCAGTAAATTATTTCTGAAAAGCTCATGGCTCATTCTCTTTTCCTCTGTTTTTTATTAAGGACAAAATGACACAACAAACTAGGTATAGAAAATTGGAGGTGTGCTATTTATTTGGGTGCCAAATTGTTAAGCACCTAAGCCCAGCTACTGAAAACCCACAGTGATGCACTTAATGACAAGGAGCAATCTACAAGAGTGATATTGATGTAGAGTGCAATGGAAGATGCATTAATTTAATATGACTCCAGAATGTGATGCCCCAGATATCCTGGCTAAGAACCAACTTGTGGCCTATGGAGCCAATCTATATTTGTTATGTCTCTCCTAGTGGGCTCATCATAGCAGCTGTTGCCTCAAGAATTTGCCAAATTGCCTCCCATTGGTGAGCAGGCTTGTAATAAAATGCAATGGTAACTCATTGTCATTCTTAACTACAAGGGTTAATAGTGAGAAATTGTGCTATTATCTTTTTTACATATACTCATAATTGGAGGGGATTGCAATACACTGTTATTGAATAGTAATAGGCAGTCTTATTTTTTTAAATAAATTAGACATGTCATGGCCAGCACAAATTTGAGAGACTCAACTGTTGCCAAGAATGTTCCAGCAGGAAAAAGTGACTACACTGTAAACATGAGCTCACTGTATAGTTTATAACTGAGTGAAACAGCATCATGAAATTTCCACATCAAAAACAGAAGATTTCCTGAAGATTTTGGTCTGGTGAATTTTTTTCTGTGACTGAAGCTATGAAAGACTGCAAAGTCTAATGGCCAAATTCACAAGTGACGAAAATGAGCACAACTCCATTAAAATCAGTGTAACTGTTTCTCAAAAAATCATCTCTGCACTAATTTCTATGCGAAACCCTATGCATGCAATAATCTCCCAAACTGGACCACCCAACTAACACTCTTTCATTTAAAATTTCCCATGAAAACTCATTCTCTCTGTGATTCCTTCATTTAGGGAGTTAACTATTTTCATGTACACATACACACACACACACACACACACACACACTTACACTTTATATATATATATGCATACACAGGGCAAACTTAAAAAGTTGGAGGTAACCAGTTCTAGTGCTATATCCTATTCTTAAACTGAAGAATTCCACTATAACCAGTAACACCTAGAATCAGAATGAACACAGATACATACGCTTCCTTGTCCTTTGCCCCAGCTCCACCCTTACTTGCAAGACATTACTTAAATTTAGATTGTAAGGTCATTGGGGTTTTAGAGTAACATATTATAAAAGCAGCAAAGAATCCTGTGGCACCTTATAGACTAACAGACGTTTTGCATCATGAGCTTTCGTGGGTGAATACCCACTTCTTCGGATGCAAGTGGTGGAAAGAACTGTGTATCTGATCTCAGAACTATCTCAGATTACTACCTTTTAATCAGGTAGGGTGACCAGATATCCCAATTTTATAGGGACAGTCCCATTATTTGGGGCTTTATCTTCTATGTGCCTATTACTCCCCTACCTCCTGTCCCAATTTTTCACCCTCGCTATCAACTCATCCTATAATCAAGGGTGCTGGAACAAATTGTACAGTGGGGGTGCTGAGAGCCATTGAACCAAACTGTAAACGCTGTATATGATGGAAACCACTTTTTGTGAGGGGGTGCAGCACCCCAGCACCCTAATTCCAGCACCTATGCTTATAATGGATATTATATTTATACATTAGGCTAGATAAGAATATGTCCCTATTTTGTTTTCTTTATTAAATGGTAGCCATATAATAAGTCCTGGCTGGAACAGATCCTCTAGCACAACATTTAAATGAAAGATTGTCCTAGTGCTAGTGTCACAGATCTGAATACAAAAGAAAACAATATTCCGCAAATATAATGTTATTATAGCATTTTATGTGCTGTCAGCAAGACACAGAAAAACTAAAATGAAACATCAATTCAGTGACTCACCTGACACACAGATAAACTTCTCAACCTGAAGAGGATAAGAACACCCATGTTGTGTGTGTGTGCGCATGTGCCAGAGAGAGAGAGAGAGAGAGAGAGTGTGTGTGTGTGTGTGGTGGGAAGGGGGGTCGGGGAGGCACAAAATAATTTGTTTTTATGCACTCACACGCTGATGTTGTTTCTCATTCCAGGAACTTCTCTTTTAATTATATGTTGGGAAGCATGTTCTGAAGCATTATTAAAAGGCTACTTATCCCGTGAATAAATGATCCATAAAAAGACATTTGCTGGCACTGTTCGGATACATGCAGCGTATTAGTTTTACTCTACTGGCAATTCAATAGCTGTTTTTTCTAGGTCACAAAAATAATAGATCTGAAGTCCTAGGTTTTTGGACAATGCCACAAATAAATCTCTAGAACTACTTGAAAATTTTCATAATTTTGATGAAAATCAGAAAAAAAAATTCCATATTCTTTTTTTTCCCCCTCATTTTCCCACCTAGCTCTAGAAATCTCTGATTGAAATTAATAAGAGATATTTCTGGGTCTGTAAGAAAGAAATGGAAAGAAAAAGAAAAAATGAATAATCTGTTCTTCTCCCAGTCCATGAATACAGCACCTCTTACTTGTGGGCACATCTCACTAATCTTTTAATATCATTGCATGGAATTCCAAACAAGCTTTAATTGCAGATGCTTAGCTAAGCAAAGGCCTATTACAAATGTATAATGATACCATAGCACAGGTATTCAGTAAAACCTTGGGAAGAAAGCAGTGAGAAAGAACAACAGTATTGTGAAAATAAGGATGTATTGCCTGAGAAAGGATTGCTAGATTTGGCTCCCCGAGCCCCAAGCTCTTCAGATCTCAGCAAATAAAAATACTTTGTTAACTTGTAATTGTCTTGATCATGTCTGGTGATAACTTTTTTTTGTTTAAAACTGTAACAGATGTTACAGGCTCAGCAGATATCACTCTGATTGACTCATTAGAAATCCAAAGATGGATTTGATAATATTTTTTTAAAATCACGTTAATAAAACATTATAATAAATATTTTCAGAGGGCTTTTTGGAATTTAAATAATTGTCTTCTGCATGATGGCATTTTTATAAAATGTTTTGATTTTTTTTAAATCTCTGTGGGGAGTATCAACAAACCAGAAAAATCTAGATCAAAACATTTGACAGCAATATGCCCAGCAGGTAAATATATAAATATAGGTGTAAAAATGTAGATGTAAAAGTACAACAACACTGGAGACAGAGCAGATAACTACAGAATGTCAATGAAAGCCCGATAGTCTCTATCCTATAAGGCTATCCAAGAACCTAAAATACATAAATAAGTTATGGCTACAACTCATCTAGCAAAGTTCAGTCTGCACTCCTGAGATCTCAGTTTTAGAAATGACATGAGCTGAATGTACCAATGCACATGTTTTTCTGTGCTGGAGATAGTAACAGAAAGGAAAAAAATATCAACATTTTGAACACACCATGAGGATAAAAGCTGCAGGATGCTGAATTGATACAGAGGTTCACTCTAGACTTGTATTAAGAATTATAAACAGAACTCAGACTCAGCAGCGTCTTGAATACCTCAGTAGAGGACACAGAAATGCACGTGACTTTCCCTGACACTAAATGAACTCCTCTTTTTCCTGAATAGCTTAAAAAATTGGAAGGTGACCAATACTTAGCAAGAGTGTGATGGAGAAGATAAGTTGCAAATCGTCTACAAGTTGCCATTTGCCGTGAGAACAATTAAAAACCCAGGATGTTGGATGTTCAATAGTCCCTATTTAATTAGACATGACAGAGATGGTTCATCATTAAAACACTTGTTTTCCTCATAGTGAGCCAAAATGCTCCACCCCTCCCCCCGACCGAAGATATCCTCAGAATCCCTTCCCGTCTGTTCAGTCACAGGAGTGTTGCCCTGTACAGAATAACTCAAAGGAATGTTCTTTAAACCTGGTGGATCCTCAGGGTCATCCGCATAGAAGCCCTGTTCCTTCACACCAGCTAGTTCCCACCAGATATCTGGCAGTGCAATTACTAGATGCTCTAATTCACTGCAACTGCCCTGAACTATTTGGGGTGGAGGCTCCATAGCAAATATAATATAGACAACCCCACCCCAGACCACTCACTCCTTACTCAGAGTCTGCCTAGTCTCCCTCCCTTCCTTGTGGGTTCCAGATCTGTGAAGCACACTGAATGAGTTCTGGAGAAAAAGGGGATAGTGCTGCAGAGATCATTGGGTTTCGCTTCCCCCATTCTTGCAGGAAGTAGCGAGCTGTCCATGCAGAGTCCCTTCCAGTCCCTGCCCAAAACTATAATTAGACAGGGAAGTAACTATGGTATCTCAGATATTGTGCCTGATCCAAAGCCATTGAAGTCAATGGAAAGGTGCCCCGGGGAGTTTCAATGGGCGTTAGATCAGGCCCATTGTATGCTGTCAGGCAACTGACTTTTCAATGGTGACCTCAACATCATGGCTTACCTCTTAGAGTGCTTATACATCAATAATCTCTAAGTAAAGATACCTTGCAGCAACTGCATTCTGGGAGTCATTAAGGGTATCATCTGAGTTAAAGCTCTATACTTTGTCTGGCAGTTACAGCTCTAAGGTTCCTTTGTCTAGAAGAGCAGCTCCACAATAGAAGGGTAAGCACGTAGGCCCACCTAACCAGACCTTGCAGTCTCAGTGAGCAGTCTTGGACTAGCGGTTTCTCAGAAAAAAGTAAGGGTCTGAGGGAGAAGAAGGGATATTTCATGAAGCAGAGAGACACTGGAAAGAGACAGAGGCCCAAGGCAACTCCTTCTAGGCATGGGGGAGGAGCCTGACTCAAGATTTCTGCAAGGAGGCAGTTGCTTCTATACCCTTATTACCACACTACTCAAGAAAAGATGACTTGTGTACAATTTGTATATTTCCAAATTACATTAAGAAAATACCTGACCCCACATCACAATTTCTGCCTCACTTGTGAAACTGACTTGCAAGGCTCTGAAAATCTCCTTTACCAAGCAATAGAAGAAGAACCATTAAAGAACTGGTATGGTGCGTGCGCAGGAGCATGGCGGCTCCTTTATATGAAATTGTTTTCAACAAGACTGGAGGCTCCTGAAGGTTAGACCTCAGGGCAGTGAACTAATCCTCTTTTTAACCCTCCTATACAGAGTGTATTTAAAGATTCGATTCCAGGAGTATGACTTCATTGTGTATTAGAGCAGATATAATGAAAGCTTGCCACCTGATTAAGTCTAATAAGTGTTTTTCCCCCTACTTTCATGAAAGCCCGAGGATACATTAACAAACTATAGACTAATTATGTTCACTGAGCAGAAATATTTTGGCAGGAGTAAAATCTGTCCTTCCCAAAGAGGGAGAAAAGTCTAACCAAATGAGAACATAAAAACAATACAGATTTTGTGTAATGGCATAGTACTTCCAGCCATTTAAGGACATTACACATACTGGATAAAATTAACCAGTGCTAGTGCATGGCATGGCTGTGTTAATTACTTAGCTATTTAACGTGGAGGCCCAGTGGTGAATGGAAAGGTGTAGTGTCTCCTTTCTGCTGTGGCATCTTTCTCACTAGCTGGCTTTTCATCACCAGGGTTCTCAGGGGGCGTCTGTATCAGCTTCTGCTAGCATAGACCCTGCGGGAGTTTAGCCTACTGTCTGGAAAGAACAGCTTTTGATAAACATGTCTGCTTAACTCTGCCAGGAAGCGTAGCAGTGTTTTCTAACCAAAGTCAGCTATCCCCAGTCTGGTTCACTGTCTGATTATGGACAAGTCATGGCAACTCTCTGTGCCACAATTTACCCACCTGTAAACTGGATATTACAAGTGCTTATTGTACTTCAGGATGTTTGTAAATTGCTTTGAGATCCTTCCATGGAAAGGACTACTTAAAGAGTAATTATTCAGTATCATTAAACTACTTACAAACTTCTAGTGTTAGGGAAACAGCAAAGAAGATGTTTTACAAGATTATTTTGTATAGTAGATTACTTAAAATCTTCAGAAGAGATCATTTTAGAAAGATCTTTATTAAGCCAAATAAGTAGATTCCTTTTTGTACTACCTTCATATTCCTAACAGACATTTACATGAATTTACCAATTCAGATTAAATTGTCTTTTTATTGTAATCATTATTTGTCATTATACTCAGCATTTTCAGAATAACCCATTTCAATTTCAATTTATGAAAGTAGTGCACTATTTTAAAATATCTGCACTAAGTTAATTATTGAGAAAAATGAGATCTAAGTAGTAAATGTATTTGTTCCAGAATTGAAAATATTCCAAACGGTTCTAAGCTATTAAGCCAAATTTTTAAACTTGAATGCTTCAGATTAGGCATTCAGCACCATATTTATTCTCCACTCCTACAAATAGATCCATGTAAGTGGATCTTTGCATCCCATACATGACTTAACGGGATTCCACATAGGCAAAAGGTATTATAGCCGCATAGATCTGATTGCAGAAATGCAACTAGAGTTGGTTGGTTTGTCAAAACTGTATTCCATTAGAAAATGCCATTTTGACAAAACCTAAATTTGTCATGAAACTATCAATTTCCATAGAAATTCCCACATAATATATTTCAAAAGAAAAAAATAATTAAAAAACTTCATTTTGGAAAAATGTTCAAAATTTTGTTTCAAAATGAAATTTAATTTTTTTTTATTTTTCATGTTTATATTACTTAAATTTTACTTTATTTCATGGCATGTCAGTAGTAGTAGTGGATAGTATGACATATCCTCTACTACTCACATCATCGTATGATATGATAGTCAAAACATTCTATTTTAATTTATTTTTAAAATGAAAAAGGGAAACTGCTGTTTAGTACTGGCTGAAACATCATATCTTATTTGATGTTTCAGCCATGGGAATTTTCAAAAAATACTTGCTTATTTATTAGCTAGGAATGAAAAACTTTGAAATGTCAAAATTTCCCACAAAACAGAAATTACCCATTTCCACCAGCTCTATTTGTAACCTTCAATGCCTAAATGTAACCTGATTTTCAGAAGTCCTGGGCACCAAAAATCTACTAAAGGCAATGGAGCTAGAGATCCTTAGCACCTTGCAGAAATCCTCATTTTTAAACAGCTTGTGGTGTATCATAACTTGCAGCAAGTGTTGAAATAAAGAGCACTAGCAAAACCATATGAATCATTTTTCATCAAGCTGTGGGCAAAAATGGCTGGAACAGAAATCATCTTTTTGTTCTGTTTGTGTACAGTGCCTAGCACAACAGGGCCATAGTCCACTATAGGCTCCTAGGTGCTTCACAATACAAATAACAAACAGCAATAATTAGGTCTCATTTAAAACATGGATAAAATAATGGCAGGTCTGGGAATGGGGATTGAATTATCTGAAAACAAAGTAATGTAGCTGTTGTGCTATTAAAGAATCTCTAAAAATAAAAAGTAACACAGCTTCTTTGAATCATTACAGCATCACTTTCTAGCTCCCTGACAGTGTTAAAAAACAATATGGCATTTGGAAGAAAATTTATACACCAAAGCCTGCTGCTGCTGCTGCTATATTTGGATTCTCCTGCTGCTGTTACAATAATGCCAGATAGAATTTATTCCTACTAAATAGCCATTAAACCAATCCATTTGGACAGAAGCAGCATTGTGGTATTTTAAATAAACTTTTATCTAGTTCATTCAATATATAATATTCTACTGAAGGGCACAATACCGTGCAGTATTTGCAGGTAATCTTTTGAATCAAAATGGGCTGTATACAGGATTATATTCTACATAAAGTAGGCATCCCCAATAGAAGGAGAAAATTGTTTTCTATTGTCCTTTCTGTATATTATTTCACATCAGATATATTTTGGAGATTTTAGTCACTTGGTCAGGTTCACTTTAGCTGGGGAAAGAAGATGTGTTGCATCATCTTCCCCCCCACCAGTTTAACCAATTGCCCCTGGGAGATTCACCGGAGGATGGGTGGGCACCTTCCATGGAGAGGAGGTTGCATGAATCTCTCCCTGGGAGACTCCCTCCTGCAGGGTGTCCCTTGAATGAATTTGGCCCATAGTTTTAAATTGAAAAACAAGCTACTCAGGTAATGGACAATAAAAGGTATGGGGCGGGTAGGGTCGGGGAGAGGTTAGAACACCATTATTTCAATCTGCTGTACCAGGGTCCCTGAACCTTGAGGTGCTGAATGCCCTCAGCTCCCACTGCCTTCACCTCCCATTGACTTTACTTTATATGTCAAAGAATTGTGCCCACACAGTTAACAGTTGAACAACAACTGCTATAGAAGTTATTTGCTTCTTTCCTACTCACAGGAGGAAGCAGCAGTTTCTCTCTATTTCTGATGTACATTTCACACAGCTAATTCACAGGAAAGCAATTTTCCCCATGAGCTTAGAAAATGCTACAAGAAGCAGAATATTTCCTGCCTGCAGGTAGGTGACCTGATCTCTTTTAGTTAAATTAGGGTAATTTAACTCATTTTATCAGAGCTATTCAGATAACATGTGACTTGAATTTTACATCCAGTACTATTCTGCAGAGAATGCACTGGAAATAGCAGGATATCCTGAGTAAATGGGCTGTGCAGGCAAGGCTGAGGAATGGAATCCTCATCCATATCCTGCAGCAACGGGAACAGTGTCACCCTAGGGTCTCTATTGCAGAGCACAGACAGGAGCTCTGACTCTTCACATACATGACTTTGTTGGCTTGTAGATTTGTCAGTTGTGCACCCCCAGTTTATTGGACTTGTACGATCTGCAATCTCCTCATCAAGCTGAAAAATGGAAACATGTTGGGTCCGTTGTGTTTTGACTCTTTTCAGCCATGGTGAGGGTACAAGATCCACTTTTAGTTCCACTGACTGAAAGAACAATATGAAATAGTAACTTAGAACCATGGTTCACAGAATAACAACCACCCATTCTTAGCAATAGGGTTACCTACTCCCGTTGAAGTTAGACAGACTTTAGCCACTGGCTTCAATGGGAGTTTAAAGGGACCATTCTTTTGTGGAGGTTTCTGTTTGCTATTGTAGACAGAGTAGTGAGCATTTGAAACCTCACAAATTAAAAGATTATCAGGATTTTCTAATATAAGTTTGAGAAAATGTCTTGCATATAAAAATAAAGGCAACATGCAAAATTCAACTATAAAATTATGTATTTCATTGTCCAAATTAGAAACTAGCAACTTCAATAATTTCTCTATTTGTCTAGTTACTTTGATGGCTGTCAACATCTTAATATATGATGAATTACTTAGAAGCCATAAGCATATCCTACTTCATCAATCGAATTCTACCTTTAACTTTCATTAAAATGTAGTAGTATTGTCAATGCATTACCTGCAATTTACCTAATTTTATGTAGGTTGATGACTACCAAGAGTTTTTTTGTAACTCATGGTAAAGAGAGTGGAACCATATGATAATCAGAGTTACTAGCATCCAATAAAAAAAACATTTTGCCTTCCAACCTTACAGTACTTGGTATTTCACAGACATCTTTTTAAAATTTGATATTTCCCAAAGAGCCCACTTTATTTCTACAGAAAGAAAACATCTATTCTAGCTAGAGTGTATCTTTGCTTTAAAGAAATCTGCGTAAAGATTAGAGATTGAATATGATCATACAAATCCCAAAGTCCCCAGTCAGGCAAAATTTACAGCTTTGATAAGAATTTTGCCTGAGTAGGAAAAATGGCCCATATACATCAGTAAGAACTGTGGATTATATGAGCTATGTAAAACAAATGGTACAGTTGTTTATATCCAGAGGCATAGCATATTAAATTACAGCACTAAAATAATTAGGATTAATCAATTTAGGACACAAGAATCCTAAAAGCATTGGCTGAGGAGATCTCTGGCCCACTGATGCTTAATTTTAATAAATCGTGGCTTTTCTAGAAGACTGGTAGAGTGCTAATGTTATGCCAATATTAATAAAGGTTAAGTGAGATTATTTGGGTAACTAAAGGTCAATTAGCTTGACAAAATAATGGAAAGCTGATACAGGAGTCAATGGATAAAGGATAGGAATATAATTAATGTCAGTCAACATGGTTTTGTGGAGAATAGGTCTTGTCAACAAATGCTATTTCATTCTTTGATGAAATTACAAATTTGGTTGATAAAAGTAACTGCACAGATGTAATAGATTTTTATAAAGTGTTTGACTTAGTACAACACAACATTCTGATTAAAACAATAGCACTATCCAACATTAATAGAGCACATGTTAATGGGAGTAAGAAGTGTAGATGACAGATCTCAAAAAGTAGTTGTCCACTGGGAATCACCACCTAATAATAACTGGAAGTAAATATAAAATCACTGCAGATCAAATTTGCACATGATACTGAGGATAGGGTGGTCACACACAGTGATCTGGATCATATGGGAACCTGGGTCAACTGTTGAAACAAAATGTGTTTCAATAGAGCCAAATGCAAAGTTATACATCAAGGAAGAAGGAATGCAGGCCATATCCACAGAATGGGGGATTGGTCCTGGAAGGCAGAGATTCTGGAAAGGATGTAGGAGTCATAAGTGGATAAGCAACTCAACATGAGGTACCAGTGCAATGCTGTTACAAAAAGGGCTAGTGTAATCCTTGGATATGCAAACAGAAGAGTAGTGAGCAGGAGCAGGAAATAGTGTGTACAGTTTTGGTGTTCATTTTTAAAGAGGAGGTTGAAAAATTGGAGAAGGTGGAGGAAAGAGCCACAAAAATTATTTGAAGGCAGGAATACATGCTTTACACTGAGACAGTTGGCTCCATCTGTTCAGCTTATCAAAAAGAACATTGATTACACTGTATAAGTACCTTCACAGGGAAAAAATATTCCAGGTACTAAAGATTCTTTAATATAGCAGAGAAGCACATAACAAGAACCACTGGCTGGAGGCTGAAACCAGACCAATTCAAATCAGAAGTGAGGCACAATTTTTTAACAGTGTGGGTAATTAGCCGCTCAAACAGACTACTCAGTGAAATGGTAGATTATCCATCACTTGATGTCTTCAAATCAAGACTGGATACCTTTCTGGAAGATATACTTCAGCCAAACACAAGTGATGCTTTAGTTAAGCACAAGTTATTGAGCTCAATGCAGGGCTGACTGGGTGAAATTTAACAGCCTGGGATACATAGGAGGTCAGACTAGATGACCTAATGGTCTCTTCTGGCCTTAAACTCTATGAATCAGTGAAAGTAATTGCTGCTTCCTAGCGATTATCTTCCATTTAAGTAGAATTAAAACAAAAAACGGAAATGCCAAACTAGTATTACCTAAGTTAATTGAACGGGTGGGATGAGCTGGAATTGTTCTTTTAGTCAGATTTACCAATAACTGCACAATCAATGACAAGTAGCCAAAGCAAATGAAGTGCTAATGGAATACAGAATCAAATAGGATAGCATGTGGGACCAGATTTTTTAAAAGGTCTTCATGCACCTGAAAATGTAGATGGGCATCTAGTATGATTTTCAAAAGTGCCTAGGTGCCTAACACCTCATAGGCAGTTTTCAAAATCTCAGTAGGCACCTGTTTGCATCTTCAGGTAGCTAAATATCTTTGAAATAGTGGTTCCTTGCTGTTAATTGTTCCATGCACAACAAGTGTACTAAAATAAAAATGGACATTCACTGTTAGTGACCTAAATATATTCTGTCACATTTTAAAATAAAATATATTTTTTCTCTTTCTTTAAAGACAAATCTAAGTACTGGTAACAAATATTGGTCTACTTTAAAATAATGTATTTCTTTACAGTAGAAAACTATAGCTATACACAATTAGTATAATATACATGGCAGTTCTTACCACATAAATTATTTATTTTTCCTGACAGTTTTATCTTATTTTTAATATAAACAATAAGCTCCCTGACTTTCCGCTCAAAAGTCAAATGGTTCAGTCCAAGAAGCCACAAAAAATGTTATCTTTATACATAAATCTGTGGAAGCATCAGTGGGATGTAATGTCAAATATAACTTATGAGAGAGTTTTTATGACTTTGAGCTAAAGTCTCCAAACCCTTTTTTTTAAACTGCTTTGCTGCTGCTAAGTGTGCCAAATCTGTCCAGCAGGATGCATTTTCAGTGCTACCAGACTTACTAGTTACCCAATTAATTTCAGGAGAACAATCAATCAAATAGTCACCACTACAGTGTAAGTTAAAGGTTTCTGGTGTTCCCTGAAACTCAGGGTATGGAAACACAGATTTTAAAGCCTGCCCACCAGCAACCCTAATTTTAGAGGCTCTATTCAGGTTGCACTCTGGATCACAAGTGAAGATCACCCTTGACCCTTCATAGTCCACCTCCCACAAGGTCAGCTATCTCTGCCAATGAGGTTCTAGGAACTTGAATACAGCAAAGACGATCCCTTGCTGTCCAAATGACTTAGCAATGAAAACTCTGGAGCAGTAACCAAGTTTTGGTACCCTGGGAGTTTCAGATAACAAGAGGCATCAGTTATCCCAGTGCCTGATACTGCTCCCACTGAAATCAGTGGCAAAACTTGCAATATCTTTGGTGTCCCACAGGAGTCCAACTCTGCAGTCTTTACTCAGGCACAACTACCATTGGCTTTAATGGGAATTTTATCTGATTTAGGTCTGCATAATTGGACTTATTAGGAAAATTACACAAATGATTCAGAAATATTTCCATAGCTTTCTCAGATCCTAATAATGGCAGCACAGATCTCCTCCTCCCACAATAACACCTGCATGAGAAGATTTTGGGGGAAGCAAATCTCTAGAAAAGATGCCACCACATCCTTCTGTCAGTAGGTCAGGGTTCCTCAACAGCACAGGGGCTTCTGCAGGAATGACTATGCAACCTGGGGCTGTATTGTTTGTTCTCTGTAATATCCATGGGGCTACAGGAGACATAACATGCACTCTCTGTGACTCTAGGAGCCCCTCAATGCCCACTGTCAGAGGGCCCTCTATATTTGTAACTCATAACACACTAATGTCATAATAGGTATCCAAAAGGTATCGTATAAGGCATCATATGTAAACTGGTGATGTGCTGGTCAGGAATATCATTGAGTGATGTATGTACAGGTTGTGTGTAAAAAATTGTGTGTGTGTTCTGGAAATACATTCTTAAAACATGTTTTGGAGGCAATGAACAAATCAAGTCTGCCCTAGACAAAGGGATGTGGATTTACCTGTCTAGTCGGTTTCATTATAGGCAGAGGACAATGAAAGTACATTTACATGTATGTAAACTCTTACTATGTAAGTGGTCCATATTCAAAGTGAATTATACCACTGATTTAATGTATTTTATGTATATAGTTTTCTTGTAGAACTTTACATTAATTTATGCAATGGGCATGCCATATCCTGCATACCTTGTACATGAGAGGAGTCCCACTGATTTCCATGGGATTACCTGTGTTAGATACAGACAGTAAGATTTGATCCTATGTAGGCTACAGAGACATTTAGGGATATTTATTTCCATTTTTCATCAACAGTTTGAAAACAAACAAACAAAATATGAATTTCAAGCCAGCGATCCCTCTTCTCTATTTTCTTTAAATTCAATTTGGTGTGAGTTATAAGCCTCAGTTTTGACAGCATTTGGTTTTCAGTTCCAAGTTTTATTAAATCATATGGTAGGTATTATTTACTTCTGTCTCCATCAGTTCACATCTAGGAGGATTCACTGAGGTTAAAAACAGCCACTGTCACAATCTTGTTTTTCTTCTGTTTCTTTTTCATCATGGCTTGTGAACCTATACAGTCCCAACCTACTGGGTGTCTTAATGGTGTTTAACAGCCCGTAAATAAGGGTAAACATTTTAAAAACACTTAACTCCCAATGGTTATTACCAATGACACTTAGGTGCTTTTGAAAATTTTACCCATAATGCATTTAAATATAAGGGCTAGAATACACATTTTCGTTCTCATTTTTTACTTTTTGGAAGGTGTTATGAATTTCCTTTCTTAATCATTAAGAAGGCCTATCTTTATTCCAATCACTGTGTCATGAGCCAGAAAGCTGCCATCATCAGTGTCTGACTGTCTCCAACACTAGTTTGCCAGTCCCATGAATAGAACTCTCTCTGTACATATTATCATTCCATAATTATCTGACAGTTAAACAAATTTGAGCACGGCTTCGTATTTCATTATAATCGCCTTGATTTTTTTTTATGGGTTGAGTTTGCTCTGCTGGTTCTTCACACTGCCAGTACTCACATCACACAAACATAAATGGTCCTAGTCACGATTTCCCTGTAGCCCATCACACCATTGTCAGCAGAAAAGGGCCATCTGCTGGACAGAAAAATGCCCTTCGGAATGTCCTCAGAGTCAGAGAGTTCTCCAGCCAGCACATATAAGTCTCACTTTCTTCCAGTTCAGAGCAGAGGGGGAAGCGTCAAGGGAAGGAAGGGGCTGTGGCTTGAGTGCACTACTCTCTGGCTGTTCTCAACTGGTGGATGGCCCATGGGTGTACTTGTAATACATTAAAGCAGACCTGAGTCTCTTTGTAACTTACACCAGAGGCCTAGTAAGTCCCCAGACCACTCAAAGAACACAAAAAGCACTTGCTCCCTTCCCTGCACCCACTCTACTCCTGCACCAAGCACAGAGATGCAGGAACAGAGAATTGGAGCCATTATTTTTATCATAAACTTTTACAAATATTTCTAAATTCTATTAGAATTAGAAAGGTGACATTGAGCCTGAATGTACAGGGTAACCAAATGTACAGAATTCCTTACTCTGATCACTGTGGTACCAATTACATACCCATAGCTGCATTGAATAATGACACTACCATAAATCCTTAGAGCCTGATCCTCAGATGTGCTGTGAGACCACCACCACCATCAGCTCCCAGTAGTGGTCTCTCAACACTTCTCAAGATCTGAGCTATAATGTAAATACAATAGAAATCTAAGCTTCTCTGTGTTCAGTGATTTTTCTTTTAATGCTGACAAAGCAGAAGACCAATGTGACACTGATCTATAAGTAAAACAATTGCCCGACACTCTCTTGACACAATTGAGAAGCAGTTTGCAAGAATTACACAGTCCACTGCTGATCTAAAGGACAAAGCATTTAAAAAAAAAACACAACCAAGAATTCATTTTAGTAATACCTAGGGCTTCTTTATATGTGAGTAGCAGCAGCCACTAAAATAATTTGATTAGTCTTTGTTTTACTTTGGCTAGACGTTCTTTGAGGAGATTAAAGGTATATCTACACTGCAGCTGGAAATGTGCCTCGCAGCCTGGGTAAACAGATTTGTGCTAGCTGCACTGGCGCTACCATGCTAAAAATAGCATATTGCTGTTGCAGCATGGGCAGCAGCTTGGGCTAGCTACCTGAACTCAGACACTGGGGTCAGGAGGGCTTAGACTCAGATAGCCAATCCAAGCCACAGCCACAATATCCACATTGCAATTTAGCTTTCTAGCTAGAGTCTGTCTTCCCCGCAAACATACCTTAGATGGCTCAGTGTTTGGGAATGGATTGTTAGAGGCTTTCACTTCATGAACCAAACAATGCAAGCTTTCTATGTGCACAACTCCCACTAGAGCTGAAGGGACTTACACACATGGAGGTCCGCAGGTCCTAGGTCACCAACCAATTTCTGTGCAAATCCTGCTCAGAAATATAGTGTACTAGGCTGAGAGAAACCAAGCTCCTCTTCACAGGTTATGGTAAGGAAAGGACTCACTCCATCTAATTGCCTGGACAGACTATTGAAGTGGGGATGAACTTTATGTACCGTCTTATCATGTCTTCTATTGATGTACAAGAGGAACACTTCACCCAGCTGCAGACCATGCTGGGGAGTGGAATGGCAGAATAGGGGTAGGGGCAGGGCTTCCAGTGTTGCCTGTTTAGTGATGAGTCTATCTCCTACTCCTCCAGATTGTTTTGTTTTCTGATTTTAGGGGGAGGCCTTGGTCAGATGGGCTCCATGTCACTGTCTGAATCTGCTTTGTGCCTAAGGCCTCTTAAACTTCTTCCCTGCCTGACTTTTTGTCAACCAAAATGAGAACTTGACATTTCATAGAGACATCAAGAGACACACTGGACTTGAGGAGCAGATGCCCAGCTAAACAGATTTATATCAGCTGAGGATTTGGCTGGAAAAAACAAAAGTAGTTCTAGAATACTGATGACTCCAAGAAACAAGATTTTCATCTGAGAGTAAGGAGTGGACTCAGCTTTCACAGAGTCTAAAAAGCCCACTGAGGTTTTGTGGATCTGCAGAAACAACTAATTTTGCCTAGATTGGGCACGAAGAGTGACACATGATTCAGTGCAGAAACATCCGCACATGGTATTATGCAATACTTAAGTCTCGCCTAAACCCTGCAATGAGTGATTCAGTGGGGCTTAAACGATGTCAAGAGCAGGCCCTATTTGTTAGTTTGATATTTCATGCTCAAAATTCTCAGCAAGAATTTTCCTTACTAGTCTTTTGGTGACTGTGTGCAAGCAGTATCAATGTGTGGTGAAGATTATGGTATAACATCAAAATCTTACAACAATATGTTATCATTGGAACTGCAGTCAATGTTGTTATGAGGTGGGTGAAACAGCATTACATGTTGAGTTAAAACCCCATTGAGATTGATAGGTGTGAAGTTGCCCTTCAAATAACATAATTGTAAGAATAAGCCCCACCTAAGACAAAAGGTGTGTGTAAACCCATGCAGGAGCTTTTGACTGAATATAGTTTTGGGTAAGAGTGTATTAGAAGGGAAGAGAGAATACACAGAAACTGAGAACAGACAAGAGCACAGAGAGCGGCAGAGGCAAAAAAAAAAAATCAAGAAGCCAAGCAGTAGCTGGTGAGCACAATGTAACCCCCGAAAAAGGTAGAGAGAGAGCTTTTGGGTCCATTGGCTAAAGAGGCTTGGAGTTGTCAGCTAACTGCTCCTTTTGTTTTTGATTCCTTCTGCATTCAGAGAAACAGGACTTCGTACATTCCCGGTAAATAAACCAACCTATATCAGAGAAATACCTGACTATCACCAATTTCTACTCCCAGCTGGAACATCCCCATGACCCAGAAATTTGACTAGCTGCTCAGGTTGAAAAGGGGCAACAATATAATCTATATATCACACATTTGATATAGTAATTTGCTTGTGTATATTCATAGATATAGTTTTCATGTGTGTTTTGTTTGCATACACATATGCATGTACAAAGTCTCTCTTACGTATCCTTTCCCTAACTCCCTTTTTCTTACTCTGAAATAAAATACATTTTGTAATTTTAAAAAAATTGAAGAAGAGTACTCCACACAATGAATTATTCATACCTTGCAAAGAAACAACTGTAAAGAACTATAATTTCCAACAAACTGTGATTTCCATTCAGTGTTTTGCCTTAAAATTTCCCCAAGAGAAGTTGCAGCCCTTATACTTGCAGAATATATTATTGTAATTACAGTGGCTACATGAGCGTTTTCCCACATTATTGTCATTTTTGGTTTATGTGATTTTTAAATATTCTATTTTTATAAAGATCATTTTTGTACACAATAAAATTCCTAGCTCTTTTGAAATAACAGAACAAAGAATTCAATGTATATATAATTTGCATCTTTTAAAAAAAAAGTTATGGAAATAGGAATCTCGAAAAGCTAAGCTAGACTTTAGGATATATAATTTCCAGAAAATTATTTTAATTTTCTTTCCTTTCCAGTCTTTTTTTTTTTGTTCTTTTTCTTGTACTTGTTTAAATAGCTTAAAGTTATGGTACAAACTGCCATAATAAAGGTGATGCACACAAATAGAGGGTGGTAGATTGACACACACTATAAAGCTGTCCTCTCAGCAGAATCTATTAACAGAACAGCATATCAAAAATGACAACCCCATTAGGCTTCCAGTTACCACAGGAAAGAACTCATAACAGTAAACCAGGAACCACAGGAAATTACTGTTCATTCATTATATTTAGTGACATCTGATTTTTTTTTTAGAAGTTTTACACAGTCTGAAGAGATACTGAAACAAATCATCATTCTAAAATGGTTTCCTAAAACACTTGTTTTGCACTAACACACATAATCAATGGACCCAATAAAATATTTTAAAGCCATATTAACAAAACAGGAACAATAGGCCAAATTCGGATCTCACTGATGTAAATCTGGAGTAATTCCATTAATTTCAGTGGAGTTTTTATACCAGTGTAAATGAGAACAGAAATAGTCCAGTATGTATATATTTTGTTTGTATTAGTGATGCTACAGAAAGCCTGCCTTCAGAATATTATTTTAAATGCATACAGTTTTCATACACAATGATCCAATAAGTCACAAAAAGAGTTGAAAATCACTTACTCAGATTGTAATTGCTTCTTCCACCAAGTTATAAAATTCTGTTTTATGTTGCTGAAAATGAAAAGTTCTATTATTGGATTTGATTTAGTGAAGATTACTTACAAGAGTAAGGACTCCTTCCATGAGAAAGGATTTATAGGGTCAGAGCTAAAATGTTTTCACTGATTTTAGTTTATAAATGTCCTCCTGGCTCATAGGAGACAAAACATTACCTATGTGAAAATTGTATTGTAAAGTAGTTGGGTTATCTCCTGGTAAACTGACATGCAAAGGATTGCAGCTCCCCTTATCTTCAAGATAGACATACAACTTGTGAAGAGTACAAGTTCCAGCATGTATTACCCAATCTTGATCTAGCTAGCCCAGTATTTCAAGAGGGGACCTGCAGGATGACACCTTGTGAAGTCACTTTGGGCAGCTCTAAATGAGGTGAAAAATGCAACAAGGGAGAAGCAAGCTCTAATCTCGGTGCAATGACTCTCTCAAATAACAATGAAGGCGGTTGCAGGGCACATTTTTAAAATCCTTGAGCTACACACAGATAACTTGCAAGGTCTTGCTTTGCCTTTCTCTGATTTTTTAGAAGTCAGTTATATCTCCTGATATACAGTTGCCAGTGGCTTCACTGGAGTTGCTTTGGTATAACTCAGGAGTCGGCAACCTTTCAGAAGCGATGTGCCAAGTCTTTATTTATTCACTCTAATTTAAGGTTTCACATGCCAGTAATACATTTTAAAGTTTTTAGAAGGTCTCTTTCTATAAGTCTATAATATATAATTAAACTATTGTTATATGTAAGGTAAATAAGGTTTTTAAAATGTTTAAGAAGCTTCATTTAAAATTAAATTAAAATGCAGAACCCCCTGGACTGGTGGCCAGAACCGAGGCAGTGTGAGTGACACTGAAAATCAGCTTGCATGCCTTTGGCATGTGTGCCATATGTTGCTTACCCCTGGTATAACTAAAGGTAAAACTTAGAAGTTCTGCTGTTTTAATGAGGACATGGATGCTTGAATGTTTGAAACAGTTAGACAGAAAGTGAATATCTGTTTTTTTCTGCAGGTAATTACAGTGCACACTAAAAGAAAACATTGGAGGCCTGGGGAAGAAGCGATCACAACCCTCAGAATATATGGTGACCTGGATGCGGAGCAGCAGGAATGGACACTGAATAAGTCAGGCACCTATAGGCAGAAGAATGTGATGGATCTGCAAAGCAGGGGACTACAACTCACAGGGCCATCCTTAGGGAGGTGCAGGGCCAGGGACATTAGAAACTCAGTGCCTATCTGCGGGGGGGTGGTCACCTCTGGCTCCACCCAGGCCCCGCCCCAACTCCACTCCTTCCCCCAAGGCCCCACCCCTGCCCTGATTCTTCCTGCCCCCACCCTGCCTCTTCCCCACCCAGTTACACCCCCTCCCCCGAGCGTGCTGCACCCACCCTCCTCGCCCCTCCCCCTCAGCACCTTGTGACACTGCGAAACATCAGTTCTGCGGCAGGTGGTAGGCGCTTGGAGGGAGGGGGAGGTGCTGATCGGCGGGGCCCACCGGTGAGCAGAGAGCACTTGGGGAAAGGGGAGGTTCTGGGAGGGGGGCTCCTCCTTGTCCCCCCCCAACCCACCTGCTGCTCACCTCCCTCGTTCACCTCCTCACCCTGCTCGCCCGCCTCCCACCTCACCTCTCCACCCATGGGCCACCCCAAAGTCTCTCCAATTCACCATACCCAAGGGATGGCTCTGACAACTCATCAGTCCCCTCCTGACCACACTTCTCTTTCTCCTGGACAGGTAAGGGAAAAGGTCCTGAACCAGACATTACAGCTGGATGCAGAGGTGTATGGGATTTATGGGGAAGCACCAGTGGCTGGCAGAGAGCAAGGGCAGAGGGTTCCCAATGCAAGATATTAACAGATCCTGGCCTGGAAACCCGAGTTCACCTATTTGCTTAGGTAGAGACTGGACTGGAGAGGGCACCACAGGCATTAGGGTTGAGGAGCCCTGATTCTCAATTGGACTGCCCCAGGGACAAAAACATTTACCACTACTGTTCACCTTGAACTAACTGTTTAAGCCTCTGTACCAAGGCAACCTTTCCCTTCCCTTCCAGCGCTAGTCAAATAACCTTTCCCTTAGTCATGTCTGAATGGTTATTGTGACCCACCAGGGCTAGTGCCTGCAAGGCCTAGATGCTTAAGCACCTATAGAGCTTCTCCCAAAGTCTTTGTGCACTAGGTATGCTACTGGTACTCTAGGGATTTGCTGTACTCAGGCACTGAACAGCAGCAATAATTACAAGAGTAAGGAGCCACTAAGGGTACGTCTACACTACTGGACTATTCCGAATTTGCATAAACCGGTTTTGTAAAACAGATTTTATAAGATCGATTGCGCGCGGCCACACTAAGCTCATTAATTCGGTGGTGTGCGTCCGCGGTCCGAGGCTAGCGTCGGCTTCTGGAGCGTTGCACTGTGGGTAGCTATCCCATAGTTCCCGCAGCCTCCCCCGCCCCTTGGAACTTCCGGGTTGAGATCCCAGTGCCTGATGGGGCAAAAATCATTGTCGCGGGTGGTTCTGGGTAAATGTCGTTAGTCACTCCTTCCTCTGGGAAAGCAACAGCAGACAAGCATTTCGCGCCTTTTTCCCCTGGATTGCCCTGACAGATGCCATAGCATGGCAATCATGGAGCTTGTTTTGCCTTTTGTGACTCTCACCGTATGTGTACTAGATGCCGCTCACAGAGGCGATTCAGCAGCGCTACACAGAAGCATGCTTTTGCTTTTGCATGACAGCAGAGATGGTTACCAGTCATACTGCACCATCCAAACTCTTCCATAAATTGGAACTAAGATGATCATGGCTACCAGTCCTTTTGTACCATTTGCTGCTGTCATAAGTGCTCCTGGCTGCTCTTAGCCGGGGTGCAAAAGCCAAAATTGGGAATGACTCCCTGAGTCAATCCCTCCTTTTTGGTATCTAAAAATAGAATCAGTTCTGCCTAGAATATAGGCAAGTGTACTCGATAACCACTGTATCATAGAACCAGAGAGCACAGCTGCTCTGTGTCAGATCCTGCAGAAACTATGATCTGTATGCTATTCACAGGGGGTGCTCCTGTAACAACCCCACCTGTTGATTCCGTTCTTCCCCCAGCCTTTCTGGGCTACCGTAGCATTGTCCCCCCACTTGTGTGATGAAGTAATAAAGAATGCAGGAATAAAAAGACATGGTGACTTGTTAGTGAGAAATGAGTGGAAGGCAGCCTCCAGCTGCTATGATAGTCCAGACAGGACATTAAGCAGTGTGTAGGAGAGAAGCCCAACATCCCTCTGCTAGTCCAGGGGCAACTGAATCTGTTCTTTACACATGAAGGGTGGGGGCTGATGGAGCTCAGCCCCCTGTTGCTATGATGACGATGGTTACCAGCCATACTGCACCATCCACCATAAAAAATTAGGGCCAGGCGCCCTTGATTGACCTGACGGATGCTAGTCAGCATGGTTACTGCCCCATGTGCCAATAGGCTGATGACGAGGACGGTTACCAGTCCTTTTGTACCATCAGCCACCCATGGCAGGGGGGGAGTGAGGATGTTGGTGTTGACGGCTGCAGCATCGTGTCTATCTGCAGCATTCAGTAAAGATAGGGTGACATGTAAAAGAGTCAGAGGATTGTTTTCCCTTTCGCTTCTGGGGGTGGGTGGGGGGGGTGAGTAGCTTGCCAAGCTATGCCCTGACCCACCGCGGACACTGTGTTTGACCCTAGAAGCATTTGGAGCTCAGCCAAGAATGCAAATACTTTTCGGAGGCTGCAGGAACTGTGGGATAGCTTCAGTCCTCCAGTCCATGAGTGTCCATTTGATTCTTTGGCTTTCCGTTACACTTGTCACGCTGCAGTGCGCTGAGTCCCTGCTATGGCGTCTGTCTGGAGATTTTTTAAAAAGGATTCTGAATTTCATCTTCTGTAACGGAGCGCTGATAGAACGGATTTGCCTGCCCTTACAGCGATCACATCCGCATGGTCCGTGCTGGAGCTCTTTCTTTATTTTGATTTCGGACTGCATCGCCACCCGTGCTGATCGGAGCTCCACACTGGGCAAACAGGAAATATTCAAAAGTTCGCGGGGCTTTTCCTGTCTACCTGACCACTGCATCTGAGTTCAGATTGCGGTCCAGAGCGGTCACTGCTGCACTGTGGGATAGCTCCCGGAGGCCAATACCGTCGATCAGCGTCCACATTAACCCTAATCCGATATGTTAATACCGATACTAGCGCATTCTCTCGTTAGGGAGGAGTACAGAAACCGGTTTAAAGAGCCATTAAAATCGATATATGGTGCCTCCTAGTGTGGACGGTTGTGGCGTTAAATCGGTTTTACGCTCCTAAAACTGGTTTAAACGCCTAGTGTAGACCAGGCTCCAGTGACAATTAAAGGAAAGGAGACCAAGTCTACAACTTTACATGACTGTGATAAAACTTTTGAGCAGTGGTAACCCTTTTCCTGTCTCTGCCAGCACTCACTTCCCCTCCTCCTAACCCACAGTCAATTCTCCCTGTGAGATGGCCAATACTCCATCTCTTTTGGGGTGTCCTTCCTTATCTCCCCACCCCCCCAAAAAAAACAGATCCTTCGTGGGAGCAATATTTAAATGCCAGCAGGAGGCAAAGCTTCTCCCCGGAAAGGAATTGGTGTACACTGCCCCTTCCTGTTTTCAGTTAACTCTATTTCATATTTCAGTTCATACACACGAGCTGCCTGCAGAGAAGCAAACTTTGCAAACTGGGTTTTATACTATATGACTAGCTCTGGCATGAAACCAGCTTGCTTTTACCTCTCCACACTGTGACATTTCAGCATGTTTCTCATGATTGATTTTGCAAACAATTTATTATGCTGTACTTCTTTCCCTCTACCCATTAGACACATATAGGTGGAAGAGCGGAGGAGTGAGAGAGGGTGAGAAGGAACAGCATCATAATGTAAATCAAAATATATGTCAGAAGAGTCCTGCATTGGGGTAAGACAGAAAGAAAATTCAGTAACCAACCATAGTGAAGAACAGTCAAGATAAGTAGTCAAAATGCCAAAGAGCAAAATGAAGAGAAACAATGGATCACTGAGTTTTAAGAGAAATTCTCAGCAGCGTGCAAGTTACCAGCTCCCAACAGGAGCTCCTCTTCAGTATACATTTATAGATTTATTAGATTTTTCTCAAATCATGTTTGTAGATCAGTTTATTCTTGATTATACTAGCAGTATTTAAATTCCCTTATAAATACTCCTAATTCCTTAAAACAAAACAAAAAACAAAACCAAAACAAAACAAAAGGCCTGGGAAGGATACACTATAAAATGATTTGACAATTCAACCACATACTTCTAGGATAGCAAGTGCCAAGGTGAGATCTGGGACCCAATTAGAAGGAAGAACACAACTTTTAGATGGTGGTTACATTAACACCACCCTATACCGAAAACCTACCGACCGCTATGCCTACCTTCATGCCTCCAGCTTCCATCCCGGGCACACCACAAGATCCATTGTCTACAGCCAAGCACTGAGGTACAACCGTATCTGCTCTAACCCCGCAGACAGAGACCAACACCTAGAAAATCTCCACCAAGCATTCTCAAGACTACAGTACCCACACGAGGAAATAAGGAAACAGATCAACAGAGCCAGATGTGTACCCAGAAACCTCCTACTGCAAGACAAACCCAAGAAAGAAACCAACAGGACTCCACTGGCCATCACATACAGTCCCCAGCTCAAACCCCTCCAACGCATCATCAGGGATCTACAACCCATCTTGGACAATGATCCCACACTTTCACAGGCCTTGGGTGGCAGGCCAGTCCTCGCCCACAGACAACCTGCCAACCTGAAGCATATTCTCACCAACAACTGCACACCGCACCATAGTAACTCTAGCTCAGGAACCAACCCATGCAACAAACCTCGATGCCAACTCTGCCCACATATCTACACCAGCAACACCATCACAGGACCTAACCAGATCAGCCACACCATCACCGGTTCATTCACCTGCACGTCCACCAATGTAATATATGCCATCATATGCCAGCAATGCCCCTCTGCTATGTACATCGGCCAAACTGGACAGTCTCTAAGGAAAAGGATAAATGGACACAAATCAGACATTAGGAATGGCAATATACAAAAACCTGTAGGAGAACACTTCAACCTCCCTGGCCACACAATAGCAGATTTTAAGGTGGCCATCTTACAGCAAAAAAACTTTAGGACCAGACTCCAAAGAGAAACTGCTGAGCTCCAGTTCATCTGCAAATTTAACACCATCAGCTTAGGACTAAACAAAAACTGTGAATGGCTTGCCAATTACAGAACCAGTTTCTCCTCCCTTGGTTTTCACACCTCAGCTGCTGGAACAGGGCCCCATCCTCCCTGATTGATCTAACCTCGTTATCTCTAGCTTGCTTCTTGCTTGCTTATATATACACACCTGCCCCTGGAAATTTCCACTGCTTGCATCCGAAGAAGTGGGTATTCACCCACGAAAGCTCATGCTGCAAAACGTCTGTTAGTCTATAAGGTGCCACAGGACTCTTTGCTGCTTCTACAGATGAAGTCAGATCATTTCATTTTTGAAGTTTAATTGGTTTCTTTGCGGCTGCATGCTTTGATCTTTTCTGGGTGATAAAAGTATTGTGCTCCTTAATCAGATTATATGTTGGGCTAAACTCACATATGCGGGGGGGGGGGGGAGCCAGAATAGTCCTAATGATACAGGACACAGTCAATATTAACTACCTTTTAAATTTATTCCATCATGCATGAGTGACTTTTGGGATATTATTAGGAAATGGCGTCGAAGTCTATGGGCACAATTCTTTTCCAAGTAAAGTCAATAAGAGTTTGGTCATTGAATACAATGGGAGCAGGACTTGGCCCTATATTTCTTACAGGTTGTGAGAATTAATGATATTGAGACGTGCCTGAACTTTACAGACTATTTACTAAACTGCGTTGGACATGACCTACACTCCTTTGTGGACAGGATCTGTTATAGTTTTACTTCTAATTAAATGATAAGAAATTAGGTATATAGATATATGTAATGTAAAGTATGACATTGCTCTATAGAGATTCATAAGTGAAATGACTGGTTGAAAGTTGACAGCCTGGGCTGAAAACAATTAAATCTAAATCTTTATGAAGATACCAAGCCACATCAACCCTTCATCAGAATATGAATAGTGGAAGCAACAGCATGGACCTTATTTAGCTCCCATGACCATTCCTGCTCCTGAACTCTTAGCTTTGTCCTCAGCTTGATTTGGACTTCGCCTCCTGACCCAGACCCTGAAACCTGACTCACTCTGAACTTTGGTATTGACCCTGGCCTGGAACTCGACTACAAACTCCTCTGCTACTCCCAGCCTCATGTTTGCCCCTTGGTCCTGACTGCCTTTGATGGATCCTGGCTGTTTGCCTGGACCACCCTAGCCAGTGGTGAAGGCCTACCCTGGGGGAACATGGAGGCAGCAGACCAGCATGCCCAAGAGGGTACTGGAAATGTCTGAATGGGTTGACCACTTCCAGGATGAGTTCCCCATGCTTCAAGCCCATGTATCGAAGCTGGCAAGTCAGAAACAGCTCTGTGCAGGCATCCACCCAGCTCCATGATGAAAATGTGGCACTGCAGGCCAGCTGGCACAGTATGCCACAGAGAACCAGATGCTATGAGAGCAGGCAGCCAGGCTGGAGGATGAGAATGTGCCCTACAGCATTCACTGCAGATAAATACCCAGGTTCCCCAGCCTCCCTCCCAGAATGTTTTAATGAGGATCACCAAAAATTCAGGGGAGTTATTAACCAATGGCACCTGCTGTTTCTGCTCTGCCCGCAGTCCTATACCACTGGCCAAACAAAAGTAGGACTCATTAGCAGCCTCCTGATGGGAGATGCATTGTATTGGGCTTGCCCCTACTGGAACAAACAAGCTGGAAGCTATCAAAATGGGATACCTTCCTCCGGGCATTCTCTGCCTTATCTGACAATCCCCACCATGCCTGCTCTACAGAGGTTGCCCAGTGGTGCTCTTACTCACGTCTGGGGAGCTCTGAAGCTTGTCTCTATCAGCAACAGAAGTTGGTCCAATAAAAGACATTACCTCACACACCTTGTCCCTCTAACATCCTGGGACCAACATGGCTACAACACCACTGCATTTATAGACCTAATCATATGCATTGACAATAGGTTCAAGGAATAACATGAGGAAAGGAAGGGGTCTCTGTTGCCACCCAGCCAGTGCCTCTTGGTACCTGTCTCCTGGGGCCTGGATAAGCCCCAAGATAACACCCGCGACTCCTAACTGAGACATGCAGTGAGTACAGTGACATCTTTGAGAAGAAGACTGCTGACACCCTATCACCACAACAGGATGATGACTGGCCAACTGAACTGAAGTTATGGGGCCAAGGCACCATTTTGCCATATCTACAGGGTGTTGGAACCTGAGCAGGCTGCCCTGCATTCCTGGAGAATCTGGCCAAGGTTTCATACAGCCATTTACCTCTCCCATTAGGCCCCAGTTCTGTTTGTTAAAAAGCAAGATGGACCCCCATGCCTTTGCACAGATTACTAGCCCCTCAATCAGGTTACCTTCAGGGAATCAATACCCCCTTCCATGCATTCCGAAGCTACTGGACTGTGCACGAGCAGCCCAGTTGTTCATGAAACTCAAACTGTGGAGGTGGGGGCTTACAACCTGGTTCAGCACTGAGCTGGGGATGAGTGGAAGATGGCTTTTAGAACCTGGTCTGACTACTATGAATACCTGGTTATGCTACTTGACCTAAAAAATGCCCCTGCAACATTCCAGCACTTCATAAACAATGTCTTTCATAGCATCCTAGACCAGTACATCATAGTGTACCTAAATGTATCCTTATCTCTTCTGAGGACCCTGAACAACACACCTAGCATGTCCAGTTGGTCCTGGGACAGGTGTACCAACATAGCCTGTATACAAGCTGGAAAAGTGTAGCTTTGATCAGTGCTCCATGGAGTTCCTGGGTTAGAACCTGTCTCCCAATGGCCTTGGAATGGACCCAAAGAAGGTGGAAGTTGTATGGCCCTGGGTGCCCCACAAAATATCAAGGAGCTGCAATACTTGCTGGGGATCACTAACTTTTATGGACACATCATCTCTAGGTTTTCAAGCTAAATCATCCCATTGACAGAGCTTCTTTGCAAAAACACTTCCATCAACTGGTGTCCGGAGGCCCAATAAGCACTCAACCGGCTCCAGAGGACCTTTATCCATGCCTCAATCTTGATCCATCCCAACCTGGCATAACCCTTCATCTTCAAGATTGACATCTTCAGTGTGGCACTTGGGGCCAGCACCTTGCACCTACTATTCATGGAAGCTTCTCCAGCCAAACAGAATTATGCAATTCTAGATAAGGAAATTCTAGCTATCAAAGCGGCCTTTGAAAAGTAATGCACTATCTATCCCTCTTTCTCTCAGAGCACTTGCTTTAGAATAAAGTAAGAGAAAATTGCCTATGATGTCATAAACAGGACAGAAGCAGCTTTTCCTGCAACCTTGGAGACAAGAAAAGTTATATGGAAGCAAAATGAGTATAATTTTTAATAAAGTATTTATAAAGACTAATACTATTCTTGAACTTCACAATTTTAAGAAGTGATGTCATATAGTAAAAACTAACCTAGATGAACATGAGGAATTTCCCCCTTACCAGTGCAACTGTAGAATATGTACTCTCAGTCATTTGTGGTTTTGTCCCAGCTTAGGAGAGATATTTTCTGCTTCTGCTGGTTACTAGTGTTTCTATTATTATTATTATTATTTTTAATCAATAGTTTGAGGTCTGTAACAATCAGACTGCTGACTAAACTACAGTCAGCCAGTTTCTGATCCTATTGAAGTCAGTGGTTTTTTTTTCTATTGACTTTAATGGGACCAAGATTTAATGCAGTATTTTGATCTGTTTGTCACAGTGTGTGGTTGCCAACATGTAAACAGAGTAACGGTGCCAGTAATGCATGTGGAACAATTTATGCTCTATAAAATCCACCTCAAGTATTTGATGAGAGAGAATCTTAGTAATGTTGGGGCTTACAGGTCAAATATTCCCTTTAGCTTTACCAGTGCAGCTCCAATGAAGTTAATAAATTAATCTCTAGGTAGGTTCCTGAAAATGAATTGAGCATTAATATTTAATCTAGGTAGGAACAAAGCTGTGCAACAAAGACCCTTAGATAATTTTGGTGGAAGCTGACTTTTTCATTCAGGTGGGCACCCAGAATTCATTCACCCCCAAATCAAACTTTAGGTGTAGATGTGAGTCTGGGAAATTTACAGGCTGATCCTCAGAGGTGCAGAGAACTTCCTAAAAGATGCTGAGCACCCAAAACTTCCATTCACTCAGAACCTGATCCTGCATCATTAGTCAGTTGTAGTTTTGGTCCCAGTTCAGGACAGTACTTATACATCCATCTCCCATCAGGACAGCACTTAAGAATGCATTAAAGTCTCATTGAAGAGAATGGCACTCCAGCAACATATTTAACTGCTATCCTGAATAAGGATGCTTTCCTGAATGGAGGCCTTTGACAGGAGCATGACTGGACCCATCGTAAGGAGTTAAGGACACTCAGAACCATACCGTTGATGCTCAGAATCTTGTAAGATTGGATTGCTATAATTTATCTAGTGACATTTGTGCTAGTATAAAACAGGGGCAGGTAAAAATATTTTACAATATCCCAGATTTATTATTTAATTCTCATTCTTAGTAAAGTAATAATCTGAATTTTCCTGCTCATGTTTCTTGTGAGCTACCACTAGACGCAACCAAATGATACCTTATTATAAAGTGAATTTTGGTAAGGAAAGTTGAGCATTTATTAAGGCGATAAATTCTTAGAGAGAGAATACAATAATAGTGGCTTGTTTAGAGTTTGGTACTATTACTACAGATCTTTTGTATAAGGGTAGCTGTGAGTTGGAGGCCTGAGAGTCCTCCTCCTCTACCTCATGAAAATGGGTGCTAGAATTCTCTCCGAATAAGTTTAATTTGAGCAATGCCATTCCATTTTAACCCCCAATTGAAGATGCAGACCTTATCTGTTCTGTGATCTACCTACTGCTATATACACTGTAAATAGTAGTTTAAGCATAGCATTTCCTCGCTAATTCTTTCTTTGTTGCTCATTGCAAAAAGAACCCTAAGATATTGATTGACTCCTGTGTAAATAGCAAATGGTTCTTTTACAAATCCTTTTTCAATTTTTATTTTTTCTGTGTGCTGTTGAAAAGTTCTAGGTTGACAGCTCTTGAAATGGAATTCGCTTTCACTATCAACTCAAAAACAAAGATTCAGGCAGTGGCAATTCTAATTCCCTCATGCCCGGCCAATATGCTGCAACCCTGAGCAAGGATGACCACTGTTAGGGATGGAGAAAGCAGCTCAGACTCAGTACCTGTCTAATCCTTGACTTCTGTACTGAGTCTGTCATACAGTCCTAATGTGATAGCTGGTAGCTTTCCGAACCTCAGATCGTCTGTTTGGGCATATTAGCTCTTATTGGCCCTAGACTGCAATACCTCAGGGTGATATCCAGGTGGACTCAATTGCAGGCCTGCGGCAATTCTTACCAACTCATGTGAAAGGAACTCTGTAAAAAGGAAGAAGAAATGGAGCAGAGGAAAACTGTCCAAGTTAGCTTTAAAAAAGTTAAAGAATTGACAAAATTTAAAATACAGAGTGAAAGAAATAGCCAGAATGAAAGAGGAGGTAAGTAGATAATATGATGTAAACAGGTATGTTTACATGTTCTCCTTACAATCAGTTTGCACTAGTTATCTGAACACAGGATTGGGAGCCAGAGAGTCCAGTAATCCTGGTTTTGACATTGTATAACACCTCTGTGCAAATACATTAACTTCTCTGCTTTTTTCCTCCTGTGTAAAAATGGGAATACCAACTTATGTTACAGATATGAGAAATAAATTAGTAACTATTTGTACAGTGCTATATGGCCAAGATTTTAAAAACTGACTCGTGATTTTGAATGTCCAACTTGAGATGCCTTAACTGGGCTTGATATTTATAGAGGGTAGATAGATGTGCAGCACTTTCTGAAAATCGAGCCCCTTTAAATGGTCTCAAAGTGGGCACCCAAAAAACTGAGGTACCCAAAATCATTAGAGTCACTTCTGAAAATCTTGGCTTATGTGCTAAGTAACGTTCCTATTACAGCAGTAATGATCTTGGCACAGAGCAGTTCCCAGGGCTCAATCCCTCCCAACCGATCATTAAACTTTAAGGAAATGCTTTGTGCCCCTATCATTGCTGCTTAATCAATTACAGTATTATAGCTCTAGTACTACCAAGACCTAAAACCATTCATTGCTGCTAATGGGTTTTTGGTGAGTCATGAAGCCACTCAGATCTACTCTTTCCCCTCATTTCTGCCTACGACAAAGTTCATTATCACTTAAAGGTTTAAATTTTAAAAATTCAACTACTTAGGGTGCACGCAGAAAATAGTAGCCTGCCCTTCAGTAATACAGTTATTAAAAGGTACCATCAACAAGTCAACACAGTGGACTTACAGCTAACCCATATTCTGAAAGACATGGAGACAGTTGTATCTGAGGTAACGGATCTATGCTTATCGAGGTAACTTTCAAATGATGGTTACTATACACAAGTGGGTGGAGGGATGTTCTGTGACTCAGAACCTGGATTCATTTCCTAGATCTGCCACTGGTCTGCTGGGTGACCTTGGGCAAGTCATTTCCCTTCCTTCAGTTTACCTCAGCTGTAAAATGTGCATATGATAAACATTCCTGCAACTGTGAGAAAAGTTATAATAAGCTATTCTTAAAGTTATTTCTCTTGTTCGTTTCAAGAAAGTTGTTCCAGACTTTATATAAACTATTTTTTTTCATTTGGGGTACAGTATCCTCTATTGTGATCATTACACTCAGACAAGAGTCTTCTGTTTACGTGCTCCTAGCCTCACTTTGGGCACTTCTGAAGCTGACAGTTCCTCAACAGTTAGAGCCCAAAATCGTCAGTTGAGACTCTGTAAACTGACAGTAAAAACTGGGCTGCTCCAGAAGCCCCAGGAAGAACAAACAGACATCATTTATTTAACTATAGTTTTCAAGAATCCAAGCAGAGTTTGGCAGAAATACTATGCCTGCAATACAAGATTCAATATACCTGGGTAAGCTTGTCAACACATGCCTGGGCATCTCTACAGACAGCTCCGATTGGCATTTCTGGCCCACTACGGGCATATTTCTACCCCAAACCAGCATATTTCTTTTTTTAATTTATTTTAACTAGCTCAACGATTTGTTTCCCATTCATAATGAATATAGGATTGATTTCAAGGGAGTCATTACAGGTCCAGTTATTGCTAACTTTCTTCGTACTTCCCTCGTCCCTTTGAGCTTTCCCTCTTCATTTAACAGTTTTTGACCTGGAGGCTTTAGTACCTGGGTAGAATGGAAAGGAATTCTGATTATTTTGTGAGTCACACCCATGATCTGAAGATATAAATTAGGATTGAATTTCAGCCAACAGAATCCAATCTACTTGATACAAGAATGCATTTAATATAAATATATGTTCTTTGTTCTGATTACAGGGTTCACTAGCATTTTCCTTGCATAAAGCAATTACTTCTGTTTCATGATTTTAAGGAATATCAGATTCAGCACCGACAGGCACTTCTTTCTTTCATGGAATATTTAGGGGGTGGAACTGCCACCAGCAGTAGGGATGAATGCTGCACTCTATTAATGTGTTGGCTTGGGATGGAGCTATTTCTGCCTTTGGTGGGGGAATGTTCTGACCCTTTCACCATAGTTTGCATTTCTGTTGTACCTCCTTCAACAGCTGAGCCCTCACTGGCAGACACTCCTAGAATATTTATAAAATACAGATCACTGTTAAGAGAAACTGTTCCTTTTAGTGTTTTATAAGAAAGTTACATGTCAAATGAGGCTCCAGAGAAAGGGGAATAAAATCAAATTCCAAGTATGGCAGGGTGTGAGGTGTGCTCCTCTCATATTTTTGACCAGGAAGGTTTGGATTGTGTTGTGCCAAGTGTCCAGGAACTGGGGTATGACAATGATTCTATGTACAAATTTCTATGCTTGGCCAAGCGTATGAGTAGAAACACAAACAGGCGGAATTTGTAGTTATGATAACTGGTAAATGACTGTTTTCCTCCATTTACAGGTTGCCGTGCCTATTAATATTCTCATCCACTATTTTTACTTAGATTCTGAACTCCCTGGTGTCCTGCTTGCTATTGGTTTGTACACTGCCTAGTACAATGGTGCCCTGATCCCTTATGGGGGCAGGGGTCTATGCATTACAGTAGAAATAATAAAAAATTACTAAGAGTAGTAAAAGGCATTTACCCATTTAATAGATGAAGGCCTATTAAGGGAGTTGATTTTAATTCTGTCCATCCCAAAGGCTTCTAGGAAGCAAAGCTGGCAATAATTAGTTTCTTGCAAATAATGAATTTGTTGAAATATTCAGAAAACTTTCAATCTGGTAGATCCATGGTATCACTAAAGGATCCCATAACTCATTCCTGCCCTTATCAGTCCTTTGCCTTCATTCTCTGTCTGTTCCAATTTATGAGCAGTACTAACGGTATGTAATAGCTTTGTAAAGTGTTTTCAAATACCTTGAAAATAACATATGAAACCAAAGCCTTTCTATTCTAATTTCAAGCTCTATTAGAAACACAAGCAGAAATAATTCCATATTTGCTGCAGGGAAAGAAATGTTATTTCACAAATTCTAAAAGAGCCTGCAAATAATTGAGAGTAAAACTTTTAACTGTATAAATGCAATGATGCACAACAGAGAAGGGGAAAGTCCAACTTGTACATGAGGTGAGGAAAATGTATAATGTGAATTACAGTAGGTTAACAATTATGTTAGTTTAAGAAAAACAGGAGGGTTTGAAATTAGATCAGCATACTAAAGTGCTTAGATTTAGAACCCAATCCTCCTTTCATTGACGTAGATAGCAAAAGCCATATTAGGAGCAGGATCAGTCCCTTAATATTTTAGAGTGCAAGCCAATAATTCAAAATATCCAAATACATTTATTTGCTGCATTTAAAAATAGATTGCTTCTACACTGAAATCTTGCATACCAACTCACTCAGCCCAGATTGTATTTCTATGATCAAGGTGTTACGCCAGAAAAATATGGGTTTGCAAAAGATAGATTACACCCTTCACTGCTGCAGTACTATGGAGGTCCCTGCTGAAGTTTTACCTAAATATGGGTGTGGAGGAGGGAAACAAACATTTGCAGAATGCACAGTATATCAAAGAACAACACTGCTAGTAAAAGATCTGAAGGATAAAAAAATATCTTTGAAGACCAGCAAAGCTTGCAGTAATTAATCTTGTGGGTATAAAAGAATATACTTTTTGTAAATTTCACAAGAACAGTCATTGAAAAAAAATATATGCATGCTTTGTTTATATATAAATAGCTTGGCACCCATTTTAGTAGTATTTTGGCATTCATGTCACCTATTTGCTTAAAAGTTCACAACTAAGAATCTAGTTTGAAATTATTACATTTAGGACAGGGGTAGGCAGCCTATGGCACAGGTGCCGAAGGTGGCATGCTAGCTGATTTTCAGTGGCACTCACACTGCCCAGGTCCTGGCCACTGGTCCGGGGGGTGCTGCATTTTAATTTAATTTTAAATGAAGTTTCTTAAACATTTTAAAAACCTTATTTACTTTACATACAACAATAGTTTAGTTATATATATTATAGACTTATAGAAAGAGACTTTCTAAAAACATTAAAATGTATTACTGGCACGCGAAACCTTAAATTAGAGTGAAAAAATGAGACTCGGCACACCACTTCTGAAAGGTTGCCGACCCCTGATTTAGGAGGTTACATTGAGCACTTTGTTTATTCATTTTTACAAATGCCAACCTGTGACTTGTGGAACACCATCTGTCTCTTACCACCAGATCTCCATGAGAAATATGTCTAAAGTGTGGTGCGGGATACTGCATTAATTTTACGTTACAGTTATATTCTGATTTGGTTTGGAACATTTGTATTTTTATTAATTATACTAATGAAAGTATTTAAAGCTTTGCTTTGCTTTGCCCTTAGTGTGAATGTCATTACTATGCATGCCGGGGGTCCCAACCAGACATTGAACTTAATTCTGTAGTGCCTGATTCTGGGACTAGAACCTTTTAAACCGCAGAATTTTAAATTAGTGACTAATTGGAAATTCTGAAAAAAATCAATAATTAACCAACAATCACTCATTGAATCAGGCAACACTTGGAGGTATACACAGGAGAGTAGAGGAGTAGGGAGGTATATATGGCATTGGTGAGACCGATACTGGAGTATTGTGTGCTATTTTGGTGTCTATATTTTAAAAATCGAGAGGGTGCAGAAGAGAGCCACAAAAATTATTAGAGCGCTGGAGAAAATGCCTTACAGTGAGAGACTTAAACTGAACAGATTGAGCTCTTTATCACATAAAAGATTGAAAGGTGATTTGATTATAGTTAAGGCTACGATTTAGTCATGGGTATTTTTAGTAAAAGTCATGGACAAGTCATGGCCCATGACTTGTCCATGAATTTTACTAAAAATACCCCTAATTAAATCTTAGGTGCTGGGGGCAGGTGTGTGTGTGGTGCTCCCGTGGACACTGCTGCTCCTGGTGGGGGGTGGGGTGGCCCAGGGCACTGCTGGTGCCGGGGGAGAGGGGGGGGGGAAGCCTAGGGTCCTGGCGCTGCTGCTTGAGTGGCCCTGGGATCAGCTGCACCAGCCGCTGCAGAAGTCACAGAGGTCCTGGAAAGTCATAGACTCCGTGACTTCCGTGATCTCCGTGAAAGACTTGCAGCCTTAATTATAGTGTACAAGTATCTTCATGAGGAAAAATACCAGGTACTAAAGGGCTCTTTAATCTAATGGAGAAAGGCAAAAACAAGAACTGAAGGATAAAACTGATGTTATCCTCCATAACATATGCAAACTCTGTTAAATACTAAGCCTGACATCTTGGACATTCTAAACAGTATATTTCACATATTTTATAAAGCTGAAAATTTGTCTTTTTCATAGCATCCAAAACACTTGTTCATTTGGGATCCTGTTCAGCACCATAGCTGTAACCAAATTTCAGGTTAAACAGAGTCTGGCTAGACTTAGTGGGGCAATTTTTCCCCACTATACGGAACATGGACAAACGGCACCACAGCCAAGAGGGAACCTTTATATTTTGCAGAATCCAGCTTCATGGGATTCCCATGGCTGTCAGCTGAATAGGTTTGCTTGGCAGCATAAAGACGTGGATGATCTTGTGTCATGAATGAAAACCTAAGATCCATGAAGATCTTGAGGGATCTGTGAATCCAGGGGACCAGACATGATTCTTCCATGGGAACAGTGGAGGAGGGAACCCAGCCCTAGAGGGAATGAAGCTGGAGGAAACACCATAAGAGGAACACTATAGAATTCCCTCCTCTGAAGGATCTTAGTTCTTCTGGCAGGAATTCATGTGAATAAGTGTGATCTGGGCCAGTACTAACATCACTCAAATATAATTGAGGGGTTTGTTAGTAATATAAAAAACATTGACACAGGATAATGATCTCCTGCTGCTATATGAACACAGACACATTTATGGAAATTGTAACAGTAATGAAATTACTGTTATACCAAATGAGTGATGTAAATTTAATAATGTTATTAGATGGATGATGGTGCACTAGAGTAACAGTTACTCACAACATTGTTATTGACCTGCTGAGTTATAGTTGCCTTTAAGACCAGACCCACTGGCCCAAATTCATCCATGCAGAAAAACTCTATTGACTTCAACGAAGTTAATAGTGGGGATGAATTTGTCCCATGTATTTCCTAGTAAACCAGAGATCTTATACATGGGGTTGGGGGGTTTAATCAAATGTATGCCAATTTTATAAATATGTATTAAAATTTAAAGTAATTAAAAACACAATATAGATATGTCTGGATAAGAAAA
This sequence comes from Mauremys reevesii, assembly GCF_016161935.1. NCBI lineage: Eukaryota > Metazoa > Chordata > Testudines > Geoemydidae > Mauremys > Mauremys reevesii. The sequence goes on along the minus strand of NC_052633.1, from coordinate 48,822,513 downwards.
ATGTAAGTTGCCAACATGCCTTAGAAACCTTATTGCAGTACATGCATATCGCCAATTGGCCAGAGAAAGAAGCAAGAGCTATTTTATTCATCAATGAAAGGATAAATTAGCTTATCTAACACTGACTATTGAGTGGGTTAAGGGAGTGGGATATAGACTGGAAGAGACAAGACTTCTCCTATCTGTCAATATCTTACAAGACACGGTCTGATAAAATATCACTTAAAAAGAATGTAGAAAAATTGGAAAGGGTTCAGAAAAGAGCCATGAGAATATTCAAGGTCTAGGAAACCTACCTTGCAGTGAGAAATTTAAGAAGCTCGATATATTCAATTTATCCAAGAGAAAGTTAAGAATTTGACCATGGTTTATAAATACCTGCTTGGGGAGAAGTTTTCTGATGGCACAGGGCTCGTCAGTCTAGCAGCTAAGCCATAATGAGACCCAATAGCTGGAAGCTGAAGCTAGACAAATTCAGGCTAGAAGTAAAGATGCACATTTTTAACAGTGCAGGTAAATAACTATTGGAACAACTTACCATTGGATGTGGTGGATCTCCATCAGTGGATGTCTTTAAATCAAAGCTAGAAGTCTTTCTAAAAAGCTTAACCAAAATTTATGGCCTTGATGCAGGAATTACTGGGAGAAATGTTAGGCCAGTATTATGTAAATAGTCAGATTGATTATAATTAGAGCTGCATTACAAACTGATTTAAGTTCACTTGCCATACCCCATCCCGCCAAAAAAAAATTTGTTTTGAGACAAACATCTGTGTCATTTGCTCCAAAGCCATTATTTTTTATAGAATTGAAATAAACTTCAAAACAGAGTCATTTAAAATTGAAACATTTTATTTTATTAATGTTTTGGTTTTCATCCAAAATAATTTAGCAAAATTGACATGAATTTGCAAAATGTGTTTGGTCACCCTAAATCTGCATTTTTCAGGAAAACAAAGTTTCAGATTAAACATTTTGCCTAGTTGTAATCATAATGGCCTCTCTTCTGGACTTAAAAACCTATAATCTATCAATCTACATTTTATATGAGGTATGTTCTTCCAGAGATCTATCATCTGGGATTTCAGGAGGAAAAACAACTCGGATTCAGCTATCCAGGTAAATAGTCTTTGATCAACATCTGTTCCACACACATTACTGATATGAGTCCTTTATTTTGCAATAAAATCTTAAATTGAGGAAGACACTTCAAACTTAATAGGTTTAGACTCTATGGCACATGCTTAGATTCTTGATTAGTTTGTTTTCCAAATTAGCCTTCTGTCCTGTCTAGAAATTCAAGCATGCATTCTGAATCCTAATATTTTGAAAGGGTTTACAGTTCTTCTTGGAATATCTTTCCAATAATTTTCTGTTTTTCTTGTAAAAAATTAATAATTGCATCTCTATTTTCTTTCCCCTTTCTCTGTATAGCTGACATTTTTGTTGTTGCTGCCCTGCTTACTTCACCATAATTGTTTTTTGCTTTAGGAAAAGGTGGTATTGCGGCAGCATTTCTAGAGTGCCTTTATTTAATAGAGCCGAAAAGAATGCCAGTGAATTGAGACATTGAAAGATATAAAATCTTAAATGGAAGAGAGAATAAAAATGTTATTCTAGTTTTGTTTTAATACTAGAATTAGTAACCCCCCTCCTTTATTCAGATCACTGAGCAAAAGCAGTACTGAAGCACAGGCCAAGTCACAAACAAAGCGCTCAGCAACTTTTTGAGGCTATTTATCATATTTTATGGCCCCATCACCATAACCTGTGAGCATCTCATAATCCTTAATGTATTTAGTCTCACAATACTCCAGTGAGGTAGGAAAGTATGATTATCCCCATTTTATAGATTGGGCAAATCACTTGGTCCCAAGTTCACACAGAAAGCCTATGGCACACTAGGGAACTGAACCTAGGTCTTGCAAGTGCTAGGCTAGTTCCTAAGCACTGCACCCCCTTTTCTGAACTTTCAAAGTGGCCTATGCTGTAACTTGCTAGGTATATTGTAACTTTCTCCTTAGTCCATTATTGCTTAAAACTAGCATTTCCAAAGAAATCTACAAGAGATGAGATGCCCAATCCCCACTGAGATGCAATAGAAATTGGGTGTCTAACTACTAGTTTCCTTTGAAAAACCCCAGGCTAAGTGAGATTACAGTAAAATGAAATATGGGGCAGAGAGACATGCTCATCCTTTTAGTGTTCTGGCATCTGAGGGCCATGTTATTCTCTCTCCTTTATGGGTCAGAAATTGATTGCCTGGTCCCCAAACTCTAGGAGAGAGGAGCCAATACGCTCATTCTTTCTGATTCTGTAGTAGCCCCTATGAGCAAGTGTTGCATGTTTGTGGTGCTGCAGGGTATTTTTTGAAGGATCACATAGCCATAGGTAGGCAAAGACAATGAACAACTACTATACATAGCACTGTTGCTGATTAATTCTCTCCTGAAATTTCTAGCAAGATTTTTGAATAATTAACTTCTGCTCTGCCCCTTTCACACCACTTTGATGAGGAGAAGGTGGTGCAGGTAGGGAGTCAATGACAATATAGCTCATGAATGAACCATATTGCTATGGGGAAAAGGTGGACCAGGGAAAAGTAGAAAGGAAGGTGATTGTGCAGTTCCTCCTGAGCAATGCAAAGTGGCAGACAAAATTCCCTCTGGTTCCTAAGACAACCCACAAATTATTCCCTTCTTAGGGGGTGATAAATGTGAACTGAGTTTCCCTACAACATTTTTTCTTCCTATGTGTTTAATATAGGAGGTGATGATTGAACCCCAACTAGGGAGCAATTATGAGCCTCAACCATCCTCTCTTCTTATCCAGTGGTCAAAATTACAACTTGTGATATTCAACCTCTACTCTTGTTATCATTATGCTTTTAAATTATACTATAGATTTTTCAGGAGTGCTATAAAAATAATACACAATGAGATGATAAACAACAGTATAAGAGTTTCCTTTGTTCTTCACCAGAATTTCAATGAATAGCTGTGCCTATGATCTCTTTGACATCCATGCATATTTTAGTCAAGTACAAGCTGTGCACTTGTTTTTGGTGAATGCCTAAGTTACATTTGTCTGATTTCAAGTTGGTACAGTACACATTTTTCTAGGTGACCTATCTTATGAGGCTATCCAAACTACACCACATTTTAAAACTTGTGTTTTAAGAGCTATTTGCATTTATCATGAACTATGACAGGCAAAGCAGTCACCTGCCACCAAGAAACTCACAGAAGGACCACAGCAGCCAGGAAACTCAGAATTCTCACCTGCTCTTGTACATTTGCAAGGAGGTCAGAGGCCTGACCTCCCACATCAACCAATTCAGGGGATCATAGGTGGTGAGGGCCTTGGGGGGCTAAAGGGGGGTGCCCCCCAATATATTTTTGAGCCACTGCCTACACACATTCCCAGTTCAGCAGGCAAGCCCCACATCTGGCAGTGCTAACACCAGGAAGGGGATGGCATGGGGGGGGGCAGGCATTTCCTGTGCACTGGATTCCCAGCAGGGAGCGCTGGCTTCTGAGCAGCAGTTCATGAGAAGATTCTCTGGGATGGGAAGAGACTAGTCCTGGGGTGGGAGGGAGGAATCATGGAGGAAGAGGAGATCCTGAGGCGTTACAGCCAGCAGTGCTAGAACCAGGAAGGTGGCGAGTGGGGTGTTGCAGGAGGAAGGCCCAGTCTACACAAGGACACGCATATCAAGTGATGCTGTGGTGAGCGCCTCTGAAACTGTGATAAGCGAGCCAGAGGAGGGAGCTGGGCCCAGCCCCATAGGACAGGAGCCACCATTGTGGGATGAGCTTAGCCCTCCCCATCCCCACCTCCCAAGAATATTTTCACCCTCTGCTTATAGAAGGGAGCTGCCAGGAAGGGAATCCCCAGACCTGTAGATTCAGAACCAGTGTACAAGCATATGACTTCTCCAGTACTGCCTTGTTGCCTTATCCCCACTTCTTTGCTGGAAATGGGCAACAGGGGATGGATCACTGGATGATTATCTGCTCTGTTTATTCCCTCTGGGGCACCTGGTGTTGGCCACTGTCAAAAGACAGGACACTGGGCTAGATGGACCTTTGGTCTGACCAAGTATGCCGTTCTTATGTTCTTAGGCAACATGGATTCCAGTTATCTGTGCAGTCATTGGCTGAGCCTCCCATCTCAGATCTCTTACCTCATCCTAGAATGATGCAACCTCTCCATTTGTTCCTCACCACAGCTGTGCTTCAATTTCCAGCTATTCTTCACCTCTCTTGGACACAGCCCCCTCCCTAAGATCTGCAACTTTCACCCCTTATAATCAGGGTTTCCAAAGTTCTTCTTTCCTTAATTGCAAGGGCCCAAACTGAATCCAGCCAGCTCTTTAGCCACTCTGGACACAGGTCTCTGCCAGGGTTATGACCAACTCCCATCCACACGCTGTGGCAATTTCCTCCCTCTTCTTCTGAAAGATCCAACTCCGCCCCCCTAAGAGGAAGCAGATGCCTGACATAGGTTTTCTGCAAGCTCTACTTCAATGAGTCACTTTCTTCACCCATTTTTGCAGCATGTCTTTAGGCCTCCACCCCATTCATGGATCAGGTTTTTTCCCCCCACTGAACTGAAGCTCCTACCCAGACCCTAGACTTCCCCCCTGGCATTTCTATATATGCAGAAACCCAGAGTTCCTGCCCTTTATCAGTCTTTTCTTTTCAGTAGAGAGGAACCCATTTCTCTTCTCAAGCTTTCTCCTGGGCTCTCTAGCACAGCCAAGTCCTTTTCCAGGCCTCTCAAAGACAGAACTAGTGAACATCCTGTCCCCTTCCTAATCTCACTCACTGAGGGAAAGGAAGCTCTTATGTCCCTTCCCTAGCAAGCATTACTATCCAGTCCACATCCACTCTGGGAGCTATATCTCCCAGATAAGTCCTGGGGGAACTGGGATGGCCTGTAGCCTTTCTTAAAGGAGTCAGCTCACCTTATTACAGCACTTTGTCCCAGGACTGCATATTGGCAGTGGCGGAGGGAACATAGCAGGAATTAATGCCATCTCAGGCAGCATTACTCTCACCTGTGATATTTGCAGTAGAGGTCTGCCCTTGTCTAATTTTTATGCTCTTCCCAAACTGGATCCAAGCCCACCCAATCCAACCTTGACCTGACCCCATCCTTTATCCCAAACCTGAGTCAGCATTGCCACCATCACTGCCTCCTGTCCATGGAGTCGGCTCTCCTCCTCCTGCCTGTTAGGTCACTGCAGCAGCAGCCACGTGCCCTGCTCCTGCCATCTGCCATTCCCTGCTGCACTAGAGAGCATGAGGCACTGACTCCTGGGTGCATACACTCCATAGCACACACAGTGCAATGAGGTGGTAGCAGCCAGCAGGAGCAGGGCATGCAGCCATTCTAGTATCAACCCCACAAGCAGAAGGAGGAGAGCTGACCCAATATGATCCCAAGAAAGTCCAGTTGTTTCCCACCTGACCCCACCTGGATCTGCCATGTGTAGTCAGGTCCCATTGAATTTCAGGTCTCTAATTTGCATGGATATTCCCAAGTAGGGCTCAAAATTTTTCAGACAAAATAATTTATCTGGTGAAAAATGAAGTTTTATTGCAAATTTATTTTTTTGCACAATAAGTGATTTTTTATTGAATTCCCCCCCCGCCCCACAGCAAATTTCAAAACAAACATTTAAAAAAAACTGAATGAAATAAAAATGTTCCTGAATTTATGGCATCCCCCACACAAAAAAAATGTGATTAAAAAAAGGTCAATATGAAAAATCCTTCAGGAACCCCACCCTCTTTTTTCCAACTAGCTCTGTTCACAAAATCAGCATGAGACAAACTGGCTTCTTGTGGTCCCACTCCCAAACTCCCATGAAGATCTGACCATATGGAGCTCCAGCATGCCATCTCATTTACTTGTAGTTTACATATCATAATCATCAATAAAGATTCTGCAGGCCCAATAATGCCTGAAGTTATACCTGATTAACCCACTGAAGGCTTATGTGGTTGCCCAAGGGTAACTGAAGGCATAATTTGAAGAAAATTGGATTGAACGGAGATAACTCAGAGCAGAATAAGGTCCACAGATTTTTTTTTTAAACTGGTAAACATGAGTTGAAAGAACTCAGCTTGACTCTCAGATCCCTGGCTGAGTTAGCATGCTATCAATTAGAAGGAAAAAAGCTCTCTTTGTAAGTAAGTAAAAAAAAGTTAAGTAATTTATATTCAACAAGCATGGAGCCTCACAATGCTATTTTTACATAGGCAAAGCTTTCCAACATGAATATGCCTCAATGTTTTGGAGACCAACTTAAGAGATCTTAAATGGACCTGATTTTCAGAGGATGGGAGCTCAATGTTTTCTGAAAATTAAGCTCCTTTACGGTGTCTCAAGTTCAGTACCCAAAGGTCACTGGTGACTTTTGAAAGTCCTTGGCCAGAGGTGCTTTTCAAACCATACCCACACCATGTTACATATCACTTATTTTGCTTTGATATAATATAAATTAAAAACAACGTTTTGTTCTATATTTTAGTATAGTTGTGGAATCCCTTGCTCAGAGATGGAAAAGGGACTCTGTGGAAGAAGTTTAATTGAAAAGGCTTCATTTATATGACTTCGGGCCCTATTTATTTTGTGCTGCTTCTGTAGCACCAAACAGAACTGATTGCTTTCATCATGCCAGTTAAAATAGACCCCCACACAACACAACTCCAAGGTGAAAAATAAACCCAGTTTGTACAACAACCTCTGTGTAATTGCAGAAAATATTTACCAAATGTAATTTTTCTCTTTTAACCTCTATTGTTAATTAATTTTAAAAGCAGATCTACAAGATCCATTCTTGTTTTCTAATTAAATGATAATGCATCGAATAGGTAGATATATTTATAACAAAAAGTTAGTCATCTATTTGCAGTAATAAGAATGGCTTATTTTTAATTTCACTTCTTATCATGCTGTTACAGTTACTGCTGCTCCCTCTGTAAACCAACTGCCCACGCAACACCTGCCACTTTAATAACTGGCGGGGTGCATAAAATTATTTAGTCATAGCATTTTCAAAATGTTAGACACTATGACTATTTATTAGAAATAATATGTTTTATTGCAGCTCTGAAGTCATGTACTGAAAATGATTAAACCTAAATTTAGCTGAGTTGGTCTTTCAAAGAATTTTCTAGTAACTTAGATGAAAAGAAATGTGCATTCTCATGTCATCTGACCATAAAGGTCCTACAAATACTGTGCACAATGCTATCAGCTACTGTCAAGTTAGCTAAAAGCTTTCATGAAATTACAGTTGCTAACTGGGCCAGATCAACCTTTCCATTTTTTGCCAGAAAGGAGACGAAATAAACAGAAAAATTGTCCAGTTGACAAGAAGTCTACTGAAGAAAAGAGTGGTGCCTAAAAGTGGCATCATGCCCCCCCACCCTGATATGAACATTAAATCCTACAGAGTCTTACTATGCACCTGCCCTCTGGGAAGGGTTTGTTCTAGCACTGGTAGAGGGATTGAAGCAATGGCAGCTGGTAGCCAGGTGCAACATTTTTACTATGTACATAGGAGACCAGAGGAGTACTGCAGAGCTTCTGGCCAGTACCTGTGCTCAATGGTCTTCACTTACATGCAACATAGTATTTATTTTGTCACCCCAGAAAAGCTAAAACTGATGCCTTAGGACACCTTCAGGGTTGGCGGACCATGCTCTGCTTCCTCAGGGTGAAATTCACCAGCTGTGGAGGGGCAGCATGAGGCATGTGCATGACTTAAGTCCCACTTAAGTCCCTGAGCTAGGGCCTATGTGGGACTTAAATGGTGCAGAGGCATTGAGCTCACCCTTTGCACAGACATGTATTTTATCCTCACTGAATTGCCAAATCCTGGCTACCTGGGAGGGGATGATGCAGTAGAAAACCTGTAGTCTTCAAGTCAAAGAGTTTCCCACCCATCTGAGGTCGGTCTGTGAATATTTACATTGGGCAGTATGTCTTTAAGAGTTTATTTTGCATGTGGTGTGTGCAGGTTTAAATTCCATTCAGTAATATACATTTAATATACATTTTCCGTGCTTTTGCAAAAAACAGAAACACTCCCCTTTCCCCCCAACACACACACACGCTTTAGGTAAAACAAGGACATTTTTCTTCTTGAGCAGTTTATAGAACACATTGTTGACATATTGCCCAGAGTAATGTTGAAAGGGATGTTATACAAAGGCCCAGAAAGACTAAACACTCATCTGCAACACATTTGTGTAAATGCTCAAATCTAAAATCTTTTGGGTAGCCAAAATAGCCCTGAAACATTAAATACAATTAACATTCACCTTTTTCCTTTTAGAAATACTAATTAGAAATAAATTCAATCATGACACTTAATGGGGATTGAACAGATGGAGTTCTGTGGAAGTTGCTCAAAGCAACCTAAATTACACGAAAATAAAGAGTAATTGAACTGAATGAAGGAAACACTGGGCCCTATTCTGTTCATCTACAGAAATAGCCAGCAGAGGGGAGATGAAATAGAGTTTCAAATACAGCTGGTCAAAAAATGAGATTTTTTTCCACCCCCTACAATTATGTTGTAATTAAAATTTTAAAAATTTCAACCCCCTCTAGTTGGTTGAAAAATGCGAATATATCCCGTTTTTCATTAAAAATTGAACTGATGAACATTTTTGAAAAAATCAAAATTCAAATAAGTCTCACTAGCTCTAATTTCCACTGAGAGAGTTCTCTCTACATTCTTGTTTTAGGGGTGGAGACAGTCTGTAAACCCATAACAGCTCAGAACCATGTTCCCCATCCCTTGTGCACTCACAGTGGGCTAGGTGTTAATTAACCCTAATTTTGGTGTTTATTAATTCATGTTAACAAATGTCTTGATGGGAATTTAAAAACACCCCCACTGTTCTCGAAAATAGTAGTCAGTAATGTTTCACTGAACTATTCGTGAAAAAAATAAAGGACAAATCAGCAGGACGATGAGCAGCATTAAATATTCAAGTAACCTTTAATTCAAAGTTTTTGCATTTAGAGTAGCCTAATTATTGAAGAATAAGTGTTTTTTAGGAAGAGTACATAATTTAGTAGCTTTCCCACCTGAAAAAGATAAAATCTTAAATTTTTGGTAAAGAGTAGGGTGCTTAATCATAAATGCATCCTGCTGTTTCTTTGTCATGGAATGTGAGCTTCACTTAAATGGTAAAATGCTAGGTTCTCCATTAATATTCCAAGTGATATAATACGCTCAATTTTAAACTCAAAGAGATGCACTAGCTGTGATCAGTAATTAAAATACATTTTCACAAAGAGCTTCTACAACTAGAAGTAAAACACATCTCACCCACAGTTTTATCTTTGCCCCAAAGTAATTTATCCATGCTTTAACTGTAGCAAAGAATCTGAGTTGTAACTTTTTTTTAAAAAAGGGGGGTGGGCCGGAATTTAAAGGCATTTTTTCATCTTTCCAATATGCTTTGCAAAAAGCTTGCTGCTGCATCAAGTTATTTAGTCATGACGTTTTAAAAAACATTAGACATTACAAACATTTATTTGAATTTGTAATCGATCACAGATCAAAGATCATTATGAACATTAGGGAGGATTTTCTGTTACAAAATATCTCCTTTGCACCACTTCAGTGACACAACAAGGTGGAAACTACCTGTTTTAACCAGCTACCTGAACAGCGAAGGGGAAAATGCTGGGTGGCATAGCACAGGCATAATGATTCCATGACAATCATATCACAGTCTGAATGTAGGAGTGGCTATGGAAAGAGAGGTATAGCCAGAGCACCCAGTATTCTAGGTATTCCTGGCTGCTGGAATGGCGCCTTGCAGCTATAGGCAGCAAGGCATAGAGTACAGCAGCTTTGAGACTGCTCTAATTTACCATACTGGCCAAGCCAGCGCCAGGCTGGCCTCATAATTGGGAAACTACAAAAGATGGCAAAGCCGTTTTCCCCAACCCCTTTAGGTCCTGCAGTAAGGCACAGCAAGGCTGAATCCAAAAACTGCAGAAATTATGCATCACAGCATTCTGAGAGATGAGTATTACTCTTATTTCGCATATTGGCAAACCAAAGCACTGAAAATTTAAGTGACTTACCACCCTAGCTCACACAGAGTCAATGGCGGAGCCAAATATACAAATCTAGAACCCTTGACTACCAATCTTCCATTCTATGCTCCCTCACTGAGGCACGGAATTTTTATTAGACCAGCAAAGTATGATCTCATGTGAATACATAAATGGTGATGGAACAACTATAATAATGGCTAGTGTCTACCTTAAACACCATATACTCTATTCTAGAGCCAACACAGTGCCTAAATGGCCAAAAAAGATGTTCTCTGTACAAAGATCCTCCCAGCAAAATGTTGAAGCCAGCTGACAGAAGTCAGAACAGACACTTGCTTGCACATTTCTAAACATGATACACTTGTGCATTTGGTGTAAAAAAAAAAACAAACCCAACCCCAAACCGAAAACCAATCCTCAGAAAACCCCAACAACTATCAGACCCACTGAGCACAGTTTCCATAACGCCAGTTAATGTGGACCCATAGTGCAAAAGTCCCCTTCATGTGGAATAAAAGAAAATGAATCCCTGTTTTATTTTTTAGGTAAACATTCCCGACACAGGACCAAAATCTGGTCTCACTTGCATGGATGTAAATTGGGAATGACTATTGACATCAGGATATAAGTGAAAGCAGAATTTGGCCTCCTGTGTGGCAGTGACGTTTTTTAAGTACACAGGGCCACATTTTTAAAAGGTATTTAGGTGCCTAAAGATGCAGATAAGTGCCTAGTGGGATTTTCAAAACTGCATAAGCAGGTTAGGCACCAAACCTGCTTCAGCGCTTTTGAAAATATCATTAGGCATCTAATACCTTTGAAAATCTGGCCCATACACTATTAGCTGGTTCCTAAACACTTATGTATGGAAGTGTATTATCATTACAGTATTTTTATTGTGTTAAATCTAAAGAGACTGACTGGACCATGATGAGGGATAATTAGAAAATCCCATTTAGCGAGTTCTGGCTGGCAAGAGGGCTGTTGGAAGATCTAGAAACTACCAACATAGAATGCCAGTGCTACTAATGCACACAAAACTATCAATGGACTTCAGGCCTGATGATGCTAGTGCTAAATATCCTCAGTTTCCGCTGAAATTGATGGGAGATGAGGGGACCCTTCAGTAGATGTGGAGGCCCTTAAATAAACCCTCTTACAATGCAATTATGAACATAAAATATCAACTATCACCAGATGAGGTATCTTATTTATGAATAATAATGGCTAAACGTCAAACATCAAAGGATCAATTCAAGATAAGTGTTAGATGTTTATTTGGACCACCATGACTCCCTTCATTCCAATTTGTGCTTCTCAGGCATACCAGGAGACTCTGGCTAACTCTACATTCAGTTACTCAGACCCCCTATTAGAAGCAGGATGGTCAGGAAGCACACTGCCATCTCTTAACTGCAACTAAAATCTTCCCAAGGAGACATCATTTCCTCCACTCCCACCTCCTGAATTTGTTTGGGCTGTGGGCAGCACTGTCCACAGGATGTGGTTGAGAGACACGTTCCTGCTCTTGGTAAGCATATTTAAGGAAAGAAGTAGGATGCAAAGTAAAACCTTCTCTCCCCAAGTGAACTTCTGCTCCATTTTAAATGACAGGTCTTTACGGCTTCCCCTTGAATTGTGCTCCAGAGCATGAGAACTGTCCCTCCCCACAAAACCCATTAATTGTGTAAGGAGGAAAAGGTATTTTGGATAAAGGGTGCAGCTCAAGAGGAAACAAATTTGAAAGGAAGAGTAGAGTGGCCAAGAAAGGAGGTTACTTGCCCTGCCACAGCATCCTATAAAGTAACAGCCCCCTGGCTAGGGAGGGGGCAGGGTCAGGATCAAGGGCGCTTTCATTTAGGCTTATTGGCCGAACCTATAAACAAGTTTGGATTCAGGTCAGGGAACGTGCAAATGTTTAGAACAGCTCTTATTTTGCCCCAAATGGTTCACCCAATCCTAACAATAACTCAGTTGTTTAGAGAAAGAGGAGGACTAACTGCTGATACAAGGAGAAAGGGCAGAAGATGCAGCTTCCATTACAAATGCTGTTACACTTCCCGCATTCTTTTTCTGTGCTGCTATTTTAGCAATGTCATATATATCACTAGCAATTTGGGTTACCTGTTTTAAAGTAGACTCTTTCGGGGCTGGGAGGGGGCATTGGGAAGCTGGTAGAAAGATAAATATTTCACTAAGAAACTAAGAAAAAAGTTGCAGGGATATATACTAACCCTTAAAGAAAGTGGCAAGAACATCAGCTAAGATTGCAGAACTGAAAGATAAAACTCATTCCTTTGTAAGGTTATATATCACTTTTAAAGAAGCCAGTTACAGTTATAAAATATGCAGACTCTTTAATGCTATGGAAAAGGAACACTTTGAATTGGTTTGATTGATTAAAATGTCCTGTGGTACATCTATGGACTTTCTTTAAATTCATGTTCATATTTAATAATAGGCTTCATTCATGCTGACAAAAGAGTAATGGTAAAAAATAAAAACGGATACTTTTATTAATTTTGTAAATAGGAACAATTTTTCCATAAGTTTCCTATAATTTTCTGTTGGGCTGATGAAATGGAAGAGGACGATACTGAAGAACCCATTGGAACACTGCAAGGTAAATGCTTGCTTACAGGGAGGAATATGTGTATATACCAACAAAGTTGCCATAATGTATATGATAAATGAGTTTATATTGCACTTTTGCTCTCCTCACCTTCATTGTAATCATCAGTCTCAGCTGGGATAACTTCTAACATTTTGATTCTGTCAGAACTTGCAAAAATCTTCTACCCCCTTCCTTTTTTTAATTAAAAAAACAATGTTTCTAACTTTTCTCCGAAACATGGAATCTCTCACCACAGGTTCAAAGTCTAGTACTGACCAATTTCAATTCAAGTCCTATGGAAATATTTGAGGTCCAATATCATGTGGCCCATATAGACTAGAACCCATCTGTCTTGCTCCCACTAGAAATCTGAAAGTCAACCATTCAAAATGCATTGGGCATCCATTTTTAATCACAGCAGGTTACAAGTCTGTAGACCCTCAAACGTCAATACCCTAAGAACCTAACAACGGCCATACTGGGGTCTGATCAAAGGGCCATCTAGCCCAGTATCCTGTCTTCCAACAGTGGACAATGCCAGGTGCCCCAGAGGGAATGAACAGAACAGGTAATCATCAAGTGATCCATTCCATGTCGCCCATTCCCAGCTTCTGGCAAACAGAGGCTAGGGATATCATCCCTGCTCATCCTGGCTAATAGCCATTGATGGACCCATCCTCCATGAATTTATCAAATTCTTTTTTTAATCCTGTTATAGTCTTGAACTCTTTGCCAGGAGATGTTATGAAGTCCCACAGACTGATTGTGCATTGTGTGAAAAAACACTTCCTTTGGTTTGTTTTAAACCTGTTGACTATTAATTTCATTTGGTGACCCTGATTTATAGAAATTTATAGAAAATCAGTAATATTTTCTCTGTAGACTTGTAGTACGTAAAGAAACCTGGCTTTACAAGATAGATAGATAAAATAACACCTACACACACCTCTAAAAAATGCCACTTGTGAGTAATGTGGCCATCCTATGCTCAAGCCAATACAAGCTTTATACCACCTCAAACCATCATGTATTCTCACATATCCATATACCATCTGTGGTGGTAATATTTATGGCCCTCATATTTATGCATATGCTTAGCTCTAACCCTGACCACCTGCACCCTTCTTTCTAATTTGTCTCAACACAACTTACTCGAGCAGTCAAAGCCTCTAAGCAGCACTAAATGGTCACAAAAATGTTCCATTGAAATTGGGAATTTTCCCTCCTGCCCGCTTTGTCTGAGGTGAGAGGGAAAGGACTAGGGGTCAGATTTTCAAAGGTATTGGCATTGCTGTGCTCAGTATAGCAACACCCAACACATTTAGGAACCTAAACCTCATTCTTGATTTAAGAGAAATTTAAGCACTTAGGAGCCCAAATGCTGGGCATTGCACTGCTGAGCACATCAGTGCTTAACTATAGTTAGAAATCTGGTCCAACGAGCCTCTCCTCCAGGGCTAGGAATTGGAGTTTTATGCCGCTTGAAAAGGGAGAATTCTGAGAATTCTTCAGCTTCAAGAAAGTCCCATAAGGACTTCCAAGTCATGAATTACCTTTGTGCAGCTCCTATGTGGGGAATAAATGGGGCAACATACAGTCTTTCATGCCGTCAGGTTATCAGTCTTGTGTATGTGTGCACACAAGAATTTTTATATATATCAACAGACAAAGATTTCTCCTACTCAGTGATTTATCAACATTTGTTACACCTAATAAAAGGGAATGCTTGCTTAAAGATCTATTACTATAGAGGAAAATAGACACTTTATAAGTGTTTGTACAACACGTAGCAAAGATATACATGTCTGATCCAAACAATCATTTTGAGTTGCTATAGAAAGAACCTTAGATAAAAATGGACAATTTTTAATGTGCTGCTAATATCATGTACTGCGATGAATTATGTTAATTTATAAAGGTGCATAGTATGGTTGTGCTGTTGTCTACTTGCCTTTCATAATTCCTATATGGATAAGGAAACAAATTACTAGATTTCAGGTTATCTTTCAACAAACTATTGTTTTCCATTGTCTGAAAAAGGATAGATCCTGCTCAAGTTCCCATTTTAGCTAGGTGAAAATTCTATTTGATTCTGTTTAGGTTCTTAGAGCATGCTCATTACTTTGGACTATCTAAGTACCATGGATGGGACAGGATGGTGCCAGTAATGTCATAAAAGAGATGAGACTAGAAAAAGAGGACCATATTTAATGTAAAGCTGCTACAAGAGTCTTCTCATTAGTTTTATACTATATAAAAACTACAGTAAAAGGATGTTTGGTTGCATGGTCAAGTGCTCAAAAGTTAGAAAATGCCTGTATTCAGGTTGCTTGTGCAAACAATTCAACCCCCTTGAATAGGCATTACGATACAGTCTTTAATTTCATGATTACATACTATCGTATATACTCGTTCATAAGCCACCCCTTTTTTACTAAAAAAAATAAGCACCAGAGAAAGGGGTTGGGTTATGAGCTGGTATAGAGAGGGAGAGGTGGGATACAGCCTCTCCCCCCAACAGAGGGAGCAAGGAGAGGCAGCACAGCCAGCAGAGACAGAGGGAAGAGGCAGGACCAGAGTCTCTCCGCTTCTGGCCATGCTGCTCTTCCCCCAGCTTCTGAACAGGGGCGGCTCCAGGCCCCAGCACGCCAAGCGCGTGCTTGGGGCGGCAAGCCACGGGGGGTGCTCTGCTGGTCGCCGGGAGGGCGGCAGGCGGCTCCGGTGGACCTCCCGCAGGCGTGCCTGCGGATGGTCCGCTGCTCCTGTGGCTTTGGTGGAGCATCCACAGGCACGTCTGCGAGAGGCCCACCGGAGCCGTGGGACCGGCGACCAGCAGAGCGCCCCCCCACGGTGTGCTGCCGTGCTTGGGGCGGCGAAATGGCTAGAGCCGCCCCTGCCTCGGAAGCAGCTGGAGCTCCGGGGCTCGCAGGCTGCAGCCGCGCTGCTCGGCCCTGCCCCCCAGAGTAGGCTGTGGCCATGCCATCCAGCCCACTGGAACACGCTGTGGCCGCGCCGCCTGGTCTGGCCCGCCAGAGCAGGCTGCGGCCGCACTGCCCATCCTGCCAGAGCAGCTCCAGCCAGGTGAGAGACATCCTCCCCTGGCCCTCCCCAGATAAGGTGGGAAGGGACGGGGAGAGTGTGGGGGTCCCAGGCTAGGGGTGGGGTCATGTGCGGGATGGTCACAGGGGTTACTCCCCTGACCTCCAGCTTCTCCCACCCCAAAAATTTCTCCACCTGTTGCTGTCCCGGCCCATCAGGGTAAGCCGCTGATGTGCAAGCCATCTCAGCCCATCAGCGGCTTATCCTGATGGCCTGGGAGCCAAAGTTTGTTGACCTCTGAATTATAGGGTCAGTTTATGAATTGGTTATAAACCTTTTCCATTTTTACTTATCCATCTTGTGGGGAGAGGGGGAGAGGTCGGCTTATAAATGAACCAGCTTATGATCAAGTATATACGGTACTTTTCCCACAAGACCTTCTCTTATTCAGGGAGGAATCAGGGTTGTATAGTTAATAAGCTGTTGTCTATAGGAACCCTGCCTGTAGAAAAGACCCTAAAATGGCACTGTACAAAAAGGCTACATCTACACCCGAAAAGCTACAGCAGACCAGCTGCAGCACTGTAGCTATGCCACTTCAGTTTAGACACTTACTACAATGACAGGAAGCTAATCCACTTCCCCGAGAGGTGGAAGAATTCTTCCATGGACCTAGCACTGTCTACACTGGGAATTCGATTGGTTTAACTACATCTCTCAGGGGTGCAGATTTTTCTGCACATGTGTCCTGAGACACATAGCTGTACTGACGTAACTTTGTGTCTGGGGGCTGGTTCTGCCATAAAGAAACAGCCCCCACTTACAATCTAAATAGCAAAAAAAGACAAAAGGGTGAGAAAGGAATATTCATCCCCATGTCATAGATAGAGAACTGAGGCACAGAGATGTAAAAGTCACTTGCCCACCCAATATTACACAAAAAGTCCATGTCAGAGCCAGGAATTGAACCCAGATCTCTTGAGTCCAAGTCCAATACCTTAACCACAACGCTTCCTTATTAGAAATATTGCACTAATAACCTTAGTTAAATAATTAATAAATAATAAATAATAATAAAGGAATTCATTTAATGGATTTGCTAACTATATGTAACATTTCAAGATGGATTCTCCAGGCATTTATAATACATAGGATAGCTACCTTCAAATCACATGTACTGTGAAAGCGTTAATCACATATCAAAAAAGCAATAAAATCTCTTCTACACTTCAAAGATTTAGAGGTAAGGAATTTTTAGTATAATGATTCAATGATAAGTAATTGCTAAAAGGACTAAAGCTTAAAAAGGCTACAGATATGACTACTGCAAAAATGATAATTTCCTACTGCTATATAACCCTGAGCATTATACATTTATTGAAGTTCAAAAGGTTGTCACAGTTGTCTATATTGTAGAGTGGAAGAGACAGAGGAGATAATAAATGACATAGTACCCAGTAAAAAGCAAAAAAAGGCCTCAATGCTCAGACATGAAATGATAAAGCTTGCACTGCTTTAGACCCTTCAGCATTACTGGTACCATAGCTGTGTTTTAACAAGGCTAATAATATTACATGAAAGTTATCATTTAAATTACCAGGATTTGTAAGAAGGCTTATTAAAGTAAATATATCCTTAAATAGAATTTCAGTGTTTGAATGCCTGTAGATCAAAAAACTAATACTTTAAAGTTAGTTTTAACTAAGAAGAAAAATATATATAGTTGCTTACACTGGGACCTAATCACTAGAACTAAGGAGATAATTCACAATGAATAGTTCATTTGACCAATTTTCTCTTTATATATTTTGTAAATTGTTTATGAACAGATTTTGCAAAATTTAGATCCATTGCCCTGAATTATATGTGAATTTCTCCAGTGAACAAGTCTTAATCTAGAGGTTGCTCACAAGCAGTTCATTATGAATTCTTGCAATTCAAACTGCATAGGTTAATATAAAGTCACATGGTATGTTTTCAGTTAGATAATTTTTATATAATTAACCAACATTGTGTGAATGACTGAAGCCATCTTAGTATAATCTTTGTATGACTCGGAAGTGTAAAAATAGGAGTCCATGGACCTTCCTATCCAAACCTGAGGGGAGGCCAGAAACCTAAGTACAGAGATGTGTGTCCCTTGGCCATGTCTAGGAGGAGATCATCCATCAGTGGAAACTCTGTCCTGTTGGCTGATTTGACTGAGAAGGGTTCAGACTATTGGCATTACCCAGGTGTTGTGGGAAGTCCCTTGCAAATACCTCAGTTAAGTTAGATACTTAGTGGTAGTTAAACAGGTCAGTTGCATCAAGCAAGGGTATCCGAAGTACCATTTGGATTATAGTGTGCTTCAGGGAGGGAGTAGATTTCTATGGTAATTCTATATCTAGTATTTTGTTTTGGTTTTTTTGTTTTTTTTAAATTAAAATGTTGTGTGGTACCAACTCAAACATCTTACAGAAGCCTAAGTATATTATGTCAACACTTGTAATCTCATCCAAAAAAAAAGATTAAGTTTGGCAGAATCTGTTTGCACCAAATACATTACCCTCCTTTATTAATCGAGTCCCATATAAGCCATTGTATTGCCCAGGATCAATGTCAGGCCAACATGCCTGTAATTACCCAGGTCATCCTGTTTACCTTTTTTAAAAATTGCCTGTCAGGGATGCTTTAAGTTTACTTGGTTTTGCCTCAGTTCAGGGAGTTTGACTTGATGACTGACGTCCCTTTTAGCCCTACATTTCTATGAGTCTGTGTTTCCATGAATGCACAGAATAGGTTTTCCATTGATTTTTTCAGGGGAGACTAAATAGGAGCTGCCAGTTTTTCCCTGCATTCCAATTTCTTAGGATGGGTTTTTAATGCAAGCCAAAACTTGTAGACTTCTCCGTTTTTTCTTGAAAAGGTGGAGTTTGTAGATCTAGATATTGCACTTTGAGTGGTTTTAATATCTCAAGTTAACTTTTCAATCCAGTTCAATATAGGCCCTCTCTCATTTTCTATCATGTCAATCATATGCAAAAGCTCATCATCTTCATTTGCACCGAAGACTACTCCAAAAATCATTTTGTCCAGATCTTACCAATGGCCATTTCTCTATAGATTCTGTTTGAATGCCCAGTTAGTGACTCTTTCAAAATTCATAGTCTCCTCAGGATATTCTTGACATTTTAATGTTCTGTTGGTGTGATTGCATGGAATCTGCAGAAAACTGGTAACTATCTTAAACACATCCTGAAATGGCAGCAAAATAGCCTTATTTCTTTATGTGGAACAATATGCATCTGATTGTGCAGCTGGAAACCTTTCTTCTACATCAGCCTTTATGAAAAAATGTTTTAAGGTTGCATGATGGTCAAATAATGCACTGCTAGGAAAGATCTTACTCTATTGATTATCATTATTTATATAGTACAAAATTCACTCATATGCAGAGAGCCAGTGCAAGGCTGCACCACTTAAGCCCTCAAATCCACATAATTACTCATTGAGTAAAATGCAGGGTTTGGCCCTAAATGTAGTAACTAAAGGCCTGATCCAAATCATATTGAACTCAGTAGGAACGGGATTAGGCCCAAACACAGACTGAACACTACTACTCATTAACTTAATCCCTGTAGCATTGTGGTGCGGTGACTGATACCATACTGCCATCTGTAAGATCATGCTCCTAAAAATAAAGATTCAGTGCTAAAGAATATATGCTATTGACAGAGTAAAGTGAAGGTACTGAAGCAAGTTCTTATTTACCTGAGCTGAAAAAAGCCTCAGGTCATTAAATATTCAGCTCAGTGAACCACACAATTAACAGGGAAGCTTGCACTGTCTGAAAAAAGAAAGCACTAGAGTTTGCATGTGTACTACCTTAGTATCTTACAGACACAGTGCAACTACTGCACCCCCTTAAATTTATCTTTGTTTAGGTAATTAATCATTCTGTGAAATGTAGCCAAGTGTAGGTTTTCAGAAGAGCTGTGAGAAGTATTTTAGGCATAATTATAATTCTGTATTTTTCATAATTGGGCATCAGCACATACTTTTTTAGCAAATCTGACATCTACTACAGTACTTAAAATCTTATTAGAAACATTGTATTGCACAGGTTAAAATAGTTATGAATGGTAGCATTTGTGTAGTATTGGGAATACATTTCACATTTCCAGTCCCCTGAGACTTACAGTACATCTGAGAGGAAAATGCAGAATAAGCAGCAACATAAAACTGCAGAGTTATCCACATCAACAATTTAAATGCAATATTTTTGCATATCCAGTTTCTTAGTAAGATCCAAAGCCTGCTCATCCTTCCACAGGTGCATAGAGACCCGGGCACAATAGAACTGTGAGGAGAGCAGGATTCTGGGAGTCTGCACAGGTATCCGCACTCCATACATACTATAGAGCTAGGTTTCTAGGGACTTTCTACACCCCATTACGTAGGGGAGATATAGAGAGTCTGGTGGGAGGAGGAAGTGGCTCAGCAGCTATAGGAACATTTTCCCATGCTGGAAGTGGGGTGGAAGGGGAGTGCAAACAAATACTTGAACAGTCCTAAAACCAGTCCAACTGGCCTAAATGTCAAACAGCGTAGCCACTTGTTCATGCTGCATACCGGAAACAGGATTTGTCATTAAATGCAATTTAACCCTTGTACATCCAATTGCACTGAGCACCAGTGCAACAAGCTGGTCTGTGTGGAAAAGTAGAATTATTTTCCAGCTGTTCATAGAATTGTGAAAATCATTTACAATTTGCATTTGCTATTCTACTGACAGTGAACAGTACATTTCCATACCTCAGATTTTTTTTTTTTTTTTAAGATTTAGCATAGAATCATAGAATATCAAGGTTGGAAGGGACCTCAGAAGGTCATCTAGTCCAACCCCTTGCTCAAAGCAGGACCAATCCCCAGACAGACTTTTGCCCCAGATCCCTAAATGGCCCCCTCAAGGATTGAACTCACAACCCTGTGTTTAGTAGGCAAATGCTCAACCCACTAAGCTATTCATGCCCTAATAAGGTTGCCAACCCTCCCAGAATGGCCAGGACTCTCCCAGAATCAATCTCCTGGTGGCTACTGAAAGCAATCTGGAAGATTTTAATAGGCTGCAAGAAATCAGGTCAGTGGTGCATCAGGGCTAAGGCAGGCTCCCTGCCTGCCTTGGCTCCATGTGGCTCCCAGAAGTGACTGGCATGTCCCTCAAGCTCCTAGGCAGAGGGGTAGCTAGGGGTTCTCTGTGTGCTGCCCCCACCCAAGTGCTGATTCCACAGCTCCCATTGGCCAGGAACTGCAGCCAATGGGAAATGCAGGGGCAGTGCCTGCAGGCAGGGGCAACATGCAGAGCTGCCTGGCCGCCCCTAAGCCTAGAAGCCAGACATGCTGGTCACTTCCAAGAGCCACCCGAGGTAAGCACTGTCTTGCTGGAGCCTGCATCCTGCACCCCCTCCCACACCCCAACCCCGTCCCAGCCCTGAGCCCCCTCCAGCACCCAAACTCCCTCCCAAAGCCCCCACCCCAACCTGCACCCCAACCTCCTACCCCAGGCTCAGCCCGGAGCCCCTTTAGACTCAGAACCCCTCGGCCCTACCTCCCAGACTAGAGCCTGCACCCTGTCCAGCACCCCAACTCCCTGCAAGTGAGTGGGGGGGGAGAGAACAAGTGATGGAGGGAGGTGAGGATGGAGTGAAAGGGGCCTTGGGAAGGGGAGGGGTAAGGGTGTTCGGATTTGTGAGATTAGACAGTTGGCAACTCTATCTCCTGAGGAAGACAGACTTGTTTTGGGGAGAATTATAACATACCTGTAATGCTTTAACCCTTATGTTATCAATATGTAGTCAACTGTAACTACAACTTAATGTAGTGTTTTATTTTGGGAATATACTCTAAGGCAGTGGTTCCCAAACTGGGGTTCGTGAACCCCTGGGAGTTTGCAAAATGTTACAGGGGGTTCTTGGGAAAAAAATTCCTAATGGCAGCCAGAGCTGTCCCTAGGGACCCTGGGCAGCACGGGGCCAGCAGCCTGGAGCCCCTGGATTTCTAAGAGCTAAGCAGATCAAATCAAGCATATCTATCACACTGAGATTTAAACTTTAAGACTCCTTATAAGAAATGGAAAGGGAGGTGGATATTTTTTGCTGTTTTTAAAATTCAGTAGGCAGCTAGTATGGTTTTAAAAATTATTATGAAGAACAAGTTTAAGCTTTGTTGTAACATGCATTGTTTGCCTGGACTGCTCAAGATCTGAGTGCTTCTGTAGGAGGAGCTCTTTGAGTTGGTTTCTTAAATACCTTCATGCTGTTTCACATCTGATACTCCTTGATGAAACATAGGAGCCGTGTCTTATAACAAGTTTATTCAAAGTGATACAAGCTACGAAAGTGAGATCTTGGAAGAGCATTGCCATTTTCATAATAAAATACTGTAATGATAAATAATAATAAATAATAGTGTGTAATGAACATGTCATAAAACAGATTTCCAAGATCACTGCTTTTATAATTTATACTCAGGTAAAGGAGAAAATCCCTGGAAACATTAATTTTCAGGAGGGGGTTCGCGAGACTTGACAGTTTAGTGAAAGAGGTTCACAAGTTGTTAAAGTGTGGGAATGACTGCTCTCAGGAGTTTTGGGTACAGAACATCCTCTGCAGATAGATGAAGGGAATAGAAGTGGCAAGGGTAACAGGCATGAGCTCATATTATTTGGAGGGGAGGGCATGTAGGAGCAGTATCATGGACCAGTGGTTAAAGCAGGGAAACTTGGGTTGTATTCCTGACTCTCAGTTCCTTGCTGTGATCTTGGGAAAGTTTTTAAGTAAAATAGTATAAATGGATTTATCACTCCTCAGTGGTAGTAGAGCACAGAATACTTCTATTTCTGGTTATTCAGTTTTAAGATGAGTAGGAAAGTCCCAGAGACATTCTACCTGTCACTAGAATATTAAAATACCACCAGAATGATTAAACCTGCCCCAGCCCTTCCTTTCATAGAATGACCCAGGGCTCTCATTAGTCACATGTCCTAGTATCTTCTATTTTCTTATTATGCTAGTTGCTGCAGAGAGCATAGCTGGGATTTACACAGTGTATTTACAATCTAATTCCATTTGCTTTCTGGGGAACACAGACAGATGAGCTGATCTACCATGAGGTGTGGAATGTGGAATCTTGTAAGGGAAAGTAGCCATTTATATTATCTACAGCTAAAAAGGCCATTTTTCTGGGAGTTATATCCTCCCTAACACTGCCTACCAGCTATGAAGATGGGATGATTTGATGAGGTGAAGACTTGTCAACTGAGAGCCACATCCCTGCCAATTCTCTACCTCAATCTTGGAGTTGACTGAAGAGCTCAGAAGAGAGAACCCACCAAGGATCCCACAAACGAGTCACATGACCTGCTGGAGGCTGGCAGTTTCCACAAGTCCCTCACCAGCATCACATCTAGGAAAACCAGCTCATGTTGTGGAAATGACGAACTCAGAACTGCTGAGATTTCCATGCTGGTATGGAAGAGAGCCTGGAGCTCACTCTGGGTCCTGGAGGATAAGGAAAGTGAAGGCATATCAATCTTTGGAAAGGCATCATCCATCATGCTAACAAATACCTCAAGTCACCTCCTCCCCAAGCCCCCACAGTGGAGGTGACAACAAGATGGCTGAGTGAGGAGTTCTCTCTTTAAAAAGGCCAGATCATCCCTGTGAGAGATGACAGCTTCAAAGCAGGATCTGGCCAGAACAATCTTCAGTTCTTTGCTGGGGCTAATTTATGCAGCAAGAGCCATAGGAAGAATCATCCTAATGGTTACTGGAGAGTTCACACAGAGCTACAGTAAGTTAAAGACTTTAAAAATCAGCATAGTCATTTATAATTGATGTGCAGAGAAAATTGAAGTCAGAATCTGAGAAGTTGTGTGTAAAGTTTATTTTTGGTCTCTTCTACTTGATTCTGTTCTTATATAAAGACCTGATATCAATGTGACAGAAAGACTCATTCAAAATTAATTTATTATTAAAATGAACTGGCTAGACCAAAGATGATGTAGTAAACCCGCATTTTCTCAAACTTAAAAGAATTTTAAATAGCTGAACATTTTTACCCTAAAATTTATGCACAAGCTCCTCAGTGATGAAAATAAAAATATTTTACCACTTCTTGGTATTGAGAACACAGACTTTTTTCTACAGATTGTGAGAACAAAAAGCAAGCATCTGCAGTCATGCTGGCTAGGTCTATTAGCAGTACATTTTGGGGTAATCCAATCAGTGAAACAGATGTTGGGCTTTCACATTAGCCACCTATTGATCAGGTCATGCATGAGAATTGGACAGACACAGAGACTGATTTTAAAGCAGAAGGCTGAAACTTTATTAACCTAACTTTAATGGGGGGGGGGAACTAATTCCCCTCCCCTCAAAAACCAGGCATTTATTTGGGTCAAGTGCAGTGTTAAATGGCCTGCATGCCAAATAACCTACTCAAGTTTGGCTCCTTCAGCATAACTCCTAAAATTCAGCCCCACCTGTGCATTCTCTTCCCTTTGGAGGGGGGAAGAACTGGGGGAGAAGGAAGAGAAGAGACAGACAGACAGACAGGGCCAGTGCAACCACTAGGCGAACTAGGCGGCTGCCTAGGGTGCCTAGTGGTTGAGGGTGCCTAAAAGCCCTCTCAGGCGAGGAGGTGGAGTGGAGGTGAGCTGGGGCGGTGGGGTGCGGAGAGGGCCACCCGCAGTAATGGGGGGGTGCGCACAGGAGAACCGCTCCCTGCCTCAGATCACCTCCACTCTGCCTCTCTAATTCTCCTCCAATTGGCACCGCAAGCCTGGGAGGGGAGGAGAATTAGAGCGGTGCCGGCGTGCTCAGCGGAGGAGGTGGAGCAGAGGTGAGGTGGGGCGGGCTCCCTCAGCAGTGTTAGCTGCCGCAGAGTGAGGGGGCCTCCCCAGGCGGGGTGAGCTGCAGAGGGGTAGCTGCTGTGGGGGGGGGCTCCCCAGGTGGGAGGGATGGCGGGCTGGGTTAGCTGCTGCAGAGGGCAGGTTTAGCTCCCGTGGGGGGGCTCCTCTGGTGGGTGGGGCAGGTGGGCGGGTTTAGCTGCCGCAGGGGGGCTCCTCTGGTGGGTGGGGCAGGTGGGCTTAGTTAGCTGCTGTTGGGGGGGGTGGGCAGGGTTAGATGGGTGGGGGGTGGCGCAAGGTGGAAGTTTCGCCTAGGGCGCGAAACTTCCTTGCACTGGCAAGCTGTCCCAAACTTTTGGGAGAAACCATGTGATGCAACAGTTAAGTTAATCTCTGTATGCATTTTGTATTTGAACAGGACTTCCAGCTTTCTGTTTCTTTTCCCTGTGCGCTAGTACTTCATAAACTGAAAAATATAATGGATTTTTAATTATTCATTTCATATATTTCAAAGTCCTTGCAGGATAATTTGACACTGGCAACAAAATAGATATATGCCCCCAAAATGCAATAAAGCAGATCTGAAAGAAATGTTAAATCATATTCATGTCCTGTTAAATGAAAGCAGTCATTTGTTTCTGAGGATGAGCTCCTACTTTTGTAGTGTGGATATTTTATGGTACTAGAATTTATATAATCCACATTAGCCATAGTCTTAAAACATGCACTGTCTCAGCACTTAGAATGCAGACTATAAAACTCAGATTCCAATCAATTAATTGGCCATCTTATCCCATGGGTTCATTTCAATACAGCATACTCCCCATTGTTCTCAGGGACTGAGAAAGCCTTCATTCAAGAGTTTTAGCAATACAAATCATCACTGTCTGAACTACATTGAATCATTACAATTCTGTCACCATTTTAAGCACCAACAAGCTCCCATCCTTCTATCACACTTCTGGATCAAAATCTTCAGGCTTACCTGATACTCTTTCATTCAGTGAGGAAACAAAATATTCTTGTTAAGCAAAAACATTCAAGCAGCTTTTCCTTTGTCTTCAGTATACTAGACATCATATTACATGATACTGGGAAGGCTTTTTGAAAACCCTGATGTCTACGTACTTTACTTTAATAAATCAATATATCTGGAAACTTAGCTATTGCAAATTTAGCTGGATTAATGTATTGATACCAAATATGTCACTACAGCTACAATTGTGCACCACTATTTCATAACGTAGTATTCAAGGACCTTTGTCCAGAAGACTGGCTTTGCTACCAAAAAGAGTTTACTCACTACATTTACTAACAGGAATATACTTTAGGTTTTTTTAATCTATTTGAATTACTACATTATTTGCTTTGCTTTAGAAATATTAACAGCCTCCTTGGATTCCTCTACCCATTCCTAAATTATAAGAATAAAAAAGGATAGAGAATTGTTGTAATTTACAACTTTGTTGGTGCATTTAAAAATACCCACAAAACTGGAATAGATATTAATAGTTCTTTAGACAATGTATTTGAGGTCATAATCAATTTTGTAAGAGCACAATACTCATTTAATAATATTGCTTAGTGCTTCTATAGTGCTTTTCATCTTCAGATCATTTTGAAAACATTAGCTAATAAAACCCAATATAGTTTGCAGCTCAACTGGAAAATATTAACTAATAGATATTAAGACAGCCATGAAAAATTAAATCAAGATACTTTAAGAATGTTTAAAACATGGTTAAACTTTGAAAAGTGACTCTCAAACTGGCACTATAGATTTAGACATCAACTATCTGTCATTGGTTCAATTTCAGATTAGTTTATAAGTAAAATTGTATTTAATTGCCAGCCTTGCAAACTAATCCTGGCATCTGAAAATAAAACAGTTCTTTTTGAATGACATTTTTGGTAATAAAGATGTATGATTGGATCAGATAGCATTTTTGATTGTGAGAGCTGGAATAAAATCCAGCTCCCCTCTATTTGGTTGTATTGACTCTGCCATGCTGGTTAGAGTAGATGTTTGCCAGAATAGGCACCAATTCAGCTAGAGCTGATTAGGAAATAAAGTTTCCAGTTTGTGGAAAATTTGAAGATTTTGGAAAACGTCTCTCTCAATTCAGGACAAAACCATAATGGTGACTTTTTTTGTGCGTTGAACCAAAACAGAATTTATTGGCTTTCCAGCTGCCTAGCTGGAAGAATCTTATCAGTTTCATCTCTCCTCTCCAGGACAGTTTTCCAGGCTTTCAAAGTCAATAGGAAGACTCCCCTTGATTATAATGGCTTTGGATCAAACCTAAGTCACTTCAAATAATGCAGTTACATACAAGGCAAAATGCATATACGTATTCACCCAAGAGACAGGACTATTATTCTTGTAAATAATTCCCCTACACCCAAAGGGAAGATTTACAAGATATTTTACAGCATATAAAATATCTCCTCCATATCTTTATACCTTTCTAGTCTTTGAAAATTTAACTTTTCATAGGGAACCTCTAAAAAAGATCCAAGAAATCCTCAGATTATATCCTTGTCTCCTTTCAGTCAAATGAATGTCTATTATCTACACTTTGGGCCGAATTGAGATTTGGTAATAGCGGGTACAGCTCCTAATAGACTCCTTACACCAAAACTGCATTTGAAGTGTTTTGTCTTGCATTATTTCTGTTCTACTTCCTGCATCAGGCAACACACAGAAATGCAGGGACAAGTAAAAATGTGAAACAATAAAACCAAGAGTCTCCTAAACTTTTATGATTCTCTGAGAAAACCCAGGCTCAGCCAGACAAATATCTGAGTTTATCTTGTATCTAGATCAATTTGATCAGCTGGAAGCTGTGGTGTAGAAGCAGCTAAGTTGTGCAATGGCTCCTGACCTAGTTCTTGCTTCCCTCCCAACATCCACCAGTTCCCCAATACAAAGCCATTTTGCTTGGCCTCTGCACTGGAGCCCATCTCTCATCAATAATGATTTTTTCTTAAAGTAAAGTTTGTGTCCACTTTTACTAGAGTCATTCAAGCAGGCAACATACAAGTGAGTTTCAGTGCTTTTATATAGTGTTCATAATCCAAGTAAGGCAAATGCCATCTTCCACTTTAATATAAAAACATGGCAATATTATAATGTGCTGCCATTTTTTAAGGGAAGGTGCCAATGAACATTTTCCTCTGAAAGACCCAGTGCTGGCATTTAAAAGCAAATTGTCCATTGAAACCAATGAGGGAGTTGCTTGGAAACAGAGTGAAGAATCAAATCCTGATAATGTAATGGCAGTACCATAAAGCCTGTCTTAATGATTTGCTACAGTGGAAGGAACTGAAATCTCTATTACAGCACCTTAATTGCATTGCTGAAGCACAGCTTCATTTAACCAGAAGTTGTAGCTTCTGTCTTCTCTGTGGCACTAGGCAGTCGGTGAGGGGCATGGAGCTGAAGGAGGTAGGCAGAGCTGGATAGCTGCAGAGAGAACGTCTTAGGGAGTGCTAGGGAACAGCTCGCTCTAGTGCTAGTTATAAAATATTTTTAAAAGGAGCACTGGAGAGTCCATCGCCTATTGATACATGCTAGCATGAGCACAGAAGTTGCAGTATCTTGTATGTGTTTCCAACCCAAGCATGGAGTATCATTGGATAGGCTCAGTGGCACCACATCCTAATGTATGAGAGGATGCCAATCCTGTACTGGGACTAACACCTATGTCACCACATCAGTCAAGTCAAGTCCCTTTTCCCACTTTTCCCAGTGAAGGGGCAGCAGAATTTTGCACATAGTAGTGAGAGAGAAAAATATCAAGAATGAATGTCATGCAAAGCTGATAAAGCATTTGAATCTACAATCAGATCTGTGCAATAAAAATATAATTTTCCAATCAGGATGTCTCATTATTTACTTTCCATTTCATATTTATAATATTGGGCTCTGCAGTGCGTTCAATCTGTGTTCGTATTTCAGAATGTCTTTTGTATTTTAAAAAGTTAATTTTTCTGTACAAGACTATATTATGGAGCAAAATGATAGATGTAGAGAAATAAAGTATTACTGAAGCAATGAACAAGCACAGAGTTTGACAACCTAGAAGTATTTAACCTTCATTCTTCACTGTGACTTTTTAAATTTGAGTAGCAGACATGACTTCAGTCAAAGAGCACTACCATTATTGTCAGTGCAGAAATATCCCACACCACTGCTTGCAAGCAATAGAGCACTACATTACTATCAAAACACATTGAAGGCATAACACACATCGAAGAGCTGCATTTCAAAATTGAAAAGATATGCACTGGCAATTATATGCTTAGTTTACTTGCACAGGTACCATGACTGTACATGCAACACTATCTAGGCATTTATCACACATCATCTTACCATCTTGTTTGCATGAATAAAGGAACTGTGATGTGACTTACTAGCCTTTTGTTTATAATTATCTGATTTGTTGTGGAATTGCACCACTTACTTGCATAATAAATAAGAAAAATCACACATGTTGTTGCATACACAAATCCTACAAATCTCACACAAACTTTTAATTAGATAGGAAATAACACTTGTTTCCTTATACAAATATCAGAGCTGGCTCTAGGGGCTCTGTTGCCATAGGCAAACAAGCAAATGTCTGTCCTTACACACCCATTGTCACCCATACCAACAGTTCATTGAACAACATCTTGCTGACCTAGGCGTTCTGCTGGGATATTCTACCTGATAGAGATCTCAACGTTCTACAGCTGACTGCTTATTTTTAAAGTCTGGTTTTAAAATATTACATTTTTATGCCGATACTCTCAAAACTCACACCCATTGTTCAATGTGTTAATCAAAACATGCAGACTGTTAGAATAGGTCTTCAAAAAGTACAAACCCCATATTTCCCCCCAGGAATGGAAAATAATTAGGAAACTTAAAATAGGTGGTGAATCTGAATAGGAATGGAAGAGCCAGAAGGGAACCATCTGCACACCAGTTCACTTGCTTACTGACAAAGGCCTCCCCACCCTTAGCAACACAGGCTGCATTGAATCCATTACAGTTCTGATGCAGGTGCATGGCAAAAGATAGAGAGAATTAGTACTTGGGATACAGAGACAAAAGAGAGAGAAATATCCAAGGCCAACCTCAGCTTCCCCAATGGTTCTTTGCGAACTTACCCCTTAATCTGCCAGGATCTCCCGAAGATCATGGGTAGAGTTGTTGGGAGTGGGGGAGGAAGAGGAGAAACAGGCTGGGTAACACCATTTGACCCCATGGGATGCTTTGGCATTGGAGCCAACTCTGGATCCTTAAATCAGACACAAGTGAAGATGTAAATTAAACATATAACCATAATAAAATAACTTTAGCAAACTTAAATTAAAAACTTTTAAAGTTAGGCTCCTAAATCTATATTCAGCATTATTAGTATAACATTTCCACTGCTGTCTAAATAGAGCCAAAAGTCACAAGAGCAGCAACGGCAAAAACAAAGTAAGATTCTAAGAAGGACCACTGTATATTACATTTGTATCCATGCTATGTTAAAAACTCACCATGCAAACAATAAAAATAAGTTTTAAAAAACGTTGGTTGATTTCTGTGACCAGAAATCCAGAAAGAAAAACAATCTGGCTGACCACAAACAGATTTGTTAACATCTGTTTTTGGGGTCTGTCAGCATAATAGAAACTGCAGAGCCCAGTAGTCCCTCTGACTTGTCTGCAGCACAGGAATCACTTAACAGTATAGGACATTTGCAACAATGAACAATTAAAGGGTCGGCAAAATTGCATGCTATGAAAAAGGTAATAGATGGGGGGGTGGACTTATGGGGGATAGATTGTGGGAGGGGGAGGTAATGTGCTCTGCTGTGAATTTTTGGCTGAGACACAGAATGAAGACTATTGGAGATTTGCACTTTTCTTGCTGCTGCTAGGACTAGGACAGTATGAATGTAAATGTGTCTGTCTTATATACAGTTATATATAAAAATAATCTGCTGAATCCTTTCAGACCTGTCAAATCTTCAGGAAGGAAAGTACTATGCTGCATGAGAGAATGTCAAGAGCTGACCAGGTGTGACACCACCATTCATTAAAGATTTTATACATTTTTTATATAATTTTTATATAATAAACCTGCAAACACACCCAAAACAAAGGCAAAACAAACTACTGAGGAATGAACTATGTAGGAGAGAGATTCGGCTGGGTATTGTTTTTAGTGGTGGTGGGGGGTTGTATGTGAGAGAGAGAGGGACAGGAGAAGAGAAGAAGAAAGAGAAGCACACAGAAACAAGAAGACAGATCATGGTGAGCAAGCACAGAGAGAAAGAACATGAACTGAATGCGCTGCTGGCTGAATGCTGGCTGCTGAGAGCTGATTCTTTCTTCCTTCTTCCTTCCTGTGTTCAAAAAGACTGTTTTTTTTTCATGCTGTATGTGTATGAGAAACCTTAAAAAAGATACCTCACCTGATCATCAATTCAAACCTCCAAAACCCGTAAGACCTCAAAACCTCAGATAACCACCTAACCACTAACCCCCCAGTTGCCAAACCTCACCTCATTTTATTACAGTATATTAATATTACAGTATATTAGTATATATACTTATTATATTTATTGCTGGGGATATTGCAAATATTTTGTCATTATTTTTGTCAATTGTGTTTTTAAATTTGATAGTTTTAGTGTCCTATAACATTAGTTTAATAAGAGCAGAAAGAGGAGGAAGGGAATAGATTTTGGAATAGAGCAAAGATTTTTTCTAGAGTTTAGACCTTGATTTGAAGGAGTATTTTTTACTTCAAATACTGAAACAAAACAAATTAACAACATTGGAATTTTGTTTCCTACAATTACAACGATGTAGGTAACTATGTGAAAAATAATTAAATTATGTAGAAAACTGAAAAAAAAAACTATTTAACTATTTTTTCAAATTGCAACAAAAAACTTTTCTGCAACTTTTTTTTTTTTTATCACAAAATTATTTTTATTTTTTTTTAAAGTTTGGTTTGATTGCATGCTTTTTATACTTTGAATAAAAATAAAATAACAACATAAAAAAAATTTTTAAAATATTTTGGCTGATTTGTATGAAATAAAATAAATATATTTTGACTTTTTTTTATTTCTGGTATCACCTACTGGCTATTACAGCCCAATCATTTGGCATAGGTTACATTGTCATTGGCCTAGCTCTCCTTCTGGCTCTGTTCCTAAGTCATTGGCCAACATCCACATTCATCACACACATACAACACATCTGACAATCAAACTCCAATCTAGTCAGGGTAAATGGTCCTCTCTGAAGTCTAGTTTCTAAACTCCTGAATTGCACCCTTCCACACTGCTACTAAATAACTGGATTTAATTGGAAAATTTTTATTTTCCAATTTTATTTACATTTTTAAGAATTTAGTTTTTTATATTTGTATTAATTTTTTATTTAATAAATCTATAGTCAATTAAATTACATTTTAAGTAGTTAGAGCATCAGGAGAGAAAGCTGTAAGAGAAGCCATGGCAAATTTAGTAAGGCAGAGAAAGAGTAGGTAAGGATTCAGTAGAGCAAGGCAGCAGGACATGACTGAGACTGCTGGAAGTCTGCATCACTGAAGTCACAAGATTTATACAGAAATTTGACATTCAATTAAAAAACTCACCACAAAATACAGAATAGAACCAAGAGATAGAAATAAAAATGATAAAAATCTAGAGAATAGAGATAGAAGATTTTTGAGTATAGAAATTAGATAATTTTATTTTACTTATGAAGTATTTGATATAA
The DNA here is from genome assembly GCF_016161935.1 of Mauremys reevesii. Taxonomy (NCBI): domain Eukaryota; kingdom Metazoa; phylum Chordata; order Testudines; family Geoemydidae; genus Mauremys; species Mauremys reevesii. Next base: position 48,790,096 of record NC_052633.1, on the reverse strand, counting down.
TTTTTTTTAAATTTATTTATATATATTATCAAATATATTTATATTATTGAATTTACATTTACATAGTTCCTGCTTATATACACACCAGAAAGACATCACCTCTTCACATTGATCCCCATCACACAGAGAACTTGATTTTTTGGCATTTTGAGAATTTAGGGTTGAGAAGTTGGATTTGTTGAGAATGTTTGATTTGGAGAGATGATATGTTGTTGTTTATGATGAATATATACATTATAAGAAATACTTAAAAATTTAAAAAATTAAAAATGCTTTAAAATTTAAACATATTAAATTTTTTTCTTATAAAATTCTTATTCTAAATATTGTGAGGCAAAAATGTCCCACCCATGGCCAGTGGAGTTCAATGAAGTCCCAACCTCTCCAGTAAGAAACACCAAGACTTCAGTCAGAGTACAACATTTTTGAATGTCTATTTTCATACCTATTTACTTCAACATACATGATAAATACTTATAAGAAAAATCACTTAAGCACAACTTATAACCTAAGTCATCACTATATTGTATGTTGGATGAGATATAAAATAGTTATAAATAATGTTGGTTCTTTGTTTATCCAATGTTTCTTTTTTAACAAATTCTTTTTTTTTTCTTTATTAGCTTGAATTTATTTTTTTTTGATTTCCACCTCTTCTTTTAAAACCAAGTCCTTTTTTATTTTTCCACCTTGATTCACTCTAATTACATCTCCTTTCTTTTGAAATTTTGGTCTTTGAATCTAGTAAAATCTTTCTCCTCAGGAGAAAAAATAGAAATGCAAGATCAATTTTAATTGTGATGAAATAAATAAAGTTGATTTAATTAAGATGAAGATAATATACTATTATTTTATTTAAAATATTTTGGCCAACTTGCTTAACTACTAGAAGTTCAGAATCAGGCTGGCTGCTTTGCTTGGCATGTCTGGGAGTGCAGGGGCTGTAAGGGGAAGAGGTTGAAGCAACCATATAGTCTAATACAGCTTTTATCAGCATCAAAGCAGATTTTACATGTTGCTAAGGACTGAGAATTTGCCCATTTGTTACTGGCATTTCTCAATTTTAAAATAATGAACTGGATCAATAATTGTAAAGAAAACCTTTTACCATTAAACAACCTGCTATCTTGTGAAAAATAAGGACTTAGCCCTGAAGTCGTTACTGCAGATGACGTTCTGGATACTTGTGAAAATTTTGAGTAAAAAGGCTTTGCCTGGGATATACAAACAGATGTTGGGGCAGAGCAGGGATTGAATGCAGACTTGCCCCCTGCCTCACAGGAGCACTGAAACAGCTTAACAGCTACTATTGCATGGCTAAAGAAACAGGCACAACCTGCTACATGCCCACATACAGAGAGGATTATAGTATACAGTGGATCCGCAAAGTTCAGACTCATCATGACTCCAGCCTGCTCCTGCCCCCCACTGCTTTAAGATCCTGTGGAGACAGATTCAGGGGATCGATTCATGGCATGGAGACAAGGGGCTGCAGAGTTCTAAATAGCCTCTCCAGTTTCTGTCCTCAGATTTTCTACTATGTCTAGAGCTTTTTTTGGCTGCAGGATTTTATCTTTGGTCCTCACTGGGAAAATTCCAATGGACTTCATGGGGGCGTTGTATGAGCGAATACAATAGTTAGCATTAAAATGAAAATACTAGAAGTCTCACAGTGAAGACACCCTACTGTCTTCAACTTAATAATTGAGTTAACATTTTAATTATGCTAAATCTATTTTCATATTACCAATTACAATGGTAATACCAGATACAATGTTAAAGAGTAAGGTGATCTACCAGTAGGAAAAACTCATTCTACTGGAGCCCAATGCTCATTTATGTCTTTAATAATATGTAGTACTTTATAAATGATACATTACTAGAGCTGGCCAAAAAATTTTTTTTCCTTGAACATTTTTTAGAATTTTTTTTAAATAAAAAAATCACACTCCATTGAAAAGTCAAAAACTGATTGTTTTTTAACAACCTGAATCCAGAATATTTTTTGGCTTCCTTTTGTCAAAAACAAAAAAAGGTACATTTTTCAATGTCTCAAAATACTGATCAAAACAGAAATCTTTGTGAAAAATCACGTATCAAAAAACAATTCATCTCAAAGTAGACAAAATATTTCAACATCTAAGTATTACTGAAAACGCCAGTACATTGATGGGGTTTGAACAAACATGAACAAACTAAAGACAATTACCTTTGTAGGCATGAACTTTCATATGTGGAAAAAATGCACAGTTATGGAAATACATTTTTGGTGCTGTACATTTCCAAAATGGAATGGAAGTAGCCAAGCTGAAAATCAGATGTACTCTTTTGTCCTGTTTAATTATCTCAAAAAATACATTCGATTTCTTGTATAATTTAATATATGTAATTGTCCATTTTCTCAGAAACCATTTAAGGAGAAGTGTTTTCTGCTGATTAGAAATAGGGCATGGGAGGAGCCTTTTGGAGCAATGGATAGTTATGACCTTGTCAGAACTATATAACAACACAAAACCACATACTGCTCTAGCCTTTGTTGATTGTTTGCTTTTATGAGCATTAAATTCACTCCAAAATAAGAAACACTGTATAGCAGACTTAGCCTGAAGTATATGGGTCATAGTCTGCATGTACTAACTAGAGCAACAATTTATGAATCTGTTGCATTCGTCCAACTGGGGGGAAACAGGGCAAAAACTCAAATATATAATTTTATGCCATTCTCTTCATAATGGAAACCCTCTAGCAACCTTGACTTGCTAACTAATTTTACCATTAGAGTGTAAGGAGGACTTTGGAAGTAAAAAGATAAAAGCTTGTTATAGGCGGTGTTGATGAGGGTTCTCTCTGCTGGGAATGTGCAGATGGTTTGTGGGAAGCCAAAAAAGTATAATTAAAGAAAGCCATATATATTATGGGAAGGTTGCACCTGCTTTGAATGAGTGCAGATTTTTCCACTCAGAAGATAAACTGGGTGATAAAAAAAAAGCTTGAGGAGTTGTAACTCAAAAGTTATTAACACAAGTAGGAAAAGAAAAAAGGGGGAGTTTATGGCACTTATTCAGTCTTGGAAATATATAAAGGGCTTTGCACTTCTATAAACACCCTTAACCCCATGATCTCAAAGCAGTTTGCAAATATTTGTGTCTCTATAAATACAACAAACTCTTCAGAGCCTGGATGCCTTGCATTTATTTGAAAAATTGAGCATTAAAAGGGATCATGGGTCTTTTAGGCAGGCTGTAGCATACAAGGAGGAGGTGATAAACTATCTTGTAGTTTTGTCTGGAAAATTTTAGATTGCTGAATTTTTGCAAACTAACACAGAGAGTTATGCATGTCCTTAGTCCTATGTTTTAACTATAGCTACACTTCTTCCATTCAAAGCCTTAAGAAATACATTTTTACCAATTCATATGTCAAAAGAAAGTGAGATTAAAGAATAGCAAGGTAAACATTTCAATGAGGCCAGAACCTCAACTGGCATAAAGTGGCAGAGCTCCATTGAAGTCAAGCCAGTTTTTGCCAAATGAAGATCTGGTGCAACATGCGAAAATAGTAAGACTATGCTCACTGTAAAAATAGAAGCAAAACAAATCTATTTTTGGTACATCAGAATTGGTGAGTGAAATTATAGATTTACTCTTGGAAAAGGAATAGATGCTATCTCAATTTTTTAAGCAGGTCTAATTTAATTTTGGCTTTCTTCTCTCCCATTCAAATTGCACTGCATCTAACTTGAAAATATTTAAATCCTATGACATAACTAATTTATTCCTTTGCTGTCACATTAATACTTCAAGACATAAGGATATCACTTTGTCTTTGAATGATCTGAGTTAGTAGTGTCATCAAGTTAGCTTCTCACTGGCTCCTCTCTTATAAGATGATAATTCATTTCCCAGGAAACTTAGTGACAGCAATAAATAAACCTAAATATGTGAAATCTTCAAGTGACATTTAATTGTTCAACAGAAGCTCAGCAAGCTCAAAATCGTCTAGAGATATGGTAATTTGAGGCTCATTTTTCTATTATACACCAAACAAAGAATTAATGATAAAAATAGTAGATGATACCAAGAGCTCTTTTTATTTTACCCTCAGTGCTAAATTTGTCAAGTATGCTATTCATTGATGTTGACTTTTATAGTATACAGTCAATCTACAGTAATATTTCATAACATTATACAACAAACAAAACTGAGGTGACATTAAATTCCACAAATTGTCCAAAGAATAAATTTTAATAGTATACAAAAAAATTTCAACGTGTGGACGGTGGACTCTCTGTGGGTGCACTACCTTGTGAGCTAGGCATGACATAGCAGCTCTTCTCTCCATCACCCTCTGCTGGTGGTCACTCTGGCCCTGAGGTAATCTGCCTCTTCTCAGGACTTAACCCTCTAGCCAGGTCAAATTTTTGTTTCCGCCCCTTCTGATAGAACAAAATGTAACACAACAAAAGATCCTTCTGACAACTCTCCAGCTTTTGTCATTGAGGCTCAATTTTCAGCTTTAAGGTCAACTGTCCTTACAGCAGACTTGTATGCCCCTTCCTCAGAGCTGGTAGGGGAACCCAGGTGCACTCTCTGTTCTGAGTTATAGCAGTTAGGTCTGCTCCTTCAGATGCACTGCAATTTCCCTGGACCACTTCTTATTTCCAAGGGCATGGCTACACTTGCGAGTTAGAATGCATTAAAGCAACCCCGGGTGCCCTACCTCATATGTCCACACTGGCAAGGCATGTAAAGCGCACTGATTCCGTGGCTAGAGTGCTTCTGGTAATCCACCTTGGCAAGTGAAATAATGTTTGATGCGCCCCTGCTGGAGTGCTGCAGCACCAGTGTGGACTCCCTGGCCTGTTAATACTCTCTGATCAGCCTCCAGAAGTGTCCCACAACGCCTGTTCTAGCCACTCTGGTCATCAATTTGAACTCTACTGCCCTGCCCTTAGGTGACCAACCATCAGACCCACCCTTTAAATTTTCTGGGAATTTTGAAAATCCCCTTCCTGTTTGCTCAGCCAGGCGTGGAGTGCTTTCAGTGAATCTTTCCCGGTGACTATGCCTCCATGCACCAGGCAATCCCCAGTATGGAGCAATGGTGAGGTGCTGGCCCTCATCAGTGTTTGGGGGGAGGAAGCTGTCCAGTCCCAGCTGCACTCCAGCCGTAGGAATTACGATACCCTCAGGCAGATATCAAGGGACATGATGGAAAGGGGCCATGACCGGGACGCACTGCAGTGCAGGGTTAAAGTGAAGGAGCCGTGGAGTGCCTACCGCAAAGCCCGTGAGGCAAACCGCTGCTCTGGTGCTGCCCCCATGACCTGTCCTTTCTACAAAGAGCTGGATGCAACACTGGGGGGCGACCCCACCTCCATTCCAAGTACCACCCTGGACACTTCAGAACCCAGTTCAACAAGGCAGGAGGAGGAAAGCAGGAGTGAGGGTGCTGAGGAGGAGGAAGGCACCCTGGCATGCCTATGCATGCGGCCAGGAGCTGTTCAAGCCAGGAGGAAGGTAGCCAGTTGCGGCGGCCAGTGCTTGGGGAAGGACAAATACCAGAGGAGGTTCCTGGTAAGCAGCTTTTATTTTGGGAAGGAAGTTATTCGGTGTGGGTTCTTGGGATGAGGAGGGTTATGGCTACATGCATGCTTAGATGCAGAATAGGGTGTTGATGTGCTCTCTTACCCTTACCCACTGCACTCAACCTCCATCACGCTGCTTTATAGCCATCCTGAAGTGCAGCACTTATTGCACAGCACTCCAGACAGGAAGGCTGAGTATGGTAACAGGACATACTCAAATCTGTGATTGTACCGTTCCCCACCCCCTTGCCCTTTCTGTTTCCCAAGCAGTTGTGTTTCTTTTCAATAAATGCATTTTGTTTTCAATAAATTGATTTTTTGGCTTTGAAAACATTCTTTATTATTGCATAAAGTAAAAGATACCTTAGCCCAGGAATGCAACAGGCACTGCAAGTCAGTTTAGCAAACACAGATTCCTACTAACATTGGAACCACAGCACTTCACTCCTGTGCAGGGTACCAAACATTACTGGTGGCTTTCAGCCTCCAATTGCTCCCTCAAGGCATCTCTAATCCTTGCAGCCCCACGCTGGGCCCCTCTAATAGCCCTGCTCTCTGGCTGTTCAAATTCAGCCTCCAGGTGTTGAACCTCTGAATTCCATGCCTGAGTGAATCTTTCTCCCTTTCCTGCACACATGTTATGGAGGGTACAGCATGCAGATATAACCGCAGGGATGTTGTCATCGGCCAGGTCTAGCTTCCCATACAGAAAATGCCAGCGGCCCTTTAAACAGCCAAAAGCACACTCCACAGTCATTCTGCACTGGCTCAGCCTGTTGTTGAACTGCTCCTTGCTGCTGTCAAGGCTCCCTGTGTAGGGTTTCATGAGCCATAGCATTAAAGGGTAAATGGGGTCTCCAAGGATCACAATGGGCATTTCAACTTTACCTACGGTGATCTTCTGGTCTGGGAGAAAAGTCCCAGCTTGCAGCTTCCTGAACAGGCCAGTGTTCCGAAAGATGCGCGTGTCATGCACCTTTCCGGGCCAGCCTGCATTAATGTCAATGAAACACCCACGGTGATCCTCAAGTGCCTGGAGAACCATAAAGAAATATCCTTTCCAATTAACATACTTGGAGGCTAGGTGGGCTGGTGCCAGAATCAAGATTATTAGCCTACACTCTCCCCTGTGACATTGTGTGTAGGTATGGTATGCCAAAGGTGATTTAACTGGCATACATCCAGAATAATTTCACTGGCTTCAGAAAAGTTATTCCAGGTTTTAGACCTATGTCACTGAGAGCAGAATTTGGCCCTTGGCATTGGTACAGTTTTACAAAGTAATTTTTTCTTTTGTTTTTTGGGGGTGAATTTCAGTGCTCACGAGCGGTGCTGGATTGGCTTGGTTACTTCGCAGGAACCAATCACTGTACAGTATGCACTGTCTATGCTTCAACTTCCTCTTTACTTCATCTCTACATTCTTAATTTATTTTATGCCTTGTTATCAAGTTCAGAGTAAATAGTTCCCTGGATATTCTCCCTCTTATCTTAGTTGGCTCAGACATTCTGTCTTCTTAGCCTATTGATCTATTTACTTATCTTATTCAGCACAAACATTCTGTTTTCAACCTGATGATTCATTTATCTTCCTAATTCTATCTTCCCTCCGTGTGTTCATTACTCATGTCAGGCCAGGCCTCAGCTGGGGTGGTTTCAGGCACCAGCACGCCAAGCACGTGCTTGAGGTGGCAAGCCACGGGGGGCGCTCTGCCGGTCGCTGCGAGGTGGCAGGCAGGCTGCCTTTGGCGGCATGCCTGCAGAGGGTCTGCTGGTCCTGCGGCTTTGGCGGACCTCCTGCAGGCATGCCGCCGAATCCACGGGACCAGGGAACTCCCGTAGGCAAGCCGCTGAAGGCAGCCTGCCTGCCGTGCTTGGGGTGGCAAAATACCTAGAGCCGTCCCTGGCCTCAGCAACACTTAGGAGCTTAAGTCTCACTGAAGGTCAATGGAATTTAGACTTTTAAGTGCTTAAATCGGTTTTGAAAATGGAAAACTCCTAAATCACTTTCACACTTTTGAAAACTTTACCCTATGTCTACATCCCGAGGCATTTAAGAAATGCTTATATTCCAGATTTTTTGTGAATGTTAGGGTCCAGCATGTGCACAGTAAAGGACAGGGGCAAGTAGTGGTGTTTGTGGCATCTGGATTAGGATTTTCCCTGATTAACGTTTTGTTTGCTTCTCAAAATCTTACTTTATCAAACTTATTGAGCAAAATTACAGTCCTGCTAGGTCTGCATCAGTTGATTTTTTACATCCACAGGCGCACATGATTTAGACTGTGCTGCACCTTTATGTTTTACATGGTCATTAAGTTTTATCTCATTATAATTTCACCTCGTATTAAAATGGAATAACCATGGTAAAAATGTGAAAGTTGACTTAACAGTTCAGTAATTTAAAGAGGTTTATTAAGCACAGTAAGGAGTCCATGTTCTTTAAATACTTTTCTATTAGTTACTCAGTGGAATAATAAATTCAGGCACTTGAGCATATAGAGTACACTCAGAGGTCATGATACAATGGGTGGCGTAGATTCAGGCCTCAAAAACATGCATTTAATTGTTAATTTGGGGTCCTGGCAACTGAACCTCAAAAAGTTAATAATTTTCACTTTCCCCCCCTTGTACAAGCAGCATCAACTCAATTGCCCTTTTCCTTTTTTATCCTCCTCTTCAAAAGGCCCTATGTTGGTGTCACCAGACCTCACAAGTAAGGTTGGCTACATATCGGACTAAGTTCCTTTCTCACTAACAACAGTGTAAATTCAAAGTAAATCCATTGTAGTTACTCTTGATATAGATCAGTAGAAGTGAGAGCAGAGTTTGGCCCCAAATTCATAGGGAAGGCCTCTGACATGGGTATTAAAAGGACCAAAATTCATAATCTTTTTGCCATGAGTGTGATGCATACAACTGTATGCTATCACTGAAAATACAGATATATTTATTTTATGTAATTTCCTTACTGCCACAAGGATACTGTAACTGTAAATTTGCCTTTGTCTAGTTTCTCCCCCCCCACCACCTTCATTTTAACAACAAAAGCTTTCGTGGGTGTGCAATAATGTTTGACACTTTTCCTTGTACTCAGTTAGTTCAAAATGAGGATATGGCTTCTCCCAGGCTTTTACAACCTCCTCTTGCCTAACTGCTTCCTCCAGATTCTTTCTTCTAGCCTCCATGCTTCTTTTTAAGTTGTGAAGCAGAAGAGCTCACATGCACCTCCACCACAAACTACTGGCTGGGCAGCAAGTGTAAAGCAGGATCATGGTGAGTAGGCATGGGGGAAGATATTCAGTTTTCCTGTCCAGCTGAGAAGAGTACCTCAAAAGGAGGAGTGCTTCTGAGGTATAGACATAGCTGGGTTTTATTCCAGTTAGCACTTCATAGCTGGATTTTGTTTTGGCTCACACAACCAGAAACCACATTTTTCACTAAGTTCCAGTTACCTGACTAATAGAATTGCACTGATGGAACAATGAGGTTTCACAGATGTAGCAGAGCACACAATTTGAAGACAGTGGGCCTGCACTAAGGTGTAACTAAGGTAGAATATGGCATCTATTTTTGGTGATGATACAGAAGTCCTGTAGAATCCATCTTGATTCCCAGATCAAGTTTGCAGAGCTCAAAGTTTGAATTTATTTTTTTTAGCTTGTAATCTGAACAAATAAGATATGAAAATTATTGAGAAACAAACATGCAAACTATTACAAAATCAGCTTTCAGAGTGAAACTGCATTTAAAACATGCTTTTTGTACACTTCTGCTTTGAATGGACTAAATACAGTTGGCTCTCTCATTCACACCATCATCATCATTTCGGTAACAGATGGGTGGAGCTTTAAAAACCTGATAATATAGGAGGGCCCTTGACATACTTGTAAAAGCCTGAGAGATAGGACACTATCATTTGTACGATTTAGCTTAGCCTGGTATCATTGAAACTCACTGTAGAACCATTGTATGCCAGACCTCCACTGTATTCTGATTTGATGTCAAGAAGTAACACTCATGAATGTCAAGTTTTATTATTCCAGTGGGAGACATCATTAGTCCTTACAGCTGAAAAAGGAGAAGGATTTTCATTTTACTTTGACAGCTTCACTTCACGACAATCTGCGTGTTTTGCTTGGTTCTCAGTTATTTTCTTTACTTGTTTAGGAAGAAATTCACTGCACCTGCAAGAAGTCTGATTACTTTGGCTTTATGAAGATAAAATCCTGAGGCAGCACATCGGGGAAGGGAAATCTGTGCTTTCAATCTGTGACTGTATATGGACTACATTTCAGGGGTCCTCAAACTGTGGCATATGCAACACTGATGGTAAATGGGCTTAATGTTCTATCCATTCACTTCACAGCAAATTTTTAAGATGATGATATGCAAACCAATAAAGTTTCAGAATCACTGAGCTAGAATAATGGGCACTGCTTCTCTCCATCATTTGCATGCGGTGCTTGGGTCACCTAATCTACATAGTCACCGATTCTGTGAACGACCAACCCCCCCTCCCCATTAATTTCAGTAGGGCTCCACAGAGGTCTATCCATTCACTTGTAATTAATATCCCACTTCTACAATCATTAAGATGAGATAACCCTGAAATATGCAAGCCAGTAAACAGAAACACTCAGCAGTCATTACAATGAAAAAACCTTAATTAATGTAGAAAGTGGTTATTATTAGAAACCCATTACTCATTAAAATGTACATTTATAAGCAAGTGTAAATACAGCAGTCACCTAACATAAGACAAAAACCCAATTAGTCTGAACTAGATAAAGCCACATTCTAAAGAGATGTAAATTTTTGGCACCTTCTGGACATGAGAGGCTTTTAAAACCAACCCAGGGACTGAAAATGGTTTGAAGTTTAAAAGGATCTCAGAAAAAGCACTAATAGAGAATCCTTTGGTTTCCTTCTATTTAAAATGGGAGAGTTTATAAAGCATTCAATAAAGACCTACTTGAAAGAACAGATCTCCTTGCTGATAGCAACTGCTAATTATGTGCCAGTTATGATCACTTAACTCGTGTTGAATAGTACCCTATTTTATAAATATTCCCAAAGAAGCCAATGGCCAGATCCTCAGCTTTAGACCATGTGAGAATTTGCCCCGGTGGGGATATTGATGGACTAAAGCACTGTTGCAGTGCTCCCAATAAACTAGAAACCTAAAACACCTCAAGAAACTTTGGAGTTCAGAGAAACTTAATATACATGCAATACAGCAAGTGGTAAATAATCTGAAATTCCTGCCTACTGGCAAATACTATAAGACTAGAATGTTTCCATTCTGAAAAGTGATTAAGTGAAATTCTCAACGTGGGATCCATACTTATCTAATTAATTTTTGTGTTACTTGCTCATTTCATAAATAAAAATATTGTTTTTCTAGCTGCTGGCACTACAAACTCAGCATGAGCTCTGAAAGAGAAGCTGTTGAGGGTTTTCTTTCCCCCCACCCCGTCTCCCTCCATTAGTATATATTACGCTTCATTTACTCCTGTGCAACCCATTGTCTTCATGCTATGCTCTCACTTGACATTGCAAATGTAGTGTCAACAATGGAGTTGTATTGGTGTAACTGACTGATAAAGGCCAAATTTTCAAAAGACCTCAGCACTCAACAGCCTCCATTTAGGCATGTAGGTAAGTGGTCAAATTTTCAGATGTGTTTGACACTCAGCAGCTCCCACTTATAACGAAAGGTTGGGTGCTTGGCACTTTTGAAAATCTGGCCCAGTTATGAGCACTTCAGAAACCTGACCCTTAATAAACCATCCTGTTGGCTATTGATAAGAAAATCCAGCTCACTCTCCTGGCTGTGTTGCTTTGTTGTGCTGAAAGGAAAAGTGTGTGTGTGGGGGGGGAACCCACACATGAACCAACCTTACTTTGCTGCTAAAAATAATCAGCTATGGCTCCATATCCACACAGGGAGCATAGCTGTTATGTATAGAGACATTTGTACACAGTTGCTTTTCAATGTAAATCCACACTTTAAATTACTGAGTAAAGGGACTTTTACAAATAGGGTGACCAGGAAAATTAAATTATATATCTCCCATCAAACCCATGTGTACCATGTCTGATGGATATTTAACTCAAAGTTCCACAAACACAAAACCTGGTGGGCATGGTCCATACACTTTTCAGCAGTTTTCCATTCTAAATCAGTATTCCAGCTGTGTGGTTGCAACAACACTGAAAGTTGACCTGGCCGCCTCTCTAGACAGACAAATGGGTGGCTGAGCCAAATTTCAGCGAGTGGCATTACAACTTGGCACACAGGGACCAGAATTCCCCTCACACTCAAAGAAATATGTGAATTGGTGCCACTGCCCAGAGTATCTACCTTCTGATTCTGTTTTCCTTCTAATCATACTATGTTTCCTTCCACTATAGATATGGGATTATCTTTTCCTCTGTCTTTTTCAGGGTCCCTCTCTCTTATAGTTTCTTGATCTGAAGACAACTGTTATCATAAACAGTTAGTTAAGGGTTAAGGTTTGTTTTTTACCTGTAAAGGGTTAACAAGCAGTACCTGTGAACACCTGACCAGAGGACCAATCAGGGACAAGATATTTTCAAATCCCTGTGGAGGGAAGTTTTTTTTTCTGTTCTTTGTTTTAGAGAGTCTCTCTTGAGAGTTAAGGGAGTCCAGACATCTTAATCAAGTCCTCCCAGGTTTCTGCAATAAATTCTTCTATTCAAGCTAGTGAGTATTAGCAAGGAACTAGTATTCTTATACTTTTATTTCTGTATTTGCAATTCTGTGTTTTGCTATAGAATTTCTTTAATTCTGTACTGTTATTGCTTTTACTGAGAAAGAAAGGAGGGGGGATTCTCTCCAGAGATTGATAAATTTAGACCCTGTGTATTGTTCCATCTTGGTATTACAGAGACAGTTACTTTCTTTTTATTCTTTAATAAATCTTTTCTGTTAAGGACTTGGTTGATCTTTCCTTGGGTGAATTCTCAGGGAAAGGGGAGGAGGGAGGAGGACGGCATCCCTCTGTAGTTGGATCCCGGTATCTCTCCTAGGAAAAGGGAGGGGGGAGGAAGCAGGGGGGAATGGTTTATTTCTCCTAGGTGTAAGAACTCCATGGATTTGGGGCTCTTGGGATCCCCAAGGATTTTGGGGAAGGACTGTGTCCCAATACATGTACATTATTGGGTGGTGGCAGCTTTTACCAGATCTAAACTAGGATTTTAGTTTAGGGGAGTCCATGCAGGTCCCCATATTGGAACCCAACAGCTCTAAGTGGGGGTGAGACCTATGACAACTGTTTTTGACTCAGCAGTGATTTCACTGTTTGAAAATTGCATATACAGCAAAATATTTTGTTAAGTCTTTAAGTTTCACTTGGAGACCCGTCCAGTTCTCATGGACTTCAGTGGCCATTGGCTCAAACCCTTAAAGCAAGACTCCACATGTAGCCTTTTTAAAAAAAGAAAAGTGAGCTAAAAGTAATTTCAGATATTATAGCTGCCTTTAAGGCTCCCTTACAAATTTTGTGGTTTTACAATCATTTTCTCTCTCATCCCTGTTATGTTAAGATCCACCCAAACAGTTGAGAAAACTAACTAAACAGAGGAAACCGTGAAACTCAGTATTTAATTGTTTTCAAATGGACAAGGTAAACACTCTAACAAAAATATCCTCTCTAATCTGTGTCATTTATACTAACCGGAGGTGTTATTTGTAATGTCAGGGCGGGTGCAAGCAAGGATGTTTCGTGCCCTAGGAGAAAATTCCACCCTGTGCGCCCCCGCTGCCCTGAGGCGGCCCCCCGACCCGGGGAGCCGTGCAGCAGCTCCCTGCCCCAGCTCATCTCTGCTCTGCCTCCTCCCCGAGCACGCTGTCACTACTCCACTTCTCCCACCTCCGCCTAAATGCCGACGACGACTGGGGCGGCCAAAGATCCAGCCGCCAAGGTTGCCACCGAAGGACCCGAAATGCCACCCCCTCAAATGCTAGTGCCCCAGGCCTAGATCACCTAATGGGTTGCACCGGCCCTGATGGTAGTCGTAAACAGTTTTCACACAAAAGTGTTATTTGTAAGTTCTGTATTTGAAGTGACATATGTGACATGCACGCGTGTAGCTACTTAAGTGTACACTTGACAGGGAGTTTGCAAGCTCCACTAGCAAAGTCTCCAAGACCCACAAGCTCATACAGTGAAGCTTTTTGCTGAAGCAGGGGGATCATGGAGCAGGAGTGGAGTGGCTAGAAAGTGGGTCCCAATAACAGGAAGGCTGTAACTGGTACAGTAGGACAGTGCTCTGCAGACGGTGACGGCACCCCTCAATCAGCTCTGCCCTTGCCTTCTGGTCCCCTTTTCCATCCCCAGTCCTGCTAGAACTCCTGCTCCTCCAGCCATTGATTCAATCCAGGACTCCTCTTCCACTTTGATCTGGCAGAGCTTAGGAACTCTGCCAGAGCAAAAAGATCGAGGAATACTTGTGGAAGTTTCATATGCCCCAGGTATGCCCTACTCTAGCACCTCTGTTGTTCTGGAAAAGTCAGCAAACTCTACCTAGAAGAGCTATCCAGATTGCTTTTGAAATCTGTTTAAGTGAGCCTGAATGCAGGGCTCAGAGACCAGCTAGCCACTCACTGGAATGTATGACATTTTTGGGTGGCCCAGAAACATTTGGATAGTTGATTCAGAAGAAAGGAACTGCAAACCACTGGCTCTGGAGCCGGGAATTTACCAGTTTTCCTTGCAAACTCCTCAACCCAGAGTTCCAGTATTTTTAAGTTTTATTTGCATTTTATTAAATTATATTAATATATTTCTATAGTGCCATAGCTCTGAGTAGCCAGTGTGCACGTTGGGAGGGGATTACATGGGGATTCAGAGTGAGTTCTAGGGATGTACCACATGCATGGCTGGTGCCAAGAAGGGGTAGAGGAGGAATGAGGTGCAATGCATGGTTTCTATGAGTGCTGAGGGAGGATGCATGGGCTAGTATTTTCCCTAGCCTTGTTCTTGGGAATACTGAACCATTTTGACTGAAATTTTCCAGAAAGATTTTGCCTGAAACAGACATCCAACAAGAAAAAAAAAACCCAAATGGTTACAGTTTGGCAGAGTTATAAGAAAGTAACAACAGGTTCTTTTAATAGGAAGTGTTAGGCAACCTTAGTAGGCTGGACTTCCAGCCCCACCTATAACAAGAATACAGGACTACATGGACCACTAATCTGACCCAGTATGAAAAATCTTATATTCCTATGTCAAGAATGAAAGCACTTGTTTTGCTGTTTGTATACCTCTGACAAAGGAGACCACAGGCACTACCTCATCACCAGTGCACAAGAGCTGAACCTCAGCTTCACTTCTCCCACTGTTCCTCTGGGGCTCAAAAGGAAGAGCTGTAGGAATGGCTTCTGGAGGGGCAGAATGGGGAGAATGCCTGTGGTAAGGCATGGCTCAAAATCCAGGGGTGAGTGAACACGGGGCCAGGAAATCTTTTTGTAATTTTTTTTTGCTTATGGTTACATGGTTTGATTTATGCCGAAACAGGTCGTCCCTGCTGAAAAATCCTTGCTGATTACTGCTGTTTAGCTTCTGTTGAGTCATCTCACCAGCTTACCATATGGAAACATTAAGTTTTCTTCACCATATGCAAAATGTAAAGCTTTCTTCTGTATTTTTCCCTTCCCTTCCTAGTCTTTGGCTTCAACAACCACTACTGTGTCTCAGATTGCCTGATGGCCTGCTCCTCCCCATAACATTTGGGGGAAAAAAAACAAGAGAGATCAATTTCTAAGCGGCACTCATGTCCATTTCAAGCAAAATGGCCTCGTTGAGAGATGTGTGATAGAGAGGATAGGTCCTAACTCTAGTCCCTTGCATGTACCTGTAGCTCCTTATTATATGTGCCTTTGTTGGGGACATGTCTCTCTGTCCTGTCTGCAGTATAAAACCATTTGCCATTACTGACTCTATTCCTGCACTTCTTCACTGTGTGAGGTATTGGTTTCATGCCTTAATAGCACAGATAATACTTCTGATGATTCGTAATTTTATTGGGATTCCATGTTCCAAATTCAACATTAGCTTACAGCGAAATAATGTGACTCAGTTATGTCACCCCATTAAAATTCAGGTCACTTCCCCATAGTTAGGAGACGTCTAACAGGAGAATGATCTAAATTTAGGAGTGAAGGCCTCAGTCAAATAAATTGAAATACACTTGCCTACGTAAAGGAGAGCTTAAACAAGGCTATGGCTTAAACAAATGTGACGTGTCAAATTTTAATCACATAAATAACATGTAGCCTAGGCTTGTAAGAATGTCACTGGCACAACAGAACACATTCTTGTAATACACAAGCCTAGTGAGCATAATCATAACCACATTGGCAAAGGCCCAATGACTATACAGCCTCTTACTTTCCAACAGCTAAAGGAACTTTCCTTTAACACAAGTGACAGTGGCCTTATTTTTGGTGATGAAGCTCTGGGGTTCGACTTCCACAGCTGACTGTAGCACCTATATGAGTATGTGACACAGTTTATGATGTTCTCTGAAGAAAGTAAGAGAAATAAATGAGGGGCCTGAGGAGACCAGTGGCCTACAATCCCCCTCCCATCACAAAAAATTCAGGGACTATTAGGAAAAAAAAAAAGAGAGAGAGAGAGAGAGTCTATATTCCATCAGCATTTCCCAGATTAGATCACCAATAGCCACCTGCCCCTCTCCTGTCACTATCATCTGGAGATTAGTGAGAGAAAATGAAGCAAGCCATGCCCTTGCCTCTGATCTGAAGGAATGGCCATTGTAGGGATGGGACAGAGACTGATTGACCACGTTCATCAGGGCAGGAAAGACTAATGATGCTCCTACCACACAATGGCCTGACAAATTAAATACTTGTCTCACACAGAATGCCCCCCTCCCCAATATTCCCCCCTAAATGGAGGGGCTCTGTGTCAACCCACATTGGGAGGATCTATTCAAATAAATGGGAATAATTGCAAAGCAAGGTACTACTAAGTGAGAGAGTAAAGGAGGCAGAATTGAGCCGTGTGTGATTTCCCTAATCTCAGAGTATTAAAACTGAACGCATTTGGAATTTACATAGCAACCTTGGGAGAATATTAGGCATATTAACTCTACCACACAGTGAAGCTACTGTGTATCATTTCTTCTAATACTCAAGAGAAAGAAGCAGCATTGCTCACTGAAGATACTAGCTGTTTTAAGGGTAAATGTGTAGATCATATTCATCTCTTGCTTTCTAAAGTGCCATGTCCACCACTGACACAATATAAAGAAAAATAACGAGTAAACAACAGTAAAGACCTGCTATCCACATTTGAAGTAATTTCCATACCATAGTGAATATCTTAATTTAAAATGTACTATAATATAAATGAAAATATTCTAACAGTTGTAGATATATCAGGGTGTATTTTTGTTTGGGGCTTTTGTTCAAGAAAAAAAAAAATCAAACCTTAGTATAGATACAGCTTTGTGGATTATTTTAAAGACCCCAGGGATGCAGAAGTACAGTTTATCCAGAGTCTGTTGCTAGGAAACCTTAACATTGGCTAAGTTAATGAGCAGAACATTATTTTACAGTTGAAATAATGTAACAGGCAGATCTAGACCACATGAATAATCAAACAGGTTAGATAAATAATCCACAGCTTTTCAAATTTAGTATTAAAATATCATATTATACAGGTATTGTATTAGAATAATAAATGATTAAGGTTATACATTTTAGGCTATTAATATCAATAGCAGCAGTTAAAGTTAAAGAATACACTGTCTTGTACGTATGTCACTTATTTCTCCCATAGAATTAAGTTTTTGGTTGTGACAACTGCTTTGTCCTTTATATCCCCGCAGTTTGTTTTCTTTTGCACTGAAAAATTAATGGGCCAGATCCTCAGATGGTGCAAATTGGCAAAATCTGGCCCTTAAATGTGAGGGCAAATATATAAAGCATCAATAATTGTGTGTTTCCACTGAGGTAAATTAAGAGGCAAATATTACACAAGGCCAGAACTTCAGCTGATATAAACTGGCTTCACTGAAGCCAAAGTTCCACTGTGTGATATCTTGCTCTCAGCTAGTCCCATTGGGTTCAGCTGTGTCTGGGAGACCTATTAGCAGCTAGTGGAGGTAAAAAGAAAGATACAGCCATGGGATAAATGGGTTTAGAAAAGTTATGTCCCATCCTCAGACAGGAGTGTTTGAATGCAAAAGGCAAAAGGCTAATGTTCAAGCCTTTTAAATAAATAATAATAAAAAGGATGTAGTTCCACATGTCCAATAACATTCACAGAACAATGTTACATTACCAGGTTTGCTTAGAAATATTTAGAAAAGCAGCATGATCTAGTGGGTTCTGCATGAGGCTAGGAGCCAAATGCTAATCATGGATCTACCATAGCCTATACCAAGCTGGTGATCCTAGGGCAATTCACTTAAAAGATTCCTATGCAGGTCTGCTTCCCCATCAGTAAATTCTAATATAGTGATTATGATCTTCCTATGCCACAAAGGTGTTCTGAGGACACGTGTGTATTAGCTGTATAGATATGAAAAAATATAGACTACATACATACTATGCATTAGGCAAGCAAAATCTTCTGTTATAGTATTCTACAGTAATAGTATTAGAATATTTTAATTACTGCAGTTGAATGCTGTAGCACATTTTCAAATACACGAGCACTGATTACACAGTTTGCATTTAAAACAGGAAAGAATTAGAGTATACAAATGTTTACTTAATACTTGAAGTTACGTCTTCGAAACTCTGTCTTTTAATATTAGATGCTCATCCTAATATTTTCTGGTTAATAGCTGTATATTTGCGGGGGTGGGGTGCACACATGGGGCCTGGCACAAGTAATATAATGGAGAAACTCAGATTTTCTTCATTTAAGAGCAGTAACTGGGTTCTGACAGACTGATTTTGCCTGAATGTGTTTCATAACAGATATATAAACATATTTCTCAATTTATTGCTGTAACAATGAAATATTTGCTGTCCTGTGTCAATAATCTTCATTACAACCTTTTTCTGACTACAAGGAACACTGACAGTTCAGAAATAATCCACATATGCAAGACATCTGCTTTGATAATGAATGATAAAGAAATTCTGCTTGTTAATAGTTCAAAAACTTATTATGGTCAGTGTTTATTTAAACAGTAAATATCCCCAAGTGCCCAAGATAAAGGTTTATGATTTTCCATGAAGACCTGGGTTTTTGAATCTCTAAACTGCTAAGAGCTAGCTAATTCAGATTCCCAGGAATATTTTCTTAAATGAAGCTTCACTGCCTAGAAGTTAAGCTTAACAACATCATCCCTCCCCTTCTCTCCAAATTATGTTGCACAGACTGCATTTGCTGATGGATTAATTCAATGTGACCAAGGCAATACCCTCTGTCAAGTGGGAAAACACTGTGTAAACCAAAATGATCAAAGGCCCTGGAATATCTGGAGCATCTCATACAAAGATACTTCACTTCAACTTTTCTAAAAGATTCTCTGCAGTTAATGAATCCATGTGAGAGGATTGTATCAGAACTATTACAGCAGGAAGGATATGACAACATTCAGGTTTTGCATGCAGATATAGTCTTATCTGCATTGCAGATTGCTATTTAATGTGTCAGATGGAGATTAAAAATATGCTTAGATAAAAGCTGTATCTCCTGAAGCTTAAATATAATATTTTCAATTTTATAATAAATTGGTCATTTTATTTTCAATTAGTAGCTGAAATTCCAGCAAATATTCAAAACAGACCAGGTAATTTTAATTAGGTTTTACATTTTTAAAATACAAAGAATATTGTGTTCGCCTACACTTTCTAAGCATTAGATATTTTCGAAGTTACATACAAAAATTAGAAAAGGATTAAAGATTTAAAGCTCCACATTTCATTTCCATTTCCCAAATCTACAGTGCTTAGTAATAAGCTTTAATTTCATGAGTCAAATAATAAAAATTGGAGTAGGTTAAAATTACAGAACTATTGATTCCTGCTGCACACTATGTGAATAAACTTGGCAAGAGGACTTCTCTCCCCCAGGCCAAAGAGTAACAGCAAAAACTGCTTTTCAGTTACTATTGCAATGTCAGGGCAGCAGCAGCCTGTTTAATGTACACCAAACCCCAACACATGGAAATGACTGGTAGATTGTGTAGTCATAGATCCACCCATCTTTCCTGTGGCCCACCCCCATTCCTGCTGGGGTGTACTAAAACTGTGCTCAGCAGCATATAGGATAAACAGATTCTCTGTGTGCACACATGCTTTTTGCATCCTGGCCCTTTCTATGGTGTGGAATTTCATGCTTTTTGGTGTGTGTAGGGCTTTCTGCAACCCAAACCTGGGTCAGAGGATTTGAGCCAAAGTGAACAAAAAGTAGCCCTATGTTGTGTGTATGTGTTCTATATATTAGCTGTTCCTTTGTACAATTCATAGATTTACACTGTTTATATCCTATCAGATTTACAATTCTTTCAGCTGTCATGCTTTATCATGAGCCAAATGTAAATAAAAATATAACTGAGCTGCCATATATCAAAGAGCAGAAATGGATGAAAAATAAGAAAAATTAAGCCAGATTTCAGGACAAACTTCCTAATGATGGAATTGTGGAATAACCTTCCAAGATTACCAGAATAGTCATCTTCCCTGTCGTTTGAGACATTTAAAGTTCATGGCTAATAACAGTGCCATTTTGGACAGGTCTCTCAGGTGTTCAAAGTCCTAGCCTTTCACGAGGAGGCATGGGTGCTTGGGGACAAATTCAGAAAGGTACTTAAATGCCTAACTGCCTCATTAGTCCATCATCATTAGTCTTAAGTCCATCATCTAGGCTAGCGGTTCTCAAACTTTTTTTTCCCCTGCAGACCACTTGAAAATTGCTGAGGGTCTCGGCGGACCACTTAATGACCTTTCCAAATGTTGTTTGTACTATTGTTGTTGTTGTTAGCTAACTATTGTAAAGCGCTTTGGATAAAATATATAAATAAAAAAGACAAAACATTTTTTGTTCTACAAATAAAAGCACACAACTCACATTTTAATATCAGTAGTCTTACATTTCTAATGCGATGGATGTGCCCTCTCTCCTCCACCAGGGCAGCCACAGAGCTGTGGCTGGGAAGGAGGGCCATCTCTCCCTAGCAGCCACAGCCCTGGAGCTGAGAAAAGTCCCCTCATTCTCTGGCCGCCACAGCACTGCACATCCCAAATTCCTCTCACCCTACTGCCCCCTCCCACCTGTCCCCATTTCCCCCAAAGCCACCACCTCACCTTACAGGTGCATCTTCTCTAGAGTCCAGGCACCTAATTAGCGGAGCCACGCCTGTGCAGTTCCACTAATTAGGTGGGTGGCTTTTCATTCTCCCAAGTGCAGCCGCCCAGGCGTGCACCTTAGAGGGAACTATCCGTGGACCACCTGAATGGAGCTCATGGACAACAGTTTGAGAACCTCTGATCTAGGCACCACTGACATACTCAAAACCACAAGCTGCTGCCTGCACCAGCACTCCCCACCCCAGTGGGTCAGCATTTGCAAAGGCACCTAAGCCCTAATGCTACCCTACAGCTGATCAGCTGCTTGGAAGTCCAGCACAAGCAGAAGCCCTCACTGTTCCAAACTCGGGGGCGGGTTGTTTCGGTGGGGCAGCGCTCGGGGTTTGGGGTTTTTTTGCTGCTTGGGGCAGCAAAAAAGTGAGAGCCGGCGCTGTCCAGGTGTGGGGGTACAATACATTTATATGGTGGCATGATGATATTTTCTGTCTTACCTATCCCGTTCCTAATGGTTTCTAACACAGTTAGCTTTTTTTGACTGCTACTGCACACTGAGCCAAACTATCCACAATGATTCCAAGATTTCTCTCTCTCTCTTTAGTGGTTACAGCTAATTTTGATCCCATCATTTTGTATGTATAATTGGGATGATGTTCCCCCATGTGCATTACTTTGCACTTAACACTGAATTTTGCCAGTTTGATGCCCAGTCACCCAGTCTTGTAAGATTCCTTTGTAATTCTTCAGAATCTTCTTTGAACTTAACTATCTTGAGTAATTTTGTATCATATGCAAAATTTTTCCATCTCACTGTTTACCCCTTTTTCCAGATCATTGATGAATATTTGAACAGTACAGATCCCTAGGGGACACCGCCATTTCCCTCTCTCCATTCAGAGAACAGATAATTTATTCCTACCCTTTGTTTCCTGTCTTTTTAGCTAGTTACGATTCATGAGAGGACCCCCAGGCAAATGTGTGTAAATAAAAGTCTTTAACAGTCAGGAAAAAACAAAACAGTGGATCTTGACATGGTAGAAATGACTGCGTGCACGCGCGCGCACACACACACGACTTGATTAACAAGGACACTGGTGAACCCAAACCAGTGGAAACAGGTAACTGAACGTGTGCACTAAAAAGATCTGTCCAAGTGTCCCTTTTCATGGCTAGGACATAGGCACCCTGATCTAGCAGTTAGGAACATGGTCCAGGAGAGCCATGTTCAGGTTACCAGGAATCAGGCAGAAGCCAGTTGCACTAATCTGGACTGAGTCACCCAAGGTCAGGATACCTAGAATCAGGCAGATCAGAGTCTATAGCAGCAGGTAAGGGGTCCAAGCAGCAGCCAGATGGAGCCCAGTTGTGCAGACAGCTCTCTCATACTCTTTAGGTTTAAATACAAAGCCCGGCCCAAGCAGAGATCGCAGTGTTCCTTCAATCAGGGATTAAGGTAGGCCTTGCCTGATTAGTTTCATGGTCTCTCTGGGCGGTCAGTTGGTAGTGAGCTGTTGAGTGAGAGCAGAGACAGACAGTTAATTGGGAACCATGTTGACCATGGTTAAAAGCATGTGGGGTTATGACATGACCTGCTGCTGTGTAAGATGACTCTGGGGGAGATACTATCTGACTCAAAGAGAGTAGGTAAAGCTTGCTGCACTTACCCTGAGAGGCCTCAATTGTTCAAACAAACATCTGTAAAACCCCAAGCAGGAACTCCTATTCCTATTGAATTTTTAGTACATGATTTTTATTACACGTGGAAAAAATGTAAGTGAGAAATAGAGTTTCCTGATTTGCTGACAAGGCATACAAGGAAACATTTCAACATCTGTCTCAAGGTTAGAGAGTTCTGCGTGGTGCAGAGAGTAATTTGGTTGCTTAGCAACTTCAGTTGCTTAAATTAGCTAGATCTGTCCAAATAGGTTGGGAAAGAACAAGAGGGAGGGTAAGCTATAGAGGTGTCCCTCTACAGCAAAGATACATGCAGCATCCTACAGATCACTGCAGAACCTCTACGCCCATCTTTGCAGCTGGCTGGTAACTGCATCTTCAAACTGCAGATCCTGCGGCAACAAAGCATTGGTTGGGAGGTGTTAGGAAGGCGAAGGCCTACAAAGCCCACTCCTGCTATCACTAGAGAGAAGAGGGAGTGCTCCATCTTTGGTGAGTCTCTCATGAAGCTGTTTCTACTGCCACACAGAAGAAAAATTGAGCTCACCACTGGCCACCAGATAGTGGGAGGAGCAAGAGTGACACCTCAGAGCCATGTGTACTTCCAGAGACCGGGGGCTACTTTCACCTTCCTCTCTCAGACTTTTGTAGATTCTGTGAACAGCTGTAAATTCTGTAGTCTAGCCCAGTGCTTCTCAAAGCTGGTCTGCCGCTTGTTCAGGGAAAGCCCCTGGCGGTTCAGGCTGGTTTGTTTACCTGCCGCATCTGCAGGTTTGGCCGATCGTGGCTCTCGCTGGCCGCTATTCGCCGCTCCAGGCCAATGGGGGCTGTGGGAAGCGGCGTGGGCCGAGGGATGTGCCGGCCGGCCTTCCCGCAGCCGCCATTGGCCTGGAGCGCCAAACCGCAGCCAGTGGGAGCCGCGATGGGCCAAACCTGCAGATGCGGCAGGTAAACAAACCAGCCTGAATCGCCAGGGGCTTTCCCTGAACAAGCTGCAGCTTGACTTTGAGAAGCACTTGGCTAGCCCTAATTCTATTTCAGTGATTGCAGGACTGCTGAGTGCTATAGGCTCTGTGTGTACACTAGAGTGTGCTTCAAATAGCAATGCATATTTGGAATGCGGGAAAGGGGCCTGGAATTTATCTTTCCCAAGTAAATAAAACCTGCTTAATACTCCAATGGTACACAGATAAATTCCAACTTGGTTTTTGGAAGGTAACTCACATGTAAAATATTCAATATTTTTTCCACTTATAAAATACACTAAAACATTGATTTTTATCTCTCTTCTTGCTTCAGTTGGTTACTCTCTTCCTTTATTATGAGGTGGCAGAGGCCTCTGTGGTTTGGGGCTAGCATTAAGCCCCCAGGCAAATATCTAAAATTGTATTTACAAACAAGCCAGCCATTTGACCTATAGTGAAGGCGCTTTTGAAAGTTCCACCTGTAGTGACATTGCCTTTACTATCAAGTGACCTAGGTTCAGGGTTTCAAAATCATGACTGAAACTTGCAGGGTGCCTCAAGACAAATTGGCTCATTTGTGCCAGATTATATATATATAAGCAAGCTACCACCACCTCCCCCCACTATGTTAACCTTCTTAATATCTGCATTTTAGACGGTAGACTCTGACACCTAGGCAGTCTTTATGTTATGGTTGGTACATTACCAAGCATATTGTCAAGGTTTCAAAAATAAATAGTAATAATAATTTTGCTCTGAGCTGAAGAACCAGCATGCCATAGCATTTTCAGCATAGTTAGTGCTTTATACTATCGTTGTCAGTGATCTCTCAAAGTCAAGGATGATCTTTCACAGGTTTTATTTTTTCCATAGGTCCTTCGGTGACTAAGGACTCTGATTCTTGAGTCACAGGTCCATTGGCAGACACTGCAGGTGGTGTTGGAAGACAGGCTTGGGCCACAATTGCTGCCCACATATCATGTCTGTCAGCGAATGTTTGGATTTCTTTTGCTTTGTCCTCCCACCATTTGTTTTTGATATCTTGGATCCTCCTTTGTACTCCAGCTTTGAGCTGATGGAAAGAGCTCTGCTTCTGATGACTGGATAGTGATTGGTTTTGCCAGTCACAGAAAGCTTTTCTCTTCTGGTTCAAAAGGGCTGTAATCTCAGTGTTGTTGTTGTCAAACCAGTCCTGATGATGGCAGATAGCAAGGCCAATGGATTCTTCGCAAACCTCATGGATGGTCTGTTTTAGGGCTTCCCAGTCTTCTTTGGCACTTGTGTTGTCATCTCCAGGTGTGCGTAGGGCCAGTTTTTCCACTGAGGAGCATTTGGAAGTGCTCTTGGTGCACTGAGGATTGAAGTCTTTGGATGTTGTATTGCCATCTATGTGATTTGGCTTGTTTTCTATGTTTTGGTGCAATCCTGATGTACATGACTGACCTCATCACATGGTGGCCAGTCCAGCAATTGTCACCTCCTCTAATGACACGGGTGATTTGGACATCTCCTAGGTCCTGCGTTCTTATAATGACATAGTCTAAGATGCCACTGTTTTGAGCAGCAGTGTTGCTAAGTTGTTTCGTATGTGTCATTTTGTCTGAAGATTGTGTTTGTGATCACAAGGTACTCTGCACATTTGCTGAGTAAAAGGAAGCCACTCAAGTTGGTCTTGCCCACTCCTTCCTTCCCAATGGTGCTACTCCATATGTTAGAATCTTGGCCAACTCTTGTGTTAAAAAAAAACAGGAGTACTTGTGGCACCTTAAAGACTAACAAATTTATTTTAGCATGAGCTTTTGTGAGCAGCTCACGAAAGCTCATGCTAAAATAAATTTGTTAGTCTTTAAGGTGCCACAAGTACTCCTGTTTTTTTTGCGGACACAGACTAATACGGCTGCAACTCTGAAACCTGTCTTGTGTTAAAGTCTCCTAAGAGGATTATCTGATCTGTTTCTGGAATGGATGACAAAATTTTATCAAGGTCAGTATAGAAGAATTCTTTCTGTTCTTCAGCTTCAAGAGTTGGTGCATATGCACTGATGATAGTGGCAAATGATTTATTGACCAATTGGATGCGTTTAGGTCTTTCACTTTTCATGCCTTAGCATTTGTAGCATAGTTAGTACTTTATATTGTATATGGACCTGCAATACTGTATCAGCTACACTGAGGAATTCATATTGCCTGCTGGTATCAGAAAATAGGGGGTTTGTGAGGAAAGGAAAGAAAAGCAACAGACTTGCATCCTCTCATTCATCTTTGTCAAAGCTGATTCCCCACTCCGGGGCGTCGAGTGCACAAGCGGGTGTGGGGGGGTACCCTCTAGCCCTTTCACCCCCTTTCTCCCCCGAGGAAGAGCTGAGAAAGACAAAGGAAATACAGCTGTTGCCATCAGCTAATTTAAACATGTGCACAAACCTCTTAGACACAAAAAATCCAATTCTGTTCTTAAAAAAGGTAAATTATATTAATTAAAAGAAAGAAAAATACATCTGTGAGCTCAGGCTATTGCTAGATTTAGAGGGAAAATAACTACAAGGATTAAGCATTAAGAATAGCTTTCTTGAGGTCCAGCTTAAAGGTTAAAGGCAAAACAAAAGCACCTGGGGTTAGCACAGAAATCCACAAGCCATGAAGGAATAAACCTAATCGCGTCTTCCTAGACATTTCCTGATCTACTTACATATCTGGGTTTTAAATAAGTAGTTTCTAGGTCTGATACCGATGAATTTTCATACCTGGCCCAAGCTTCTTACAGCATCTCTCTGCCTTGTCCTCTCTCTCTCTCTCTCTCTCTGAGAGAACAGCCACAGACAAACAAAAAGGGAATCATTTTTCAACTTTAAAAAGTTCTAGTCTTCCCATTGGCTCATTTGGCCAGGTGCCCACTCACTTCCTTTTACCTATGCATAGCAGTGAGACTTTTTAACTCTTTACAGATCGAGCAATTAGAGAACAGCTACTAAGAGGTATTATATAGCTAGTGGCTGGCTGGGTGTCCCTAAAAGGGAGCTCCCTGCCTTCCCCTCATTTATCACAATCTCATACTGAAATTCTGCAAGCTGTTTGCAAGGGACCATGTAAAGGTAGTTTTATAGAGCCAGTTAGGAACCAGAACTTCAGACTTTAAAAACAAAATATTTTGGACTAAAGCTGAAAAATTGAGATTTTCTATGAAAAAAATTGTTTTGATTCAGGACCATCAAAATGTTTCATTTTGCTTAAATTAGACTCAGTTATATAACTATACATATAAGCTATATAAATGTTACCAGGCTGAATACAAATCAGTTATATTTTATATTATAATTAAAAAATAAGGCCTAATTTCAGAATGAAATGTTATCTAGATTATGACATGTCATGATATGACAGTATTAAATTACTGATTCAACTTTAATAATATAAAGTCAAAACAGAACATTGACTTTTTGTTTTAAATTGGAACAAAATAAAATCATTGAAGTTTCAGAATTTCCTGTGGAACATGAATTCCAAGTACTGACCAGCTCTAGGTCTAAGCCTTCTATTTCCAGTAGTCCATTAATCTTACTGTTGTTCAGGAGAGGGAGGTGAGATTGTTCTGCTACCCTTTCTCCACGTTGGAGTTGGGGAAGGAAGCCTGTTCTTCCTCCTTGCCACTCTATATGGAGAATGGAAACAGCAGGATGCTGCACTTCAGACAAGGCCAAGAATAAGGGAGCTACTGAGTGACTGCTTCCCAAAGGCCATGAGAAAGGCTAGCATTGTGGGACCACTAGGTAAGAGGTTGGAAGATCTCTAAGGCCTTGCAAAGCCCAGAGGAGATCTGAACAAGCTCTTCATTCCTGCTCATGCATATTCAGGGGTTTCAGAGAGAGGGGATGTGTGGAGCAGCAGGTAGAGGAACACCTAGTTCCTGCATGGAAGCAGTGAGGAGGGATAGGGAGCAGTGTCCCAAATGACAATTTAAGCATTAATGTAAAACATTCTTCCCTAATCAGAATAGAAATACACTGTGCATTGAAAAACACATTGCAACTGAATTTTGTTGCTAAAAGTAGTGTGGGATTAGTAATAATTACTATATTTTATTACAGAAAAGAGAAGAAAATCCAAGATCAAAGTTTAACAGCAATAAAGTAATGATGTGGTTTTTTAAAAAAAAACAAACAAATATTAAAGCCTAATTAACTCTTGGCCTCCTATCCCCAGGCACTAGCAAAGCTACTTATTTCTGATAACATTTATAAAGATAATGCTTTTGTTTATTTTGTTGATTGTAGTGGTTTCTGCCTATAAAATTTCTATGATTTAATATACAATAGAAGAACAACCAAAATGCATGTAGGACCAAAGTTCGATATCAGCACCTTTATGCAGGCTACTTGTTACTAATTCACATGCTTCATAGTTGGAAGTCATCTTCCAGAACTTTCAGGAATGCCTTTCCATCCAGGGAAACAGAGTTAACAACTAACTGAACCCAGCTTTCAAATAATTTGTCTAGATCAGGATGCCTTCTTTTACATGCCTAAGCTCACACTCTGGAAACTTTAACACAGCACTCACATTTGGAAACTGGGCTGCAATGGTAAGTCATTTGCTGAAATCCAGACTTCTGTAACAAATCCGTGGTTGTACAGTATGTACTCCAGCTGCACTGCACATTTGTGATAAAGTGGACAAAATCCCAGTCTTTTGTTCCAGCTATAGGGTCCCTGGGTCGGGACCCAGAGTAGTGGGTGGGCCTGGGTCTGCCGAGGAGCACTGGGGATACTACAGTTCTGGGCAGGGTAGTGGAGCTCTTGGCTGACCATGGCCAGACTAAGGCCTGGAAGCAAGGGCAGGGAAGGTGCTAGGGCTATGGGGGAAGTGGCCCAGGGAAAATAGGCAGCTGGAATAGGATAAGGGGCAGTAAATGGCTGCCAGCTATAGGGTCCCTGGGTTGGGACCCGGAGTAGTGGGTGGGCCTGGGTCTCCCCTCCCCTTTACTGCTACTTGCCAATGAGGAGAGTGGCCTAAATCCAGACTGCAGTTTGCCCCTGAAGCCTGGGCCTAGAGATTGCAGTTAGCCACTGAGGCAAGTGGAAGGACTGAGGACCGTCTATCCCGCAAAGAGGGGGGAGAGTACAGCTGGAGGGCAGTGTCCCGAAGAGGATGCCCTGGTCTGGGAATAACGTGGGTCTAGATGGTGGAGACAGTGGAGGAAGTGAAAGTAATGGCAAGTGAGACACAGATAGTAAAAGGCACCCTGGTGGTCCAAGAGTATTCATTCCTAGCACGACCAGCAGGAAGTGCTGCAGCAGTGAGTCGGCACCGTTACAGTTTAGAAAACATGATCTATGAGGAAATATTTTAAAAATTGTGTTTGTTTAGTCTTGAGAAGTTTGGGAGGGGGACATAACAGTTTAAGTACATAAAAGGTTATAAGGAGGAGGGTGAAAAAATATTCACATTAACCTTTGAGTATAAGACAAGAATCAATGAACTTAAATTGCAGCAAAGAAGGTTTAGGTTGGATATTAGGAAAACCTTCCTGTCAGGGTACTTTAGCACTGGAATGAATTGTCTAGGGAGGTTGTGGAATCTCCATCACTTAAGGTTTTTAAGAACAGGTTAGACAAACACCTGTCAGGAATGGTCCAGTTTATTATTTAGTCCTGCCTTGAGTGTAGGGAACTGGACTAGATGACCTATTGAGGTCCCTTCCAGTCCTACACTTCTACGATTCTATTTTATTGGGAACACAAACACAGGCTACAGCCCATGGGACCCAGAAGATGAAGTGCATTCAGAATTTGATCTGCATTATATCTAGGTTGCTACCAAGTATCTGAAGAGGTATAGTGTATAGCTGTCTAGTGTGGGGACAATTACACAATGAATTTATGATTTAATGGATAACATGCTTTCTGTGTCTCAGATACCCTGTATATGATGCTGAATTAATTTATGAGCAAGTAGTTCAGACTTCATTTTAATGCTTTCATTAAAAATGCAGAATTGGTAGAATGTATTTGCTCAACTTATGTTGAAGATGAAGTCTGTTTTAATGGTCGTATTTTCATTCTTACTCCACGCTTATTAGCATAACAAAGGTTAAAGGAGAAACAGCACAACATTAATCTATGCTTATGGCAAAAGTTTCTAAGAACAGAAACTAGAGCAAATAAGGATGGAACTGCAAACCATTTCCATTCTAGTCTAAGGCAGGCAATCCAGTTTACCATTAATGAGGATACTGGCACAGCTATGTCTCCCATTCTGACACTTGAGACACACACTGCTTTTTTTTACTCTATATCAGATTTCAGATGAAAGTAAATTTGTGTAAACTAATAGCTTTATAGATGAAAATGTGCCTTCCATTTCTTATTTTTAGAGGGAATCAGGCTTATTGTGTAGACATGGTATATTTAAGGGAGAGGGATAGCTCAGTGGTTTGAGCATTGGCCTGCTAAACCTAGGGTTACGAGGTCAATCATTGAGGGGGCCATTTAGGGAACTGCGGTAAAAATCTGTCTGGGGATTGGTCCTGCTTTGAGCAGGGGGTTGGACTAGATGACCTCCTGAGGTCCCTTCCAACCCTGTAATTCTATGGTTCTAAGTTACTGTATGTTGCACAGTGCCACATAACTGCTCTGTGACAAATTAATAA
Source organism: Mauremys reevesii (assembly GCF_016161935.1). Classification (NCBI taxonomy): domain Eukaryota; kingdom Metazoa; phylum Chordata; order Testudines; family Geoemydidae; genus Mauremys; species Mauremys reevesii. The sequence goes on along the minus strand of NC_052633.1, from coordinate 48,759,909 downwards.
ACAAGAAAAGGTGTGGAAAAGCAAGTTTTCAGTAAGGACTGGAGAAATGTAGCATGTGTTAAATTACTTTAAAAATATCATCTTGGATACTTGCAAAACAGAACTTTGAGATTCAAAATTTTTATGCCTCTTCTCCTAATTGAATAAGTTACATAAAATCTTATAAGTAGCCTTAAACATTACAAGCTAAAGGGCTTAAATCTTCCAGACACTTTAGGACCTTACAAGAGAGATGAGTATATTTGCAGCACTTAGCCAGTAAAGAACGGAGAGGGTCTTTCTATTGTCAGTCATTCCTATTTCCCCCTCTTCCCTCAACTTTTCTTTAAATGTTTGGCAGGATCTCGAAGGTCAGACACAGGCATTGCTGGAAGGAAGCTCCGGATGTATAGGGGGAGACAAAGGCACATCCCGCCACTGTGCAGGTAGAGGAACGTGGGCAATGCAGGCAGCAGAGGTGCCCATGTGGGTGAAGACAAAAGCCTCCACCTCAGACAGAGAAGGGGGGATTTTATTTGCTATATCACTGGTAATAGGCCCCTTCCCTCTGGCCCAACTGCTGGTACTCCAACTGCAAGCCCCTCTTCCTTTCCTGCCCCTAAAAGGTCCCAAGGGACAGTGAAGCCATGAGTCAGCCTGGAATTTTGAGCAGCCATTGCAGGGAAAGAAGGCTTGACACCAAAGACAAGATGGTTGCCGATGTTCTGACATGGCAGCAGACAAATCAGCTTATTTCTCACTAGGACCTCACAGCGTACTCAAGGCATTACTGAGTATAACAACATGCAAGCTGGAATCTACTTACATTAAAGACAAAAGTTGATTTACAGACATTAAGATTTAAGAGCAAGTGTGTAAAGATAAGAAGAACAGGTTACATGCCAAACAAAAAGGTACATCAGGCTTCTTGAGTCTAAAATTTAACTTACATTAAAATCCTTTGTCTAAAACAACGTCTCACTTAAAAGCAGCCTCCTAGCATCACTAGCTCACTTGGCCAGGATCCACCTTTCATGAATGCAAAAAGCATGGTCCTTGTGCTCTCTCAGTGAAGGAGCAGTGTCTTTTTGCTTCTTCCGTTTCCCCAAACTCACTGTTTTCTCTCCTGTGGGTCCCATCTTAGGCTGCTAGCGCTAAAACAGTGGTGAGCAAACTTTTCCTATCACGCCATCCATTACGAATAATGGAGTCTGCTCACACCACCTCCCACCCATTACCACACAGCCAAGACTTCCTCAGCAGAGGAGCTTGGGTCGAAGGCAGAGCGAGGCTGGGTGGCCCTCTCTCCCTGCCCTCTGTGAGGGCTGGCCAGGGCTCCATTGCACACACCCCTTAACATTCCTCCACACCCCATGCCCCTACAGTTTGGGGAGCTAAGGTGTTTTATAATCCTGTGTTTCACATTTCACACCCCCCGGCTGACCTATTTTTCCTGTTGACTTTCACATGTAAATAGGGCTTTCAGTGTGTTGGCTTTATGATGCTTAATCTACATATGAATCTAGGCAGACATCTGAAAATACATTTCTTTGTCTGGAAAAAACACTTTTTGCCCTCTGCTTGGGAGTAACACCTATTAACTATAGAGACACATTTTCAGTATATAGACATAACATCTTAGGTAAAATCAGTATCTACATTTCATAATGATATTAGTGACCAGCATGATCCCAGCTTTCATCTAAGAGCTCACATAACATTCCTTGTAAATACGACGACAGCAATGTAGCAAGGTTGTCAGGTCTGATAGGAGTTGCTGTTACAAAACAGTGACCTCTCTGCCAGTGGATATCAAGGGTTTCTTAAGGTCACAGTGACACATTCACCAGTGGTTTATAGGTCCCCCTCTATGCCTCATCTGCAATGGGCAAGAGTCAGTTACAGCAGTAACTAGCTAGCTACAGATGCTCATGATTTATCTTTGAAGATCTGTAGTTCCTTCCTGAGTGTGTCAGCCAATAGGGTGGCTGTCACATATACACGGGGAATGGAAACAAGCATCGGAAGCAACCCTAATTTATGAAGGCTGTGCTCTAGTGGGTAATGATGAGACCTGGCGAGTTTTTGTTTGGTTGGTTGGTTTTTGGGACATTGGAATACCAACAGGGATGAGTACAACCTTTATAGAAATTGTCTTCATAGCACAGGGAAACCAAATTTCATCCTTCAGATTTAAAGCACCACTACAAGGGTCAGGACAGCCAGAAGGAAGCTATTAGTGCCAGCTGCACACTAGTTCACTTGCTTACTGACAAAGGCCTCCCCACCCATATTAACAGACAGCACTGAATCCATTGCGGTTCTGGTGCAGGTTCTTGCGTCCCATGTACAGTATTTCATAAATGGCTAGGTTTATCATGTATGTCTATATATGGGGAGGGGCATGTTTACCATTTGCTGTTGTTTGAAGCATCAAGAGAAATTGCCAATGAGCCTATAGTCTGATCTGGTATGCAAACTCCAGCATTCCTATTATTTTAAAAATCTGATTGCTAAAATAGGTTTTGTATCACAAGAAACTAATTTATTAAATTCCAAATAGTCCTGAATTTAGATAACAGAAGTAATCTTTCTCCTTACAAGAAATACTTTAGCTCTCTATTTATAGTTCAGGAAATATTTCCCAGAAACCAAAAACGTTAACACATCACCATGTTCAGTTTTTGGTTTCAAATTTTCATCCACAAATCAAAACTAAACATAAAACGAAAACAGCAGTTCAATATACTGGGCAGATTCTCTCACTAACATCACTCCTGTACCATTCTGACTCGACTCATGATTTACACTAAGGTGAGTGAGCACAGACTCAGGACCCTTGTCTTCGCCAAGTACATTTCTAGGCTTAAGAGTTTCCGCCATTAGGTGGAGCAGTCAGTGAATTACCCAATGGGACCAAATCCTGAAGACCTCATTGAAGTAAAATTTTGTTAACTTTTTGGGACCAGGATTTAGTCCACTGCATTCAGTGAAACATTTGCCTGAGTAAGGTCTGTTGGTTTTGGCCCATAATGAAGCGGATGGGGGAAAAAAAAAAGCCAGTCATGATGGAACAATCATTTCGATTAGCTGATTTAGAGAGACCCTAACATTAATTCCAAATGAGGAGTCAGGTGATACAAAAACACCCGTTTTGTGTTTCCCTTCTATCAAGTGAAGAAATAAAACCTTTTTGGCAAACTTACCCAATTCATGGTCTGGCTAATACTACTTTTTTCCCCTACCACAATGTATGATCTTCTGTCTCTGTACTCCAAAGAATGAATGAGGGGAAAAAATAAAGGAGAAAAGGTAATACCTAAAAAGGGCTATTCCCTAGATAGCTGAAATATTCACCACTTTGTTCATTGTTTCTCAATAGCAATAAACTCTTTAAAAACAAAACAAAAAAAACCTCTAAACTGCTGCACATCAACTATCAACCCTATAAAAATGAACAACAGTCCCATGTCACAAGGGAAACAATCCTCAGGTGGAGAGAAGCTTTGCAAATATTTATTGCATTTTTGAGTGAGTCTTGAACAGCATGTTATTTCATAATCCAGAATTATTCATAGCTCTAAATATAACTTTTGTTTCATTTGTTATGCTTGAGCTGCCAATTAAAAAAGCCCAGGAAGGTTCAGCTGTTTGCTGAATGGAGTTCATCACAGCTAGTGAATCTAAATACTGTGTATTCATAGAGAACAAGCACATCCTCCTGCCATGTTGCCAGCTTCTGTTACAATGCCAAAATGTATTGGTGTAGAAGCTACATCAAGTTCAAGGAGAATTGCGCTTCTGATTTCAGTAGTAGCTGAAAGTCAGTATTTTACTATTTTCTGGACTTCGTCATGCACTTTTTTCCCCATAGACAATCATACACAATCAAATTTAGAATGCCTCCACTAGTCAAAACTGCATTAAACCATACACAGCAATAATATCAATGACCTGAATTTCTTGTCAATATCACTGTGCCAAGAGTAGTTTTCTATTTCCCCTAGTTTTCTTTTTTCCCCTCACGTCTTCAAGGGCTGTTACAATTTATCCTTAATTTACAATAGACTATACATTGCAAGTGCCATGCTACAGGGAATTTATTTTCTCAGTTGCGTGTAAAACAAGATACCCACCTATGGTGCAATATGCATAATAAATAATAGCAATTAATTCAACTATCAGTAATGTATGCTATCAGGCCACTGTTGATGTACATGACAGACACTGAAGAGCGGTGTCACATGAAAGGAAGTATGATAATAGCCTGAACTCAGAGTATAATTATTTTTATCATATGGAAACTCATGAAGATGGGGTTAGCTCACATCATTGGCTACTTTTATTTTTGAGAGTCTAAATTGTAGATTCTGGAAGCACTTCAGTTCTGTTTGTTTTTCAGTGTATACAGGTCACATGCAATGCTCTTATTTTATCCACAGTTTTTACTTAACCTGCCCTACATGTCACAGCCAGCTCCCGAAGATCCCTAAGTTGACTAACACAAGGGAATTTGGGTTTGACTTTCAGAGGGGCAATTTAAGGATTTCTGCTACCACCAAAACCCCCTATTTTATTTGTATATGGTTCCCAGGGCTAAAGGTTTTCTCCCTGATCTCTCTACAGTGTTAGTTGTATGTCTTCAGGGTAGTCAAGTTAGACTACTTCCCTCCTTAATTACTACTACTAAAAATACTAGATAATGGAGCGATGAGGTGACAAAATAAATCATTGGTGCAAAGAAGCCAAAGTGGGGATCAGAATCTGGCTCCTTCTGTTGCCTCTGGCTAAGACTAAAAGGGCTGCACGCCAACCATGTGTAAGGGAAGTTTAAAAAATAAATAAAGGACACTTTGCCAGTTAGGTATAATGAAACCAAATTTGACACCAGTTGTGTGTCAAACGCACTCTTAAATGTACTTGAATTTTTGCTTAAGTATGCAGAGAACTAGTCAGTGGGTCATAGAAAAAAAACCCACACTAAGTCAAATCAAATTTTAAGTGTAAAAATGACACTCAGGCTGTTTTTTTGCATTTTCTTTTGTTCTTTTTACCACTGGACTCTATCACTTGTTTAGTGTCACTGTGGGCCTTGGCCATTCTGAGAGGTTAATGCTTCACTGCCTCTTGGTTTGGCTTCCAAATTCAATGTGGGAGTAGGTAGACACTCAGATTAATAATGCACAGACTTTCCATCCATTGATGCTACCTCGAAAGATATCCCCCATAGCATTTTTAAGGTTCTACAGCTCCCAGTTGGAACTCCTATATCACACTTCAGTAGACATTCTTCCTAAGGTGATAACATCAGCAAAAACCTTTAGTCAGGAGAATTAATCCATAGGCTCCAGAGCAGAAGCACATAGGTAGCAAAAAAGAAGAGACACCAATGACCAATTACTCAAACATCTTTCCACTGCAGTTTAAATGTCTGATCTAAGCTGAATTCAAGTATACTTGTGCTAGGTTCTGCAATCTTCTGTCAGCATCAACACTGCCCTGGGGGTGAAAGGATCCAGTCATGGAAAGCACCTGAACACCTGCTCACCACAGAGCAGACCAGCACCACCTCAGAAGATGGTATGGCTAAAGTGCCCAACGTATGTGTTAATTCAGTCATAGTGTAGCAGAGCCCTCCCGGGGGATAAATCTCAAGAGGCCCAGCAAGCATCAATTTAGTTCAACGTTTTTGTTACTGTGGGGGATGATCATACATTAAAATTATACAATATAAAAATAATTAAACAATTTTACCTTTATGTGTTGAATATACAAAAAACAAAAACAAAACCACACCCCTCCCCCCGGGAAACCAATATTGTAAGCCATCCATTTGGCATTCCTGATGACATCACAAACCATTTCAGCTTTGTTCCTGTGGTTAGCAGGATGTTATCAGAACCTTGACACCCTCAAACATCTTTATTTCACAGTTACCTGTGTACAGTACGTACACATATACAAATCAAGAGGTGGTCTCTTATATATCCCTGCTTGTTTCATTTATGTGCCAGAGCTTGCAAGTGCTATGGTTTACTCGGGGGGGGAGGGGCAGGACGATGACACAAAACAAAAACAACAAAAAAAACCTTGATTTTGCTTAATGACGACTGCTAGCCTTGTCTCCACTTCCCCCATTTCAGGTGTCTGCTACAGCAGTGCTTCTCAAAGCCGGTCCGCTGCTTGTTCAGGGAAAGCCCTGGAGGGCTGGGCTGGTTTGTTTACCTGCTGCATCTGCAGGTTCGGCTGATTGCGGCTCCCACTGACCACGGTTCACTGCTCAAGGCCATTGGGGGCTATGGGAAGGGTGAATAGCATATCCCTCGGCCTGCGTCGCTTCCCGCAGCCCCCAGTGGCCTGGAGTGGCGAACTGCAGTCAGTGGCAGCCGCAATCAGCTGAACCTGTGGACGCGGCAGGTAAACAAACCGGCCTGGCCCACTGGGGGCTTTCCTTGAACAAACGGAGGACCTGCTTTGAGAACCACTGTGCTATAGGACATAGTAAACAAAGTGGTTAAGTTTCTCTTTTGCCTACTGAATCTTTCACGTGTTTGTTGTCATGTCATGTGATACACAACTCCAGTATTTTAATGTTTCCCACCTCTGCTTTTTAAAAAAAAAGAAGAAAAAAACACTTAAGATTTATATTTATTATGTTTACAAAATAAATTTATGTGGTATTTCTGCATTCTTTTCCACGCACAGTATTATACATTTCTGCCTATATCTGTACCTAACAGGCCACAATTTAAAGTAATGAAATGTAGTGCATTGAAAGCATTGTAATATTCAAAGAGTACTTTCACTAAGTAGCAGATTTCTCATCTTCTTTCACTTTAAAGCACTGAGATACTTTGTGGGAAAGATGCTCTGTAAAAATAAATTGAATTGGGTCAGGGTTTCCAAGACATCTGCTCTATCAGTAGACTAACATGTATCTTGTTCATTTGATGTCTTTGATGATTTGGGGAATTGATGTACAACTTATGAATTCAGATGGATGTTATGAAGCTATTAAATTGTCACGTCATGGAATACCTGTATGTGTAACCAGGGAAGATAGTCGCTAAATCGTACTGGTTGCTTATGCAGGTGGCAGAATCTTGGGACAATGGGTTGGCTGAAGCTGGGAGAAGCTAGACCCTCCAACTTCTGAGGGAAAATTCCCAGCAACAGAACAAAGAAACCAGATGATGTTAGGGGGACATGTAAACTTGAGGGACTCAAACAGGAAGTTTTGGGCTTTCATAGGAGAGGTGTCCTGTTTAACTGAAGGACAAGCCAAGGTCAGAGACAACTAGCTGACCTACAGAGGCTCCACAATTCTTAACACACACTATCTGCTGAGAGGCAGTAGGCAATACACAAAGAAGCCATGTACCACTTCACTAGCTCACACTATGTTTTGCACAATGCTCATCACCTCCCCTGCCCAGTTCCCATGAATTGTGCTTCCTTGGAGCCAGGCTGTCCAGAAGGCCCTCTGCTGTCTCTCCTTAAGAATGCATTCCACCATGCTGAGAGATACAAGGATGGCTTGATTAACTTTGGGACACACGTCCCATAGAGCCCGGGGCAGGGCATGTGCTTCCTTCACCATCCTCTGCCCTTTCCCCTATAGGCACTCCCTAGACACAGATTCCCTTGACTTGCACTGGGCCCTCCGCTAGTCCCAGAATGACAAGGAACATTCGCCTCAAGATCAGATGAACTCCCGCTTCTGCACGGAGAATGCACCTCATTAGGGACAGAGAAAGAATTGTACCACAGCAAAGCTGACAGAATGCATTCAAACTAGGCAATTGCCGGGATTTAAAGGGCCTGTTGCAACATGTCAAAACAGGGCTAGAGGCTGTCTCTGCTACCATCTCCATTCCTCACTACCCCTTTGTTACTCCTCGCATCCACCTAGGTGCCATATTCACCTATTGAATGTACACATTTAGGCACATGTGTACACATGCCCACACTACAGTTAAGTGAATGTAAAGCCTTTGAAAGATACTGGCTTGATCACACAGAAGACAATCTTCAATTTACCTCTCTACCAGGCCCATCATAGGCAATAGGAGTGAGGAGCACCAGGGTATAGCTGTTTCCCTGCCTCTAACTGGGCTCAGATTTTCCATAAGGATGCCTATCACAGGCCAGCTGGCCACTGTAAGTGATGTATATCCACTGTGCCAGAACAGGTGCTCCCATTTGGCCTATTAAGTGGCTGTGACAGTGCCTGGGGCTATAAAGGATCAGAGAACCTAAGAGAGAGTCTCACAGATGTCAATGGATAAGCCCCTCTGCTGTTTTCTCTGTGCTAGAGTGCTGGATCCAGTAGAGGAGAGGGCAGGGGGAGCGAGGGATGCTTCCGTGGTGAGGAAGATCTCCCCACAGAGAGGCTGTGAGGGTTCCCATTGGGAAGAGTGAGGTTATACTCAGGCTGGGTGGCTCCTCTGGCAGAGGGACAGAAGAGGATGACTAGGAATCTAGGTGTGGCAGATACTGGTGTGCGGTATGTGGGACATCACATCATGGGATTGTAAGGACTATGTATACTGGGGAATAAATGGATTATGATGGTAAATTGTTAGAGATAGATTTACACGGTTTGTTTTGATAATAAACTGCCCCCAAGGAAAGGTAATGTTGAGGCATGAAATTTTGTGGGAAGTTACTGAAGATTCTGAAGGAAGGAAACTGAGGCAGGTACACCTGGCATGCCAGAGTGTACTGCAGGAGGGTGCTTGAGGTAGGGCAGCCCTATAGCAACAGCAATTAGTGCTAAGCACGATGTTTGCTTTGTGATATCAACATCTGTCCATCAGGAATAGAACTGAGGCCTTGTCTACATGAGAAAATTGTACTGATTTAACTAAATTGGTGCAGCCCCCTTGCATGGACGCACAGTTTCTTTATTTTTTCTATTCTTTCTGCATCCAGTGGGTTGCCAGCCATCCCCTGCTCCTTGTTCTGAGAAAGTGTTCTGTATTGCACTATCCAGTTTAAGAGTAATTTATGTGCATAAGGACCAGCGGCGGCTCTACCTTTTTGGCCGCCCCAAGCAGTCATGCGTGGGAGGCGCCCCGGAGCCGCAGGAGCAGCGGACCTCCCACGGGCATGACTGCAGAGGGTCCGCTGGTCGCGTGGCTCGGCTGGACCTCCCACAGCTGCGGACGGTTCGCAGGTCCGGCGGCTCCGCTTGAGCCACGGGACGAGCGCCCCCTCTGCAGTCATGCCTGCGGCAGGTCCGGTCCTCGCGGAGCTCCGGTGGACCTCCCGCAGGCATGACTGCGGCAGGTCCGCCGGCCCAATCTGCCGCCCCCCCGGGAAAGGGCCGCCCCACGCGCGTGCTTGCCGCGCTGGGGTCTGGAGCCGGCCCTGATAAGGACTCCACTTTCACTAGCTTAGTAAAGTTTATAAACTGATCCGATTTCCTAAGTAGACAAAGCTTGAGTCTATTATACTTCAAAGAGTACCCCACCAAAACCACAGGAAAAAAGTCAGATAACAGCAATTCGGTCACAGTTGATGTGAGCTGTATTTTGAAACAGTAACCCTACAAGTGAAAGGCTTTATATGCAGTTACCTCACCCCATAATCCATACAGATTAGTAACATGGTACATTTAGTACAGTACATCACTCCACTAGTTCAAGCTTTGTTGTGTTTTTGCTTTATAATGAAGTAGGCAGTGCTTGAACTTGCTTGCTTCATGGTCAGATTAATAATTTCCTTAACTATTGTTCTCGTTCATCTTGCAGTTACTGAAGGACGTAATACAAATCATTATTCTTCACATAATTGAAGTCTATAATTAAAAATGATGAATAGTGTAACATATTTTACCCCCACTAATCCCTGTACACTTGTCCTCTTTGAGCCAGCACAAGCAAGTTTGACTAATCAATGTTCTGCTTTTTTGTCTAGCAGATGTTTTTCTCTCCCTATTTATTGTTTGTAATAAGGTACAGATTGCTGTTAATCATCAAAACATTTTAAAATATATTGACGTCAAAACAAGAAGATTGATTTTTGTAAAGATTATTTTTTGAGTGAAGAGTTAACAAGATAGCAAACACGTTTCAGTATAATAATGACTTGAGCGTGTTCATTGCTAATTTGGTATTAACTAGATACTAGGCAAATAAAACTCAATGTAAGCTATGCCTGTTTGGTGTTGTGCTCTGACCCCTCTAGTGGCAATTTGGCCAATGAGAGATTGATGAGCCTGCTCCATCCTTGGCTGAGAGTGCAGGATCTTTTAGCTGAGGCAGAAGCAGCTCTCATGAAAAGGGATCTTAATGGGTGATTACAAGTTTGGTTGATAAAGGTAATAGTGTTGATGTAAGAGAGACTTATGTAAGGCATGTCACTTGGTACTGCATGACATTTTGGTTAAAATAGAAAAAAAAATTAATATGGCACACATTAAATAGTGGCTAACAGGTCTTAAAATGAACAGGGAATCATCATCAAGTGCGTGTGTTTCTATTGGGGCCCCCAGGAATCAGTCTTGACTCTATACTATGTAATGTTTTTTAATCAATGACCTGGAAGAAAACAGACAAAATTTGAAGATGACCCCAAAATTGAGAGTATGGTTAAATAATGAAAAGGACAGATCCTTGACAGAATGATATGGATTGGTTGTTAAGCTGGGCACAAGCAAACAATATGCATTTTGAGATGGCTAAACATATACATCTTGGAACAAAGAATATAGGACATACTTATGTGATGGGGGACTCCATCCTAGGAAGCAGACACTGAAAAATTTAGAGACAGTAGTCTCTAACATGAGCTCCCAGTGCGATGCTGTGGCCAAGAGGGCTAGTGCATTCATTGGATGCCTCAAGAGGAGTGGGAGTATATTTGGTACTGGTGCGACCACTGACGGATATTGCGTTAAGTTCTGGTGTCCATAATTCTAGAAGAATATTGTTAAAGAGGTGATGAAAGAGGGGCCATGAAAATGAAAAAAGGATCAGAAAACATGCCTTATTGTGACAGACTCCAACCCATTTAGCCTGACAAAGAGAAGGTCAGGGGGTTGCTTGATTACAGTCTAGAAATTTCTGCATGGAAAACAAATACCGTATTTGATAATAGGCTCTTCAATCTAGCAGACAAAAGTATTACACAGTCCAATGGCTGGAAGTTGAAGTTAAACAAATTCAGACTGGAAATAAGGCTTTAAAAAACCCCACACCGTGAAGGTAATTAACCATTGGAACTATTTACCAAGGGTCATTGTCTGAGAGGGAGAATTCACCATTTTTACATCAAAACATATGCTCTAGTAATTACTTTGGCAAATTCTATGGCCTGTGTTATGCAAGAGGTCAGACTAGATGATCACAGGTCCCTTCTGGCTTTGGAATCTATGATCCAGAGGTCCCAAGTTTGATCCCCACTGTTGATGAACCCAGTAGGGCAGGGATGGGCAAACTATGGCCTGGGGGCTGCCTCCGGTCCTTCAGATGTTTTAATCCTGCCCTCAAGCTCGTGCTCTGGCACTCCAGCTGGGGAGCTGGGGTGGGGGGTTGCCCCACTTTGTGCAGGCCATTGCTCTGCACAGCTCTCAGAAGCAGCAGAATGTTCTCCCTTCAGCTCATGTGCATGGGGCAGCCAGGGGGCTCTGCACGCTGCCCCCACCCCAAGCATGGCCAATGGGAGCTGCAGGGGCAGCACCTGTTGATGGGGAAGCACGCAGAGCTGCCTGGCTATGCCTCCACATAGGAGCTGGAGTGGGGACATGCTGCTTGAGGTAAGCCCCCTGCCCCCATCCTGTGTCCCAACCCCCCTGCCCCAGCCCTGATCCTCCTCCCGCCCTCAAAACCCCTCAGTCCCAGCCCAGAGCACCCTCCTGCACCCCCAACTTGAGCATTCACCTCTCCCCCGCACTCCAACACCGTGCCCCAGCCCAGAGCCGCCTCCCACACCCTGAACTTATTTCTGGCCCCATCCCAGAGCCTGCACCCCAGCCGGAGCCCTCATCCCCTCCCACACCCCTACCCCCAATTTTGTGAGCATTCATGGCCTGCCATAACATTTCCATACCCAGATGTGGCACTCGGGCCAAAAGGTTTGCCCATTCCTGCCCTAGAGGCAGGGTTATATCAATTTTGGCCTTGGGAATTGAGTCAGTGATATGGTAACTGCCTTATTAAAAAAGGGCTCACTCAGGATACTATTTGAGGACCTTTCCCTGTTTAATTAACTTTGATAAGTGACATAGTTCACTTTTCTGATCTCCTTGATCCTTTCCAGGAGTTGCAGTTTATGAATTTCAAAATCAGGGAGATCATGTCAATGAAACTACATCCACAGACCAGTAGAAGAACAGAAATAATTCTGAACTGTGAAAGCTGAGTGGAATAAGTGGAAAATATGACATCACATTATTAACAGAAATGACAACTCCTTTCTTCCTCTCAGTCTCCCCCACCCCCAACCCCCCATATAGACAAAGGACAGAAGGTTGGGATAGGAATGAGGTTAAAATAATTACAGACACTTTCTGAAAAGCAGTGCAGGGTTTAGAGGGTAATATTTTCATTCATGTTTTCCTCACACAGTAACTCTGATTGCCTGGTGTACTCTTTTAGACTCGATGGAAATTCACTACATTTACATAGTTTTGCACTGTATCAGCCTTTACTTTACATATCAAATGAACCTTCAAAAGTTACTGTATGTATAACACTGGATTTGGGAAATGTATGTCAAATATTTTTGTACAAGCACAAATTTAAAGAAATTTTCCCAGTAAGTCAATGACAGAAGAAGCAACAGGAAAATGACCTAGCAGGCAAAGGCTTTGCACATAAGGACCAATCCCATGGGCCATCCAGTCCACAATGTACAGTCTCTGATGATTTATGGCTAAAACTCAGGACAGGGAGTCAGGATACTTGGGTTCTGTTCCTGGTTCTACCGTGGAATTTGTGTGAACTTAGGCCAACATTTTAAAAGTTGTGTGCCCAATGGTAGACACCCAAAAACCATATATATAAATAATAAGTGGCCTGATTTTTAGCAGCATTGCACACCCACAGATTCCATTGTACTTATTTAGGTAACCTAACAGTTTTAGGATGCAATTTTTAGTGGTGCTGAGCATTAGTCTTCAGTTGACATTGAGTTTCTTAGCACTTACAAAAATAAGTCCCTTAAAAAGTGCCTAATTTTAGGCACTCGTGTGTAAATGTGTTGGTCCTCATCTTTATGTCAGTTTCCCCATCTGCAAAATGGAGGAGGGGTGGAATTTATATCTGTGTTGAGAGGCTTAATTCTTTGATATTAATGAAGTGCTTTCACATACTCAAGTGGAAAGTGCTATATAAGCTGAAAGAGTCCTATTATTGGTGCCCATAAATGTAAGCAACTACTTAATAGCAAGGTCATTTAAGAAAATTCCATTAACATTCATGATATCAAGAACTTATGTGCCAAGTCATTCCTTTCTCACTTATAATAAGGCTGAGGGTGGTAAGTCACTTGTGCCAAGAAAAACAAAACATCCTAGCATAGCAGGTTAGTGGAGTAAGTTTACACCCAGTCCAATTTTTGCAAGCAGCAATATTTCTTTCCACAAGTAATGACCAAAGCTTCTGCAGATCCCAGAGTATTCTCCAAAGTCTGATGGAATAAAAATAGTCAGAACTCACTCCCTCTTTCCCTTCCAAAGTAATGAGCCTTCAAAGACACCGTTTTGCCATTTACAGAAAAACAGTTTTCTAAGGAGCACCCATTAGGGGACAGCAGTTTCAATATGCTTCTGCTGGATGTATACAACAATAGTTGTCTTGCTGCATGTTCCCAGATTTGAATTCTGTGGCCTTGGCTTGGAATTCAGTGAAGCATTACATTCAACTAGAGGCAAGTTGCTTCTATAGAGAAGAGCTGGTAGAAGCAATTAATAAATTCTGGCAAGACTGCATGTCTGAAGATGTTTGAAATAGTTATATCAGCCATATCCACAAGGTACTCCCACTTATCAAACTCAACAGTCCTGGAACTATAGCATGGCACTTCCTTTTCAACACATGAAGGCAATAAATATTTAATGCAAAACACTACGTGTGGAAACAGTGAGGCAGCAGAATACCTCTTTCCCTTTAACTCCCCCTTGCAAGATATTCAAAGAAAAAAAAATGGTAGTGAAAATATCAGGGCCACCCAGAGGATTCAGGGGGCCTGGAGCAAAGCACTTTCAGGGGCCCCTTCCATAAAAAAAAAGTTGCATAACATAAGAACATAAGAAGGGCCGTACCGGGTCAGACCAAAGGTCCATCTAGCCCAGTATCTGTCTACCGACAGTGGCCAATGCCAGGTGCCCTGGTGAACCTAACTACAATGATCAAATGAATCTCTCTCTCCTGCCATCCATCTCCATCCTCTGACAGACACAGAGGCTAGGGACACCCTATTACCCCATCCTGGCTAAATAGCCATTTATGGACTTAGCCACCAATTTATCAGTCCCCCTTTTACACATTGTAGTATAGCTAGCCTCTCCTCACTCCTCTCAGTAGGAGTTCTTGACACAAGTTGCGCTGCGTGAAAAAAGAAAAGAAGTTTTTTTTTTATTTGTTTATTAATTTTTTTTGGTTTTTTTTCTCTGTAGATTCTGTGATGTATTAAATAACTTTTTTCTTTTTTTTTTTCATTTTTTTATTCACATCATATATATCTTTTATCAATATTATAGAATACTATATTCTCGTGGGGGCCCCTGCGGGGCCTGGGGAAAATTGCCCCCCTCCCCCCCCCTCCGCCGGGTGGCCCTGGAAAATATAGAACTTCTTGCCAGCAGTTCTAGAATCTCTTAAGGATACTCTGATAGAGCACAAATAGCCGATTAGAACTGGGTTGTCTCCCTCTGATCTGAATGTTATGATCCAACTCATTGGGAGGGACTCTGAAGTTTTAAGGAGGCTAGAAAGACAAGGGCTCCCATTTCCTGTTCTGACAAGGGGCCTGATCCAATGACCACTGAAGTCAACAGGAATCTTTCCATGGACTTCAGTGCACATGGCACCACCATGTTGTGTCCTGGAAGTGGCCAGCAGGTCCAGCTCCTAGGTGGTGGGGCACCAAGCGTTGCCCCCACCCTGAGCACCAGCTCTGCACTCCCATTGGCCAGGAACCACAGCCAATGGGAGTGGCAGGGGCAGTGCCTGCAGGCAAGAGCAGTGCATGGAACCTCCTGGCACACCTGCCTAGGAGCTGTACCTGCTGGCTGTTCCAGGGTGCAACACGGTGCCAGGACAGGCAGTGAGCCTGCCTTAACCGCACTGTGCTGCTGACTGGGAGCTGCCAGAGGTAAGCCCGCACCCCAAACCCAAATCCCCTGCCCCAGCCCTGAGCGCCCCCAAACCAGAGCCCTCTCCTGCAACCCAAGCCCCTCATCCCCAGCCCCACCCCAGAACTTGCACCCCCCTGCACCCTAACCCCATCTCAACCTATAGCCCCCTCCCACACCCCAACTCCCTGCCCCAGCCCAGAGCCCCCTCCCACACCCTGAACCCCCTACCCCCAGTTAGAGCCCTGACTCCCTCCTGCACCCCAATCTCCTGACTCAGCCCGCTGAAAGTGAGTGAAGGTGGGGGACAGCGAGCCACCGAGGGATGGTGAGCAGGGGCAGGGCTAGGGTGTTTGGTTTTGTGAGATTAGAAAGTTGGCAACCCTACACACAGCACATTTCAAATAGTACTTTAAACCAGTGGGCACAATGTGGTACTGCAGTTGCAGTTTGTGGCTGCAATGAACTGACACTCTAAAACCATACAGTTTGAGGCCAGAAGGGACCACCAGATCTAGTCTGACCATATACATATCACAGGCCACTAAACCTCCACAGTCCATGTGTTAAATTTTCAAACACTTCTGTGCCTTCTCCCATCCTGCCCCTCATAGTTGGGAGGAGCTCCCCATAAAACTTCTGCAAGCTCACTCATTAACCTTCATTCCCCAAAACTTAAACTCAGATGCCTACAACAGACTTGATGATGTGGGCTGCTGGTATGCTAAGACCTCTTCCTAACTATCTGAGCAATACTGCCTCATTTTTTTCCTTGTAGTGCCCCTTCTGTCTGCATCGGTTTTCTTGTTTTATACTTAGACTGTAAGCTCTTTGGGGCAGGGACTGTCTTTATTCTGTGTTTGCACAGCATCCAGCACAGTGGGGTCCTGGTGTATGACTAGGGCTCCTAGGATCTATGTAAACAAAACAATAGTTGAAGATAGTGAGTCTTCTATAGCATACGCTGGCCATAGCAACTCCCTTCCCCAAATGGAGCTAAATCAAATTCTCATTTGTTACGTTAAATGTAAATCTGGAACCAGGGGCAATGCAGGATTATGTATCTTTCCCCCTCAAGATTTCTGCCATCCACTTAGCAACATGTTCTGAGGGGACCCATCCAGAAGGGCTGCTGCAGACTCTGCCCCGCTGGGCAGCGGATAGTCTTTCACCAGGATGGCCAGCAGTGAGGAGGTAGCGGCTCCCCCTGGTGGTGGCACTCACCTTGTGTCCATACAGCACAGGGAGGAGGGAGGAAGCAGCAGGGTGGCTGGCTGTGGACCGAGTCCCATCACTCCCCCTAGGGTGACCAGATGTCCCGATTTTATAGGGACAGTACCAATTTTGGGGTCTATATAAGAAAAAGACTCCTATTACCCTCCATCCCCTGTCCTGATTTTTCACACTTGCTGTCTGGTCACCCTAACTCCCCCACTTACATGGGACTGCTTCTCCTTCCCTGCTGTTGGAGTCTTAGTGCTTCCCTCTGCCTGCTATGCAACCTACCCTGGGGCGAATGCCCCATTCCTCTTCCCAGAGAAGTGGCTGCTCACCCACTCCTATAGCAGGGGATCTGCCCAAGGGAAAAACAACTCCCCTCACACTGCACTGCCTTCCATTTAACAACAGCTTTAAGGGGAGTCAGGGGGTGAAGGTGGCCTCGCTGGCCTGATCCCCAGCAGGCATTCCTCTGCCCCCCCTCAGATTAGGGGGCATGCCCCAGTTTTAATACCAGTATTCTAGATCCAGAGGCAACATGTGGGGTGGTCATGTGTCCCATGCCCATCAACAGTTACACAGTGCCCTAGTCTGGAACAATTCCAATGGATTTTAATCATGCTATTGCCACTGAAGTTAGTAGGTTAACCAGATTGATAATGATAAGACAAAGATCAAGATTTGGACCCCAAACAGTAATTTCTTATTGGAACAGACTAGTTTCCCCAAAACAGACTAATGCTTGGTGCTTCACAGGACGCTAGCACTCCTAATTGCACAGTACCCCTTGGAGGCAATTTCTTGCTGACTCCAGGTTGTGATCAGCTTATGCCCAGAACCTCATAAGACACTTAGGAATATGGATGAAAATTATCTTTTAAAAACATAATTATGTTTCATAATGCAGGCTAACAATTTACGGTTACTACCTATTATAAAAGCAATATTTTGTCTCAGATGCTAATGTAGTTGGCCCATGCACATGAGTGAAAACCACATGAAATCAAGGTAAAGATAATGAACAGATGACACAAACGCAGTATGAAGAAGGCTCTGCTGAAAAATGAAAAGAACACACACATTTCATTCCCCTTCTACTGCTATCTTCTGTTTTAAAGACTGTCTCAAATGGTGAGTCACAGTCATTTTGGGGAATTGCTTAAGGCTCATTCCTTTCCACTGAGATAGCAAAAGAAAAGTTTGAGAGGCACTTACAGTATAATAGGCCATCTCTGAAATGGTGCAGTGCACAAGAAAGGGCCTCTGTGGATTAGAGGTCCCTATCTACTTGTGCTATTTAAGAACGATTATTAGTTTAGCTGGCATGTGGTTCCACTGAATTTCAAAGGAAAGGTAGACATTGGTCTTTCTTTCTAATCTCTAAATATAATGTTCCATGTGACTGTTCTCATGAGGTAATAATGCCTGTTGTGATTGACAGTTATGATTCCATTAGCTTAATGAACTTTAAATGCTCTACAAATAGCAAACATTGATTTTTCACCAGTTTTCTAGTTTAGTTTCTGGAATATTATTCTCTCATAGAATGGTTTATACCATGCAGTTTATCACTGCAATAGACATAGAGAGAAAGCATGATTTAAAGTGATGCATATGTTAGAAACACAGCAGGTGTTGCCATACTATGCCTGGAGAACTACAGCACCAGTCTCCAAGTTCCTGCAAAAACAATGTGAAACTGACAGGGCTCACTAACCAAAGGTGGCAGCTCTGGGGGAACAGCTCTCACCCAATTCCGCACCCTCTTCTGTCAGTTACTGAAGCGGTGACCCATCTCACTCTTCATGACTGAGCCCTTGAGCCAGGTCATCATATAGCTGTCCCCTTCCAGGATAACAAAGTCTCTCCAGACTAGCTGTCCAATTTGCATCTTCAGTGCTCCTGTGCCACTTTCCAGTGGCTGGTAGGGAACCCAGGCCTATCCTCTAAGCTGGGTTCCAGGCAAGGGACCCTATCATAATAGGCCAAAATCCACACAGTCCTACCCTCATACTGCTGTTTCCCTGGGCTTCTTCCTGCACAGCCTTCTCAGACTTTCTTTCCCCACAACTCTTCTTGGGGTTGACCCGCTTTCCAGGATTAGAAGTCCAGTATTTAGCCTCTTGCCCATTGCCCCCTGCTTCCAGAGAGAGATTGCAGAATCTTTCTGCTGTAAGATTCTTGGCTTTATAATCTAGCCTACTCCTGCACAGCTGGGTTTCTTGTTCAGTTGAGCCTGGCTCTCCCTCCAGGTGCAGCCAGCTACCCTAATTGGCTCCTCAGGCCCACATTAACCCATTCAGAGTCTGTGAGGAGTATACACCTCATCAGTTACACACATTCTCTGTAATGAAGTATTTGACCGCATTTCTCCAGGGGATGGGGAGAGAAGTGGTGGGGATGAGACATGTATCTTAGTTGATACTCTGTCTTTGCACATATGCAGAGAACAAAGCAGAGGGACAGTTTCAGAACAGACCATTACCAGATACATTCGGTGGCTGTTCTGAGGCTGTACAGGAAGTTTTTGTCATGAACAATGAACCTGGCAGGTCACACCCTAGTGATTCAGAGCTGAGCCAGTCAGGGAGCACAAGGGTTGGGGAAGATTTACAAATAGAGGAGTTTAAAGCAGCACTGTGGACTCAGCTGCTGATCAATGTAGAATCAAGATGTGTCTGCAGTGAGGGCTGATTCCCCCACTCTGTATGCAGGTGAATGCTAGTCCAGCTTTATTTACTAGGGAAGTCCTCCATTAGGATGTTTGGTCTAGTAAGGTGTGTTTCATGGACCTAGAGTGAGAGCTAATGAAAACATTTGTAATCCCTTAGATGACATTTGTCAGGCATTTAGATTTAGCTACCAGCTAACTGCTTAAACCAGGATTCTGTGTCACTGAAAGAGAAACTCGGGCAGCACTTAGTGAGGTATGTATTTGTGAATTCTTAGCTGAGCTTCTGGGGAGAAAATGATGCCTTATAGTGTAAGGCCCTTATTGAGATCCAGGAAATGTATATTTTATGTGCTGATCCCAGTGCCTGTACTACTTTGGATACGGGCTACAGGCTTTTGTTTCCATCAGCAACTGAGGACCAGTCAGCTATTCCCCTAAGGGCTAAAATGCTGCTAGCAGTGGAGATTGTCCCTAGACTATTTATTTGCTGACCGGGTTCTGAAATGTTTGAAAGGACAGAGATGCTGTCACTTGGACTCTTCAGAGCTTGAGAAATGACACATACTACATATTGTGGACACATCATTAAGACAAATCAACTCAGAAAATCAGAGGGGAATGTGTTTTGATGTGTATGCTGAAGTATAGAAAATGTTATGCTGAAACCTTATTTGAACGTTTGTAACAGACAAGTCTATATAAGGAACACCAGTAGATTTACTGTTTAATGGCTTTTGTTTAAAACTTATTCAGAGTGTTCCACATACTATTTACAATGTGTTTTGTGCATTAAATATGTTTTACTTAAAGTGTATCTTTGAAATTGACTGGCATTAATGACATCCATATATCACTATTTTACACATAACAACCCTGAGGTTTAACTCTAGATAATGTTTTTTCAAAAATTCCTAGAAGACAGAACTCCAGTTTTCATTTCAGCAAGGAGTTAAACTGAGGTGCAGGAAGAAGGGGAACTTAAGAGTTATGCTGAACATCCCCTGCTCTCCCAGTACACACACACACACACACACACACACACACACACACACACACACACACACACACACACACACACACACACACACACACACACACACACACACACACACACACACACACACACACACACCTAAATTTGTATTTCATAGGCACAATTCAGAAGATCTCCCACTTATTTAAAAACAAGAACATTTCAGATAGAAATAAGGGACTAGGAAAACTATTCTATCTTCCCTGGGCCAAAGTCAGTTCTGGTGTAAGCAGATGCAATTCCCATTAAAATCTAAGCCAAATTCATCATTAACAGTTATGTAAGTTAAGTGTTGGGTGTAAATTGGTCAAAAATGGGGACAAATGGCAACTCATTAAGTGAATATGAAAAATGACTATACTGGCTGATGGGCAGAGAAGATATTAACAGGAAACCAGTTAAGAAGACATCTGAAAAAGCACAGATTAAATAGCACCCCTTTCCCACCACACTTTACCCTACATCTCCCTGTTTCTCCTACTACTCCATCTCCTTCAGCATGTAAATTACATTCAGAAAGTGAAGTAGGTGCAGGATACAAGTTTAGTGCTTACACCACCCCGAATTTAGGCACCTGGGCTTAATTCTCCTCTAACATCAGTGTAAGTGAGGAATAATTTAGCTGAATTAATGGAGTACAAGACTGGCATAAATGAGGAGAAATAGACCTCATGTGCCTTTTGCTTACAGCCCTGTCATTTATTAGACTTTTTGTTTTGAAAAACCACTTTTCCCTCAAAATGTTTCCAGGACCCTACTTTGAATGAAAGAATGTGGGATTTTTAGGGCCAGCCTTAGGGAAAATGGCACCCTAAGTGAACTGGTATTTTGGTGCCCCTGGCTACTGCTACCCCGGAGCCCCATGCGACCCTGTGAAGCTAAGTTATTTGCTTCAGTCCCATGTGGTGGGACTCAGGGATACAGAAGTCTGGAAAGTCTGAGAACCACTGCCCTATAGCGTATAAAGGGTACCTCTTATTGCTGCATTATAATCAATTTCAGTGAATAATATGGGTTAGAAGAGCATTACAATATAGCTGTTCTATGAATTCTGGGTGTGATCAGTGTGTTTGTGCCTTGTTCACCAATTTTTAGGTGGATACATCTATGGAACTCAGTGTTAACATTAGTATTTAAAACAATCGTACATGTTTGGAAGCAAACCCTCCTACAGGCTATAGTAACCCTATAGTTTTAAAAATAGAATGATTTGTACTGGCCAAAGAACTGCAACATCTAGTTAAAATAATTGAACTTGACAAGATTGGAATAGCAGCATATGCATATAAATTGTATAAGATACATTTATTTTTAAATAAATCATTTGTATGTAAATAGTATACACAATGGATCCTCTCTCACATTAGAATTTCCATCCTACATCATTAAAGTCAAAGCCAGATAACCAACTACATAGCTAAAATGCAAAAAAATGGACATGCTAGTTAGTGTTAGAACAATTACTGAAGTCTGGGTTTATCTAGGAGAAAAAGGAGACAGTTTGTCCCTTAATCTATGAATGAGATTCTTAATTCAACTCAAGAAGAAATAGATACAGATTTGAGAATATATACATACTAGGGGTCTAATCCAAAGCACACTGAAATCAATGGAAATATTCTCACTGACCTCAGTGCGGTTTGGATGAGGCCCCAGGTTAGAAGGGAAAAGGTTGAATTTTATGATCATTGCTTCCATGAATCAAACAGTCACATTGCATAACATAGAACATTCAGAATCAAACCAGAAAAAAAAAACAATTCAAGCAAAGCAAACAATCAGTATAAGGTGAGCACATGTAACAAACTGAATCACAGCTTTTAATACTAAGTGACAACCCTAACATCAACTACGCAAAACTACTTGGATTCCCAAACCTGAGCCATTCTTTTTAGGTGACAAATCTGAGGAACTGTCCCAGATTTAGGTGTCATTAGAGGTAGTTTTGGAACAAATTGATAAAGTAATAAGTCACCAGGAGCAGATGGTATTCACCCAAGAGTTCTGAAGGAACTCAAATGTGAAATTGCAGAACTAACAACTGTAGTCTGTAACATATCATTTAAATCAGCTTCTGTACCAAATGACTGGAGGATAGCTAATGTGATGCTAATTTTTAAAAGGGCTCCAGAGGCAATCCCGGCAATTACAGGCCTGTAAGCCTGACTTCAGTACCGGGCAAACTGGCTGAAACCACTGTAAAGCACAAAATTGTCAGACACATAGATAAACATAATTTGTTGGCGAGGAGACATGGTTTTTGTAAAGGGAAATCATGCCTCACCAATCTACTTGAATTCTTTGAGAGGGTCAACAAGCATGTGGACAAGTGTGATCCTGTGGCTATAGCGTACTTAGATTTTCAGAAAACCTTTGACAAGGTCCCTCACCAAAAGCTCTTAAGCAAGGTAAGCTGTCATTGGATAAGAGGGAAGGTCCTCTCATGGACTGGTAACTGGTTAAAAGATAGGAAACAAAGGGTAGGAATAAATGGTCAGTTTTCTGAATGGAGAGAGGTAAATACTGGTGTCCCCCAGGGGTCTGTACTGGACCCAGTCCTATTCAACATATTCATGAATGATCTGGAAAAAGGGGAAAAGAGTAAGGTGGCAAAATTTGCAGATAATACAAAACTAGTCTAGATAGTTAAATCCCAGGCAGACTGCAAAGATCTACAAAAAGGATCTCTCAAAACTGGGTGACTGGGAAACAAAATGGCAGATGATATTCAGTGTTGAAAAATGCAAAGTAATGCACATTGGAAAACATAACTCCAACTCATTTCCTATTTACAATCGTCATCTGAAAGTGAGAACAGGAAGCGTTTTCAAAATCCTCTAATTGACCATCTTTTCACTGACCTCTGAAACTTGGATTCTGGGATTACTTCTCATTTTCTGCTCCCATCATCCTCATTTACTCCTACCATCACAAGCCTTCAGCTACTCACTCTCAGTCTCCCTGTCCATTATCCTCCTCACTGTCTTTCTCCCATCTCTAGCAATTCTTTCCTTTCCCCCACTTCCACTCTGAGTGCCATCACCAAAAAACCCTGAAGTTTAACAAATAAAATATAGAGAAAGATCCACAGAACTAACATGCCACATAGATACAAGCAAAGCAACTAGGGTGATGGCAACGAACACCCCCCTGCACCACCACCACCGCCACCCTTTCTATACTGTAAAATTCTTTGGGACAGAAAATACCTACCTACAGTGTAGCACTGACCATAGCACAATCAGGTCCAAACTGTAACTGGGGCTTTGGAATGATACTGCAATAATAAATAAATACTTAGAGTCACCAAAGGGTGACTCAGCTTTTTGCACTTTACCTAGTGGTTTAATGTTTTCAAAGCAGTATAGGAAGATTGAGTCCTCACTACTCACCTTGTGAGATAGGCAAGTCAAAGTTTTGGGGGGGTTTGGTGAAGGGAAAGACAGATAAGTGCAAAAGTTTCAAACATGGCTATTGTTTCAAGTTACTCAAGTGATGCTGGTCCTAGGGTAAAGAGGTGCAGAAAAGAGAGAGGGACATGAACGTCTGACACTGCCACAAAGCTCTTTGCTTGACAACAGTTTAATAAAGTCAACTCAGCCATATTCCCAAGTATTGCAGCTACCTAGTCAGCTGTCCAAATTTAGAGTCTTTGCTGCCTAGAGTCCTAGTTATCATAAATCAACTAATAAGACAGTTATTAACAATTTGAACCACATAGTTAACAAACTATGTTGTAATTGTTTGTTAAATACTTATTTAGAGCATCTAATTCAAAGTGCTACCTGGTATCAAAATTCATTCCAAAGCTGATTAGTTTTTGGAGCATTCATTTATATTGTCACAGTGGCCAAGAATTTCCTGTTTAACTTGCTTTGCACTTGTAGGTCTCGTAGAATTATATTGAAGTATTAATGAAACCTGAAAAGCACCATCATTATAGGTCTGCTGTCATGTCTTCATGGTATATTGTATAGACCTCTTTACAAAGTGGAGTTTAGAAAAAACATCCTCCTTTTAGAATAAAAATTGACCATCTACCATTGAGTTATTTTGTCAATATTAACTTTTTCATTCTGCCTTTGCAGCGCTCATTATTTGCTCTAGCAAACCTCAGCACACCTGAGTCCTATCCATAATGGATCAGAGTTCTGGAGTATCAATCCATAATAGAAAGATAAGCCATTTTTCACACACATCAGTCATCTCAGCTCAGGGATCTACTGACCTCTCTTGGATTTGAAAATGCTATTTTGTTATGGTTTTCCTGTCTTTTGCAAAGCAATTTTACTTGAATGATATTACTTTACTACTTTTTATAACAGTTCATGAGAAGTTTATAAGAACTTCTAGGAGACAACTGTGATGGGGCAAGGCCAGATGGCTACAGTAAAGTAGTAAGGAACAGGTATGTTAGCCCCAGGCTAACCAAATCCCTAGTACCATGGTAACCAAATGGCAGTTGCTCCAGGTTAATCAAGACACCTGGGGCCAATTAAGATCTTTCTAGAAGGCAGTGGACATAGCTACATTGATTGGGCCACCTGAAGCCAATCAAGGGCAGGCTGGAACTAGTTAATATCCTCCCAGTTAGTCAGTGAGATTTGCGTGCGAGGAGCTGGGGGCAAGAGGCACAAGGAGCTGAGAGTGAGAGGGTGTGCTGCTGGAGGATTGAGGAGTACAAGCATTATCAGACACCAAGAGAAGGTCCTGTGGTGAGGCTAAAGAAGGTGTTTGGAGGAGGCCATGAGGAAGTAGCCCAGGGAGTTGTAGCTGTCATGCAGCTGTTTCAGGAGGCACTATAGACAGCTGCGATCCACAGGGCCCTGGGCTGGAACCCGGAGTAGAGGGCGGGCCCGGGTTCCCCCCCAAACCTCCCAACTCCTGATCAGACACAGGAGGAGTTGACCCAGACTGTGGGTTCCACCCAGAGGGGTAGATCACTGAGGTAAGCAAATCTGCCAACAAGCACAGGACCCACCAACGTAGAGGAGGAACTTTGTCACACAACATACTTTATTATAACATGGAATAAGAAATTACATTAGAGGTTTTTCTTTGCATATAAAGAATCATTCTTTTGCCTTCAAATTTAATCAATTATATCCTAGTTAACAAACTATCATCTTTATAAAGCTTTCATTTCTCAATATTTAATTGCTGTGCTGTTTATAACCAGACATCAAGCCATAAAATTTCCAAGAGGATATCTAGGCATATTTTGTGCCTCCCATGATTTTCATTTCTCAACCACTGCTCCCAGCAGAATGACCTGAAAGCAGCATTAAAAATATACAAAGAAGGAAAGCCTGGAGTCAGTGTGTTGCTCCAACATAACCCAAACTATAGATTTATCCATAGCAAGTTTTTAAGACAGGGTCTAGCTATGATGAATTGAAAAATCCCAAGAGGCAGTTAGAGAGGGATATTTCTTTAGAGGTACAGTTTCAGCTAATAAGGTATTGAGTTAAACAATATTATCATTGTAGATATGGCAGAGAGAGTGCAGGAGAAAGTGAGTCAGGAAAATGAAGGAAGTCAGACCTTAATTATCTGATCTATGGTTAGCCAAAACATGGGTTTCTTGGAGTTTGACTGAAGCTTTGCAGAACTTGCTTTAAGCTTCTGTTTTTGAAGATCTTGGCCAAGGTAACCATCCCAGATGGGATGAGAGAGAAATGTTAGAACACCTTTATATTTGTCTCTTACTACTCTTACCTAGTCACCAGCCTTCAAAGAAGCAATTCTTCTGTCCTCTTGTAATAGCTTTTCTGGTTCCATAGGTAGGCTGCCATCTTCTTAATAGAGCCACCATTACTTGGTTTAAATAAACTAGCTGTAGTTGTCAGTCCAATTTTCTGATCTCTACCCATTATCATGTGGGTGGATGATTCCAAGTTGGCTTCTTTGGTTATTTGTGTATGCATGTATAGACATTAGGATGCCAGTTATCCTTCATTTTCTTGAGTATATTTTTGTCAGTTTATGGCCTATAATTAAGGCTAAGATTTGTCATGGTTATTTTTTAGTAAGAATCACAGACAGGTCATGGGCAACAAAATAAATCATGAAAGCCATGAACTGTCTGACTTTTGCTGCTGCGGCTCCATAGTTTTCCCCCCACCACCGTGGTGGCTGGAAGCTGTGGGTAAATGGGACCTAGATGTGGCATCTACCAAAACTAATATCTTCATTGGCACCTGGATTAGATTCAAGTATTTCTTTTGTAATCTCACATACAATGTTTGTATTCTGGGAGATTCAAGGATTGGGGAGTTTCTATCCCAATTGATTTTATAACAGATATATTAGTGAAACCTTTTATACCATAGGATTCTTGCAAACTATTTTGGGGGTCTCCTTCTGTGTGGGTCATTTATCTAAAGGCAAACAATTAGAAACATGGTGTAATAAAACAGCACCGCATCCACTTTCAGATATCAGGAATCAATATAGTCAGTATGGATATTTAAAGCTGCAAAATAGTGGTGTTTTTTGTTTCCTTTTTGGTTTCTATTCCATTTGGATCATTCAGACAGACATCCAAACTTATTAGAAGTACCCTATCTAGGTTGAGGTACTTGCACTTAATTGGTTCCTTTTTTGCAATATTTGGGATCAACATGGAATGAATGCTCTGAGCTACCAAAAATAGCAAGACAAAGAATAGACATAATTTTGGCAGAATTCTTGAAAAGGAGAGAACAGTCTTCAGAGGATCTGCCAAAAAGACAAGACCAAGATAAATGGACAAATTTTAAATCCTGAATTGTATGAGCATACTAAAGTGATTTTGCTTTGTGGGTTTTTTTGAGGTTTTTTAAAACTAAATTATGGAGACAGATGACATAACAGGAACAGCTGGCCAGTTTTCACTTGTACACATCTTTTGCAAAAGAAATCTTCATTTCCATTGCATCAGTTAACAGTCTACCATATCAAACACTGATGTTCACTTTCCTTTCTAGCACTTTCAGCTTTTTCCATTTCTTTTTATAGAATATTATTCATGAGCTGTGGTTTCCTCTGAAGCTGATCCTCATCAAACATGACCTTTCTGATGGTTCATGTTGCTCTGCTATAAATGAAATGGAAGGAACTTGGTCTGAGATTAGCACTGGTGTCAATCAGAAATCTATCCTACCACATCTGCTCTGTCAAGCCACAGATTGGACACAAAGGAGTACAGCAGATGGCAAAAACTTTGAAATCAACTAACTTTTAAAGATGTTTTATTTTGGATGTAGAAATGAGATGCTTTCTAGTGGATAGTTCTCAAAAGCAGACATTATAAAAGGGCAGTACCCACATCTGATAGACTCTGGATAACTGTCACTATCAATAACAGGAAAATCTGAAAGAAGGATGTGAGAAGAGAGTTGGTAAAGCTCATAAGAGAAGTTCAAGTTTAATATGAGCAGCAATTAACAATGCAGATTAAGACTTCTTTAAAAATCATTTGATGGGCATTTATAGAAAAAGTTGGTACTCAAAATAGAAGTTCACTAAATTCGTTCTGTAATATTTTCGTATTACCAGCTAATCAAGAAGTGATTTTTTTAGAATACTTTAGTAGAAAGCATAAGTGAAATTTAAATACTTTGCACAGAAGTTTAAAAGACATGTCACTAGGAAGGGTTAACCATGCTATGAAGCTGTAGAACAGGTTTGCAGTTCAGTAGGAATCCGAGGACCAAAAAAGTGTGGTGATGTTAAAAGATGAGAGGAAGAATAGTTTTGTGGATAAGGCCAGGGGGTGCTGGAACAATTTGTATAGTGGAGGTGCTGAGAGCAATTGAACCAAACTGTAAACCCTGTATATGATGGAAACAACTACAAGTACTCCTATTTCTAGCACCTATGGTTAAGGCACTGGCTTGGGTCTCAGATCTCAGCTCTGCCAGACTGCTTATGCATTCATCCTGCAAACACGTAAATGTGCTTATTTTCACTACCACAAGTAATCCCATTGATTTACTCATGGTGATAAAGTTAACCAGAGTGCATAAAAGTGTTTGCAGGATTGGGGCCAGAACCTCTCCCCCTCAGTTTTCTATTTGTGAGCCCTATAAATACCTAGAATAGATAAATAGGTTTTATTCTGTGATGGCAAAGCACTAACAGACGAAGGGGAAGAATGCCTAACAGTAGACTTGGAAGTTTAGGTCATAGTGCCACCATGCTCATCATTCCACACTCAAATATGTAGCACCGTCAATTATCATGGGAGAATTAGAAGTAATTGAGGACCTGATTCTTCAACCTGTACTCACACTGGACAGCACTAATATGGCAGTCCCACTGATATTAAATAACTCACTCATGTCAAGTCTGGAGATAGAATTTCAACCACAGAGAAGTACACTGGCTCAAAGGTTAACAAGTTGCTTGAGATCAAAAGTAGGCAACATGGTGAAAAGATAACAAAAGTCAAGTTTTCTGAAAAGAAAATACCAGTTGGACAAAATTTAGCAATCTAACAAATGGATGCTGACCTATAATAAAAGGGATCTATTGATTAATGCATTGGTTGGAAATTATTATAGGAGTGCTTTACTACACATGCAGAAGAAACCTATAAAAACCACTTGGATTTAGTTTTGAAATGCATAGAGGCTATGGCTGGAAACAGAGGGCTAAATTCACATCTGACATAAGTAAACAATTCCCATTGATTTCAGAGGATGTTTCACCCAATTATTCTGGAGCTGAATTTTTAATTTAAAGAGCTTGAGGGTAATTACTGTGGCTGCATCATACAAAATTTGTTGAAGTTAGTATATGATGTTTGAGTCAGAAAAAGCAAGTGAGAGTTTAAGTGATTTTAGGGGGTCAAAATAGCTAAGAACCTCCCTGCTCCACTACAGAGGGAGTCCACAGAAATGGAACACTTCCTTTGGGACAGGTGAACCATATGCAAGGCCACTTCCCAGGAGGATTGCAGTCATGTCACGTCACATTATGAAGCACATGGTGTGAGTTGCTCCAGTGACAGCATAGAAGAGGGCATCAGTCAGGGCAGGATCAGAGGATCTGCTGCTGCAAAGTGGAGCAGGAAAATATGGATGGCTGACTCAGTGAGCTCCTCATCACAAGAAGAGGATTCCTTCCCCCATATCTTCTGAATATCTGGCCTACTACCTCCTCATGCCTGGTGTTAGGCTCAGAATTTTCCCTTCAACCCAGGGCATTTTGTTCACAATTTGGAAAAAATGCATAAGCATGAGAAATCACAAGAGGATTCCAGGCCGGGTTTCCAGAACCTGGATCTAATAAGTCTATATTAGTTCTAGAGGAATCAGAGCATTTTACTGTCGCAACCTGATACGCAGTTATGGCTCTGTATGGCCAATTGTCGGTCCACGGCCATCTTGTCCTGTTAAAAGGACAAGGCAGCCTCCATCTTGGACCAGGTTCTTGTTGCATAGGAAAGGGCAGAGACCTAATCCTGCCCAGCAACACTAAAGTGCTGTGTGTACTTTCCTGTTTTTTTTCTGTTGGGCCGTCTAAAGGTCAGGCTAGTGCAGTGTGCAAAGACCTGATTCTGCCCAGCAACTCCGTAGTATGCATTTTCCCGCTCTTTTTGGGCCCGGTCGTCTGGAGGTCAAGCTAGTTCTGCCCAGCAACTCCAGAGTACTGTATACAGAGACCTAATTCTGCCCAGATACCCCAGTGTGCCGTGTGCAAATCCTGCCGGCGTGGGGGGCAACAGCTCGAAGCCTGGAGGGAGGGGGAACCAGGGACCAATCAGATGTTGACACGAGTGAGTGAGACCCTTTCTATAAAACTAGATTTCCCCAAAAAATCTTTGGAGTGTCCGCGTGTCAGCTGAAGGACCTGATCAGCCTTTCAGCCAGGGTCTCCTCCCGGTATAGCTAGCTCGTGTTGTGTCGTTTGGATCCATTCTATCAGCTCGTCATGCTTCTGGTGTCTTCTCTGCTGGTCAGCTGCGCCTGGAGTGCGGTATTTGTTTTCTAATTTCTGGCAGTTTGCTTATCTAGCCTCCTATTTTTCCCCTCCCTAACCCAGTACCAAGTGTGTACACAGTGTTAAGGATTAAAGTATTGAGCTCATAATTGCACAATTGCCTAGGTGTATAGTTGTTCTAAGGTTTTAATAAATTGTTTATTGTAAACTGTTTTAAGTGTGTGAGTCACTGCTCTGTCTTTGTCCGGAGTGTTTGTGTCTGGGAGCTGTCTCCACCTGGGGATTAGCTGACCAAGGGGTTCTTGTCCCCGCGGTCTGAGAGTGGAATCTGCCCAACTGCAGCCGCACCACACTCTGGGTTTACCCTTAGTGTGAAAGCAAGGGCGGTTGAGGCAGTGGCCTGTGGGTCTCTTTCCTGTGTTGCACCAGGCATCGCCCTGACGAACCCGATTCCCATCTTGTGAGATTGGTGTGTCTGCCTATCCAGTGTGGTGCAGTGAGCAGTATAGAATTGTACTGTTAATGATTTTTGGGTTGTTTATATTGCCTAACAACATCCCAGCTAAAAATTGCCTCTCTCCCTTGGCCCAAGTTGTAACTTTCCCCCAAATAAACGCAGCCACTTGGCTTTTCACTGTTCTGGTCCTGCCTGTTTTTCCTCACTCAATACCAAGCTTAACGGACAGCAATCTATTTTGGACATTTACAAGATAAGAAAAATACACTGGTTACTCCCCCACCCCAATTTCAGTAACACCATTAATCTGAATGGCACCCAAATGCCTGTAGGATCCTGTGCTTGAGCAAGAACAGGCTGAAGCTGCCTGTTTCAGACCAATAGCACCTGTAATATCCTAGCACATTGCTAAATGCCATTACAACCAAACAGATTTTTTTATTAAATATTGAAAACTCCTGGTCTGTGGGAGGGCTATACTCCAAAGGAAGCAGCTTAGCAGCTCACAAAATATTGGAGTGCTTGATAAAAGGGGGTAAATAAGTGGAGCTGTTTAAGTTAGGGGTTGAGAGAATGTGGCTGTTGTAGAGTTGCATCTACAATAACCTTTTTTCAGAAGTCTATCATTACAGCACAATCGTCACTGTAGCACCATCAGCAGTAGAAACAGTTGTGCAGTGTTGGCAAGACATTTAAAAATGCAATATGCAAAATACATCATTACTTGCATGAAGTATAGAGTGATTACTGAGTAGGGCTAGATACTCCCCTGGTGTAAATCAACATATCACCATTGTAAGTCAGCAAGGTGAAAACACCAGCTGAAGAACTGGCCTATGATTAGTTCAATAATTGTATAGATCAGAATTTATTGAAATCTATCCATTCTTTAACAAATACAAAGAGAGAAAAACATGGAATAATTTTAATTTCCTGTGAATATGCAATATTGGCTCTCTGATGGTTAGTTGCAATAGGTCAAGGAAGCTATTCCCTTACTGGTTAAGCATGCAAACATTTCTGATATTACTACCACTTGCCTATATGGATGTAAAGTTCTAGTTTCATCAAAACTTGTACACAATTTTGGAATTTGCATTTGCTATAAATATTGTAACAAGAGTATATCTCAAAATATAAATATCACCAGAAAAATTAGTACCCCAGGGTTATTAATTTTAGTAGCTTTCCCGCATTTGGTGGCCATGAGTTAAGAAGTTGGCAAGCGTGATGAATTAAAAACAAAGACATTGTGAATGAACCTAATACATTGTACTTTGCTAGCACAAGAACAGTTTCAAATATCAGACAGTATTACATTAAAAAAATTATGCTAATCTGTTATTTCCAAAGTCAGCTCTCAAAAACTGAGAAATGCAATAATTAAGTAAAAGCAGCAAAGAGTCCTGTGGCACCTTATAGACTAACAGACGTATTGGAGCATGAGCTTTCATGGGTGAATACATGACATGCATCTGATGAAGTGGGTATTCACCCACGAAAGCTCATGCTCCAATATGTCTGTTAGTCTATAAGGTGCCACAGAACTCTTAATCTGGATCTGTAAAAGCAGCAAACATGGCTACCCCCTGATACGCAATAATTAACATTACTCCACTGCAACTTTAATTCAACCCTGTTGTGCATATGCATTAAGATACAATTTTAGTTACATGATCACATGCTATTTTTCCACAGGACCCTGCTTCATTCAGTGAACAGTAGGGATGGTGCACTGTCGGTAGACAGATACTGGGCTAGATGGACCTTTGGTCTGACTTGGTACGGCTGTTCTTATGTTCTTAGGAAAGTAGGCAGCAAGTCAAGATTAATACTGCATCATTTTGTGATATCTTCCTTCTTTACAGTTTACCATCCAAAGCCTGTAATAATACAGAACTGTGCATTTCCCCATGGTCCTTCTATGGGAGTAGAATTTGAGTGCCTCATAAACATTAATACATTTATCTTCATTGTGAGATGATTTTATTATCCCTTTTACAGATAGGGGAACTAACAAAGAGGCTTGCCTGAAGCCGCACAGTGCATCAACTGCAAAGCCAGGTCAGAACTCAGGATGACAGTTGGGATCGGAAAACAGTTCCCTGTTCAAGAGGAATTTGAGATTTCAAAATTTTTCAGTCTCTAATCAGGTCGAGAAGTCAAAAATCTGGAAGATTTTCATAAAATGAAGAAAGTTTGGCTCTGGTCACACAATGTTTTGTTTTCAAACTTCCCCTCCCCCACTCTAAATTAATATATATTTCAGAACAAAGTCATTTCAACCCAATAAGAGAATGTTTTCAGTTATAAAAAATTAAAAGTGGACACTGACAATTTTGAAACTTTTCAGCAAATATTCACCCTTTCCTGTAAGTGTTTTGGTTTTGACGAATCAGCATTTTCTGACCAAAAAAGTTCAAAGATTCCCAACCAGCTCTCTTTCTCCCCAGGATATCCTAACCCTGTGCTCTGTCTTCCAGGCCACACTGCCTTGCTTACAGAGGTGCTGAGCATGTACAGTTTCCATTGACATAAGTTATAGTGAGTGCTATATGTGACCCAGGTGTGAAGTTGGGGATGTAGAAAATAAGGGACTCAAATTAATGGGCACCTGAGAAAATTTTTGATTTAATAAGTGATTTGCATGGCACCACACAGCATGACATTCTATGGGCTATACGCAGGGCTTAAATTCTCATCAACTATCTTCCGGAGCCCTGTTTCCCCCTCTGCAGGCAAGGGGCTTCCATGGGTATGAAAATATTTACTAGAGCTCTGCTTCAGACAGCTCTGGCTGAATGCAAGTCCTGATTATAAGCGAGTTCTCATGTGGGACAGTCACCACAAGACTTTTTCTATAGTCCCTTACCTTGTACTCTACACACCTTCCAACACCTTGAGCAAATGAGGCAGAGATTCTACAGAGAGCTTAATTCACTACACAGGGATTCATTGTCTAAGCACTATCCATCCCACATATTGAATGAGGCATGTGTCCTATGGGAAAAGTGTACAATCAGATAATTAAAGACTATCATAATGCATATACACAAGGAGGCAAATTTTAAGTAATGCAGACATCTGCAGGGGCAGGTGAAAGCTTGGGTGAGAAGCCAGCAGAAACACAGAAGAAGCAAAGAAGCCCCACGCACAGCTAGAGAAGCCTGGTAGCATTACCCTGAGAGAAATGCTAAGAACACTTCTGATAAAGTGCTAGCTGAAAAAGACTTGGAGCTGTGAACAAACAAATGATCTCCTGTTTCATTCCTATGATGTTCAAGGAAACAGGACTTCTGTTTATTTACAAAGAATATACAGACTGCATCAAAGAAATACCAGACTCCAAAATCAATTTCTCCTAATGAAAACAATGTGCCAGACTCTGAAAATTGACTAACTGCTCTGGACAAAAAGTAGTAACATTTTTTGGTTTGCAAAACTAGTTTAATCTTAAGTCTGTTTCATTTTTAAATGTGTGTCCTTGTCAAGAGTGTTATCTCTATTACGTTGGGGGGAGGAGAGATAGCTCAGTGGTTTGAGCACTGGCCTGCTAAACCCAGAGTTGTAAGTTCAACACTTACAGGGGCCATTTAGGGATCTGAGGCAAAAATTTATCTGGGGATTGGTCCTGCTTTGAGCAGGGGGTTGGACTAGATGACCTCCTGAGGTCCTTTCCAACCCTGATATTCTATGATTAGCACCCAAAGCAGCTGAGATCAGGGTCCCATTGTGTTAGCTGTTGAACATATCCAAAGTAAGACAGTTCCTGCTGCAAAGAGCTGACAAGATAAGAAAATCAAAACAAAGGAATCATTACCCTCATTTTATAGATGGTCAGTTGAGCCACAGAGATTAAGGTCACAAAGTTCAGTTTCTGGCTGTGCAAAAAACTCACTCAGATCTTAGCCTTGTTTTAAGTATTGAGTTGGAACTGTTCTCTCTCTCTAATACATAGCATGAAATGTCCCATTATTTTTTTAAAAAGCCAACCAAAGCTGGAGAGAAGAAGATCATGCCCCTAAAGCTAGACTACCACAAATAAGGGACCCTGGGGACAGGATGAGAGAATAAGCCATACATGACAGATCACTCAATGCACTACCGGAAAATGGTCAGATATCTCATGGTATAAGAGCCTAACTCTATATACAAATGAAGTGGTTGCCTTTAAAATCTTTACAGTTTTGCCATAACATGACTTAATTACTTGTAAATTATCAGCCTCTGCATTTGTGGGTTTTGGTTTTTTTACACTATGCTCCATTTTCTTCTCTGTACTCATGTTTACCCCATTTTTAAGATAGGTATTGCATATATACCCGTGGAGAAAGAAGTAGTTCATCTGTGGAGAAAGAAGTAGTTCTGGACTATTTAGAAAAGCTGGACAAGCACAAGTCCATGGGACCGGATGCACTGCATCCGAGGGTGCTAAAGGAGTTGGCCGATGAGACTGCAGAGCCATTGGCCATTATCTTTGAAAAATCATGGCGATCGGGGGAGGTCCCGGATGACTGGAAAAAAGCTAATGTAGTGCCCATCTTTAAAAAAGGGAAGAAGGAAGATCCAGAGAACTACAGGCCAGTCAGTCTCACTTCAGTCCCTGGAAAAATCATGGAACAGGTCCTCAAGGAATCAATTCTGAACCACTTAAAGGAGGGGAAAGTGATCAGGAACAGTCAGCATGGATTCACCAAGGGCAAGTCATGCCTGACTAACCTAATTGCCTTCTCTGATGAGATAACCGGCTCTGTGGATGAGGGGAAAGCAGTGGATGTGCTATTTCTGGACTTCAGCAAAGCTTTTGATACAGTCTCCCACAGTATTCTTGCCAGCAAGTTAAAGAACTCTGGGCTGGATGAATGGACGGTAAGGTGGATAGAAAACTGGCTAGATGGTCGGGCTCAACGGGTAGTGATCAATGGTTCCATGTCTAGTTGGCAGCTGGTATCAAGTGGAGTGCCCCAAGGGTCGGTGCTGGGGCTGGTTTTGTTCAATATCTTCATTAACGATCTGGAGGATGCTGTGGACTGCACCCTTAGCAAGTTTGCAGATGACACTAAACTGGGAGGAGTGGTTGATACACTGGAGGGTAGGGATAGGATACAGAGGGACCTAGACAAATTAGAGGATTGGGCCAAAAGAAATATGATGAGGTTCAACAAGGACAAGTGCAGAATCCTGCATTTAGGACAGAAGAATCCCATGCACTGCTATAGACTAGGGACAGAATGGCTGGGCAGCAGTTCTGCAGAAAAGGACCTAGGGGTTACGGTGGACGAAAAGCTGAATATGAGTCAACAGTGTGCCCTTGTTGCCAAGAAGGCTAATGGCATTTTGGGTTGTATAATAGGGGCATTTCCAGCAGATCGAGGGATGTGATCATTCTCCTCTATTCAGCACTGGTGAGGCCTCATTTGGAGTACTGTGTCCAGTTTTGGGCCCCACACTACAAGAAGGATGTGGATAAATTGAAGAGAGTTCAGCAGAGGCAACAAACATTATTAGGGGGCTGGAGCATATGACTTACGAGGAGAGGCTGAGGGAACTGAGATTGTTTAGCCTGCAGAAGAGAAGAATGAGGGGGGATTTGATAGCTGCTTTCAACTACCTGAAAGGGGGTTCAAAAGAGGATGGATCTAGACTGTTCTCAGTGGTAGAAGATGACAGAACAAGGAGTAATGGTCTCAAGTTGCAGAGGGGGAGGTTTAGGTTGGACATTAGGAAAAACTTTTTCACCAGTAGGGTGGTGAAGCAGTGGAATGGGTTACATAGGGAGGTGGTGGAATCTCCTTCCTTAGAGGTTTTTAAGGTCAAGCTTGACAAAGCCTTGGCTGGGATGATTTAGTTGGGTTTGGTCCTGCTTTGAGCAGGGGGTTGGATTAGATGACCTCCTGAGGTCCCTTCCAACCCTGAGATTCCATGATTCTATGATATAGCTCCTGGGTCCAGGAAAGTGGCTTTTTGTAACTGATACCCCACCTCTGCCCCTTTTCCATTTGAATAGGTCTTGTGGCCCAGTTACAGGAAACAAATGAAGTCAAACTTCCACAGAAGCTGTAATTCAATTATTTCTCTTTAATAAATACTGATAAGCTTGTATGTATAATCTCAAAAAAATGTGTTTTGCAATTCATGGTTCAAAGCACATTTTCATTAAACTGTAAATCTTCCCCTTTGTGGTGATCTTGTCTTGCTCATATAAAAGGTACTCTGCATCAAAAACAAAATGAATGCTCCTCACCGATGAACAGGAAAACAAGGAAATAATGGTGGCTAGAAAGCTACTCTATGAAGCCCTAACCAATCTTAACATATATTTAAAAGCTTAAGCAGTTTAACAAAGTTTAAATGTTTGCTTTTTAAATTAGTTTTGTAGTCAGCTTTCAATCTCGAGTCCAATTTTCTGAATTTTCCCTCCTCCCAAATATGTTCTTTTCTTGTATTCTCCCAGCTTATGATCATGAATGACTTGCAATCCAAATTCTGCTTAGCCCTTTGAAGTCAATAAACCATTCACTCAAAGCCTGCTCACCTTATTCATGTAACCCCCTTTGCATGCCAAAACTACTACATAACAAAGCTAGAAATTGAAGTTGTACATGTTCCTGCCCCTTAACTGTAAAGGCTTTGTTTTAGCTTTCCCAAATACACTTCTAGACTTTTGAACTTTTAGTTCAAAACAGTTTTTGCAAAGTTAGCACTATTAAAAAGTCCATTGGCCTATAGTAGAAAAGGAACATTAGCAGTCATTCGCTAAGTAAGATTCCTATCTCCCACATAGTTGATAAACAGGAACGTTACACTGAGTAGAAGTGTCAAACAGTTTTCTAATTGCAGCTATTGCTGATTATGGGGATTTTAAAAAAAGAAAAGGAAAAAGAAAAAAGCTAAATGCCATATAGACAACTGTATCAACCAGAGCTCTGTGAATAATTCAGCTAGAACCTCCACACAACTCAAAATGATGGTGGATTGGAGTCTTGGAGTCCATAAATGATGAATTCGGGTTTAGGAATGTGCACAAAACTGGGATGATTTAGTTAACATAACTCTAGCCTTCCCTACAAGTGATCCAGACTCTAGGCATCTCCATTCTTCAAGGACCTGCAACTTTCCTTTCCCACACCTTACCATTTTGGGGGTGAGATGCTGGGGGAAATCTATTCAACAGCACAATCCAAAAGCACAACTAAAGAATGTTTTCTTCTTACTCATCTCCTGCCTCCCTTTCTCTTTCCCATATTTCTTATAGCCATTCAGAAGATTGCTGGTGTAGGTCCAGTGGTAACACAATAGGTATACATTTACAGTTTTAAGGAAGTGTGTGGAGGGGGAAGGTTCCACATAGTATTCTGAATCATTTGGAGAGCTACCTGGGGATGAAGGAAACTCATACATACATTTTCCCCTTCTCAGGTTTGGGAAGTTATGTGTTTTGCTGAGTTGAGCCTCGTCATGATAAACTGGGTTTATTTTTTATGCAGCTCAGGAATCTGACTAAGACATTGCTTTGACAGTTGTCTCTCATGATTACAGCTATTTGTTCTCCTGTGAGGAGAACGTTTAACACAGACCGAAAGCAAAGCAAAAATATTCTTGGCAATATTGCCCATTGTGTATTTTTCAGCCTGGAAATCTATTTCCATCTTTTCACCCTATACTATTCCAAGCTTAATATGCAGAGTTTGATAAAGATTACATCCCTCAAATTTTGGAACTCACATGCCAAATTTCCAGATGATCCTTTTACTTATGCCTTTCCCATGAAAAATATTTAAATATAACAGGAAACTAGAATACATGTTTAAGATTATCTTTATTTTACTTGTGCGGAGAAGTGGTTATATAGTAAGAACTACATCTGATCTCTTAAACAAAATGAATAAAGTCATTAGACACTGGGTTACACTGGTTTTCTAATGACATAGCTAAGAGAAGATGAATGAAGTACTTAATCAACATCAGCCTGTACTAGTTTTGCTACATGGAATGCAGAGGAATCATTTTCAGGTAAAGAACTGAAAGTGTGTTCCAGCGGCCATTATCTAAATCGGATCCACAGAACTGTCCCTGCATCCTCTACCTTGTACACAAAGCTTTATCTATAATTGAATTCTTAGGGGATGAATTATAATTCTCTGATAAAATAAATCCTACAATATTTTCAAATAAATTTAGTGGATTTAAATATTAAAGCTAATTGGTCTCAATGGGAAATTAAAATATATTTTGAAACATTTTTCACATTGGTGTGGTTAGCCTTTGTTCACCTCCAACATACTGAAAGAGGACACCTTCTAAGCAGAAGTAAAGACTTGCACTGTGGCATTCTCTGTTAAATATAAACTATTTATTCATTTAAATTCATCTGATAATTTACAGATAGCGCTTCTGATTGTCCTGAATGTTCCATCTATTCTGTGCTGCTCTGCTACTGTAATTGTTGTGTGATGTTTGAATAAAGTGCCTGCTGGGGATTCAGTAGCTGCAGATGCAATCCTTTAGTTACATAACCCAGCATGTCTCCTGTACAACTGGTCCTTGATTGCCATTACAGTATAGAAGCCAAAGCCAAAGCAGATGCAATAAAAAGTGGGTGTGGTTATTTCTGTAGGATGCTCTGCTATCTCTACTACATGAAAAGGTACAAAAAGGACATAACTTGAAGAGCCATCAGTGGGCTGGTAAGTCATGGCACAAAGGTCCTCTACACCTGCTAAACCAGTGACGCCTTTCACATAAGCCTCTGAGTGCGACCCCCTTAAATATATAAAAAAGTGTTTTTAATTTATAACAACATTATAAATGCTGGAGGCAAAGCGGGATTTGAGGTGGAGGTTGACAGCTCGCGACCCCCCATGTAATAACCTTGCAACCCCCTGAGGGGTCCCGACCCCCAGTTGGAGAACCCCTGTGCTAAACAGTAAAACAAAACAAAAACAAAAACAACAAAACAACATGTAAGCAGAGTCAGGATGAGCTCTACCCTGACATCTGGTGGTGAATTATGGCGAGTGTGGAAAAGAATTTCAGGGGCTGATCGAGTTTGCATAGGCACACCCACCCCGCCTGGCATAGACCACGGCAGTCTGGGATGGTTGCTTTGGCAGCTGTGGGATCCCCAGTTTCTTTGTTGTTGGGGCAGGAGGAGTGGAGTGTTGTCACCCTGATTGTGTGGATGAAGAACTGTGAAACTGCTTTGTGACAGTGAGTCTCACCATCAATTGAGTGGCACTCGCTAGACAAGGGAGTGGGCTCCTTGTGTGAGCCAGAAGCATCAATTGCACCTCCTCCTCTCTCCATTGTTGAATGCTAGAGCTGATTTTTTATTCCCTTAAGAATCTAAGTTACAGGTTCCTGAGCTGAACTCACTAAGAGCTGAAATCACTAAAGAGCTGTGCTAACTAGTGGGGGAGCCTGAAGCTATATTGCAGAGTAGAACAGCTGGCAGAGCGGAGCAGTTTGTG
Source organism: Mauremys reevesii (assembly GCF_016161935.1). NCBI lineage: Eukaryota > Metazoa > Chordata > Testudines > Geoemydidae > Mauremys > Mauremys reevesii. The sequence goes on along the minus strand of NC_052633.1, from coordinate 48,719,850 downwards.
GGACAGCTGGAGTGCCCACGGAGTTAGTGGAGCCGAGCAGTTTGTGGGGACGGCTGGAGCGGATCACGGGATGGCTGGTGGAGCAGAGCAGCTGGCAGAGTGGAGTAGTTTGTGGGATGGTTGGAGCGGCCCATGGAGCGAGCGGAGCCGAGTAGTTTGCGGGGACGGCTGGAGCAGATCACGGGACGGCTGGTGGAGCAGAGCAGCTGGCAGAGCAGAGCGGAGCTGAGCAGTTCGTGGGGAAGGCGAAAGCAGAATCCCATGGAGAGGCAGGGCAGTCGGCCCCAGACCATGTAAGGTGCCCCTTTCTACCCAGGCTGGTGGGGGGAAAACCCCTGCAGATAGACTCTTGAACTCTGGGGCTGCACTGACCCAGGACAGAGACTTTTGGGTTGTGGAACTTTTTGGACTGTGGGTGATCCTTGGGTTGCTGGACTCCAGGGACATTTGGGGTATTGGACTTTGGAGTCTTGGGGTGATTTTGGGGTTGCTGGACTCAAGAGCCCAGGGAAAAGGACACGGCCCAATTTACTGGGGTGGGTCTTTGCTCATGGTTTGGTCTATGAACTCTAGTTGAGGTGTTTTCCCAATTTAATGCTATGTTGTTTCTCTCATGTTATTAAACATTTTCTGCTACACCGAGACTCCGTGCTTGCGAGAGGGGAAGTATTGCCTCTTTGAGGTGCCCAGGGGTGTGTGAAAGATTTTCCCAGGTCACTGGGTGGGGGCTTGAGCTGGTTTTGCATTACGTTGTAGGGAAGGGACCCCTATGTATTGAACCCGGCCCTTGCTGCTATCAATTCAGCCTGGCAGAAGGGTTACAAACAAACAAACAAAAAACAAAACACTGTTCAAATGGTGCTAGCCTACAGGTACCTGGATCTGGCAGTGTGGTCAATGGTTACTATTCATATCCATAAATACCCTGTGACAGCACAAGCCTAGAGCCATGTTAATAGGCCTGGGTGTGAGGTAGCCAATAACAACTCACATATATACAGCAATAACTGAAATGTAGGAATTGTGTGTTCAATTGAAAGGGGGTGGGAGTGGGAAAGACAACTCACCACCACCCCACAGGGCTATATAAAATGTAATTAATCTGTTGGAGACATCTTATGTGCAGCCATCAGACAGCTTATACTACTGAAAACTCCTATATCAGGACACAATCCTGTAAGCACCATGGTTATACCTTCAAAAGCTAGATAAGGAAATGGTTTTCTATGACTTGAGCTATCACTCCACAGCAGACCAAGGCATGTAGAGAAAAAAGTGCACTTCAGCAGCAGACATGATAGTAATATTTATGCCACAGAAACCTCACTGTCATGTACACGGCCTGAGAAGGCAGAATGCATCTTCTACCATTCACCCACATCGATATCCAGCAATTGCCACTGCTTTAGTCATTTGCCTCTGTGTATGTTAACATCCAATACCATGGCTGGTTGTTTTGAGGGTTCACTACACATATTTCAACCACACTCTCTATGCGAGCTGTTAACGACTGCTAGAAAATGCTATCTCAGACATCTTTCAACACAATTTCTAGGCAAGAGTCAAATCCCCTATATCTGTCTATCTGGATTCAGTGCCACACTTGGGTTATCTGCCTTGCAAATGGATCTGCCATCAACAGAATCAGCTGTCCCAGCATGCACAGCAAAGCCCAGGGGGACATTCCATGCTAGGACTGCTTACTACAAAATATGCGTGGTAGAAATGAAAACAGTAGACTCTACAGCCGTTTAACACAGCTTCCATACCTCTTCTGCCTCCCCCCACGAAAATTCATATGCTACACTGGTATCCATATACTCCCACACACCTTTACTTTCTGGACAGCTGTATTGTGCTGGGAGAATTTCATCCATAGGTGTACCCAAGTTTTCACATTGCTAGTTCTCTTTGTTAAATAAATAGCAAAAGTTTGAATGCATGAGTGAACAGAACTAGTTACCAGTCAATGTTTACTAACCCCTGGCACCACAGTGAAACAAAGCCATAAACCTCAGAGAATATAGAATGGTCCTCATTCAAAGGCTATTGAAATACATTGAGACTCTCCCACTGACTTCAGTGGGGTTTGGATCAGGCCCAGTTCAGAGTACTCACATAGGATGTGCTGATGCACACATCCCACTGCAAAAATACAGCCACAGTACTTAGACTGAAATATCTTTAGTGCAATGATATATTGGCCCATGCATGGTGCTCCTAGACACTCCAGCAACACAACCACAAGGTTAGCAGACCACCTATTACAGCCAAGGAATAGAGAGCACAGGAGAAGTCTGGCAGAAGGACTATTCCATGAAAATTGAATAAATGAGAAAGAACAGAGGCATTTGCCAGAATAAAAAGCTTTCTTCCTGTTGTGGCTATCAATGTTAATTAACATTACAGAGCTTCCCACGATCATGAAGAAGCAACCAATTCTTCAAGTCAAAATGGTAAAGTCATTTAACTGTAGATAACCAAATATTCAATAAAAATGGAAACATATGAAACAATTCCCATGTCACGTTATTTGTGGCAGCACATATATACACACACACGAATGCTGTTAAGCCAGTCTTCTCTTTCACTTATTATTGAAGTGTTCTCATTGTAGTGACAGAAATAGAACACTTGCACAATCCTACATTAGTGAAGCTGAATCACCATATTTTAGACGTGCTAGTGCCCACTGTCTTTTAGAGGCATAGTCAAACAAGTTTTAATCATTTTCATTATTACTTGTTCAATGCATATACACCTGATGCTGCATTGCTTGACTGAGAAGCATGAAAGTGACTAAGGTGTGCATTTAGCACATCTTCTAGTAACATGTACTAATACCAACTCTATGGCTAAGTTTAAAAAAAAAATCTGAAATCACTGCGTTACTTGGCTAAATAACTGCAAATGTTGTCTCTCTAGTATACCTTTTCAAACAACAAACATGCTACATTGTCAATCAAGTAAAATATCTCACCAATGTAACTCACTAAAGCATGAAAAAAGGCAACATATGGTGCGCTACTCAATAGCAAAATATTTCTTTAAAAAGCAAATGGTCATGTTTGTTTTCTAATTCTAGCACTTTGTATAGCAAGAGGTAAGATGCTCTTGTAGTTAAGGCACAGGACTGGGATTTTGCAGATCTGGGTTCAATTACAAGCTCAACCACAAAAACCTCACTTCCAAATCTCTAAAAGATAGGGATAACAATTCCTTCCGACAGCCCAGGGAAAAGGACACGGGACATGGGACCTCCCACAGGCAAGCTGCCGAATCCGTGAGACTGGGAAACTCCCGCAGGCAAGCCGCCGAAGGCAGCCTGCCTGCCGTGCTTGGGGCGGCAAAATACCTAGAGCCGCCCCTGCTAGCAAGGTTTATTCTTCAGGCCCAAGTCTAAAAACAAAGGAAGTTGTGACAGGGTGTTTTACTCACAACTAGATGGCACTGCCTGCTGGCAATTCTGGGGATTAGCTGGTCAGGCCAATGCCCCTTCCAGCAATTACATCACATCAGTTTCTCCTCTGCAGCCCCTCTCAAGCTCTCAGGAAACACAGCTGTCCTCTTCGTGATTCAGCCCTCTGGTTGTCACTATTGTGGTTTCCCCATCCAGGGGGGAGTGCATCAAAGTTCCTGCTCTCCAACAGTCTGAGGCAGTCTTCTGCTACACTCCCTCACAGTGCCACTCCCACAGTGGCTGGCAAGGGATCCTGGGGCCATCCTCTACTCCAGGTTCAGGCTTAGAGACCCTCTACACAGCAGCCTGCACCTTGCTGCCTTTTCCTTAGCCATTTCCATACCACCTGGCTTTTCCCACTCCTCTGGGTTTGCCAGTAACTTCACTCCCTCCATCTGGGAGTAACTTTAGGCAACTAGTCTCTGCAGCCCCTCAAACACTCCAGGGAATGATTGCAGCCTTCTTCCTGCTATCACTTCTGTTTCCATTTTTCTGGCTTTGATAGAAGCCCTGTCTGTCTCTCACAGGTGAGCTTCTTTCTAATTAGCTGCCTCAAGCCTAAAGCTCCTCTCTTTGCAGCCCAGTTAGATGTTTGGGCCCACCTGGTCCAACTCTTGCAGGGCCAGTGTGGGGTGCACACCCCATCACAGGAATATTAAATCATTGAAGGATCTCCAACCTAAGAATGGAAGGGGGTTTGTGTGAGCAGCAGCTGGAGTGGAGCATCTGAGAGAGACACACTCAGAGGCTAGTGCAAGCGGCTGTTTGTAACTCTTAGCAGAGAAGTAAGGCAGTCTGGGCTTAGTGGAATTTACCCCACTCTGGCAAGGATGTTAAGAACAAGGTACATGGGCCTTTGATGTTGTAACCAATATCTGATCTCTATGTACCTTTGGGTGAATGAATAAACAATGTTTTGTTTTGAAGAATCTGTTTCTGAGTCACTTTAATCAGTTGCTGGTCACAGGTCCCTGGTGTAAGAGGGCTTACAGCTGACAGAGAAAATTGGGTTTGGTGTGTTAACACGCTTGGGAGACAGGAAACAGGGGAACTGCCAGTTACAGAGTGGTTGAAGTACACGATCCCACCCTTGACAGAGGTGAAGGCAGTCAGGACTATCATCTGAGGGGCGCACTTGAGAGGGACAAAAAGGGGTCTAAAGCTCATTCTGTAACCATTACACCAGATAAAAAAATGTAGGACTTCTGTATTTGTCTCAAATTAAATGCTAGTTTATATAATCAAACATTTTTTCCTGTTAAATTCTCCCCGCTCTCCAAGTGGTGCAATTTCACCTCTTGAGCAAGTATATTATCAAGTTACTGAACATAAATATACAAGTTTAAAGGAAATCTGGTCAAGACATAACGGCTGATGTTCTCTTAGACAAACTAGCAGGCTAAATACATCACCAAATCTATGTAGGTAATAAACGTTTCTATTAGCCTATTGCTTAGTATTGTCTGGAAGGCATCATGTGCTGGAGAAAAATGAAGATTGGTTTCATGTATCCTTATTTTTCTTGTTGATAGTATTACACATAAAGGAGATCTCACTCACCTTTCCAAAGGCAATGGGTACATTTTGCAGAAGGCATCCTGAGAGCTAGGGGAGTTATGGTAACGTCGCTGATCCATTGTCACTGCCCACTGGACATATGCTTATGACAGCTGGTGCATTGCTAAAATAATTCTCCATCGCTGAATGAAGGATAGATTGATTTGGACTAACCATTTTACAAGTTTATACAATGGTTCATTGAATATTATAGTTGTGAGGGCCAGTTTTTCTCTTTAAAAAACATTCGAGTCATCACTCTGAATACCTCTTTTCCCTAGCATACTGTAAATATAGTATATGTTTCTTATTATACTTCAGAATATATCCACTCAATTCATGTACCAAAATGACAAAGCTCAAAATTACTATTATATTTTAAAAGCTGTACATGTTCTCATGTAAAAATTACTTTATAAACACACTCTTCAAAGTTTATACTGAACTCATTGATAATATACAGGAAACCTTGTTTGAAATCATACCCCCTGGTCTTTTCTCTCTCAGAGATATTTTCCAGACTAATCTATTGCAGTTATAACATGTAAGTGCTTTAGGCAGTCTCCCACCCTTTAGCCGAGGAACCCTAACACATTCAAACACACAGGGTAGTATGGTACTGCTACTGACATTATCATTATACAACAGGTAGCATCTGTAGATGGAAGCTTGACTTTAAACCCAAAAATGTGCAGTCTGTAGGGAGTGATTTTTTTCTTCTTTTTTAAAGGTTCTACTTTCTTAATATTAGAACTGCACCAAATGAAATTTTTTCCTGCTTTTTTCTATTCTCCCTTTGTGTCTGACTGCAGTAACTGAGGCTAGAAAATATGAACACTCGGATCCAGGCAGCTAAGTCTGTGTTCACACTGCCACCTGGGCAACTGCACATGATAAGAGGTATTTCTGGCTTCATATACCATTTGGTTATGCAGAAGCAGTTAAAGCTGCAAGAAGGAGCCCATGACAATATGTGCTTCTTTCACAGCAAGGCTTCAGATATGCTCTGTTGAGAGTGATGTTATGATTTTGTCCAATTTTTAAAGATATGTTCCTCTTCTCACATACTTCACCTGTATCTTTATAGAGTTCACTTTCAGTAAGCTACTCTCCAGGCAGGTGATGGTGCTGTCTGTATTTGGTACGTGATGGTAATTTAGACCTGTCATTTGTATATTGCTGGCCCTGAAGTTCATGTCACCGTATTCTCTCTCCTGTGGGATTTCCATACATATTGAGTAAGATGAGGGGCAAAGCTGATCCCTACTGTGGTTCACAGATAAAAATTCTCAAGGCAGAGGGAGAAGTGACCATTTCGGATGCTGGTCCAATGAAAGATATTACCTCACCTGCCTTGTCTTCCTTTGGGAATGGTCATAGAAGGCATTGGAGCTGACTCAGTCCACTCTTTCCAGACAAGTCAGAGCCAAATCATGCTCAGTTGTAATAAATGTAGCAGATAGGTAGGGCTGGAAGGATTAGATTTTTATCAGTAAGTGTTGGTAAACTTCAATTTTGCCATACACACACAGACCAATCAAGATATTTTCAGCAATAATCAAATTTTATAGATAGGCAAAAAGAATGCTGATTGAAAACTTATTAGAGTTTGATTAAAGGATATTTAATTTGTATATTTTTACATGTGATGTTGACAATTTACGTTTTATACATTTATATAAACATTTAACACTCTGAATCCCATCTACTGTCATTAAATAATTATCATCTGACCCACCCATAATGTCCCACAACTGTGAAAATTTAAATAGATAAAAATAGAAAAATGCTTAAAAATAAATATCAATATTATCTATCACAATTATATAAAAAATTTAATTTTGCCAAGCCTACAGACCTGATATTTCCCCCCTATGTATTTGAAGACTGTCCACCAGTGGAATCAATACCATACACCTGCTGAAGTCTTGCTGTGAGGGATCAGAGATATCGGCAGAGGTCAGAGGCTCTCATCAACCTCTCAATCATTTTAACTAAAACTAGGAGGATAGGCACTGAACATTAATTGATGGGCAATCATCCACACTTAGTCATGTTTTTGACTGACAGGTCATAGCTACAGTAGCTGTGTGCAACCATGCATCATTTTTGTAGTTCTATAACTCCTTTCCAGAATCTTAAAATGTTGTCAAAACATTATTTAAGTCTCAACATAACCTATGAGGTACTGTAGGCAGCATTATACATTTATAGATATAATTAAGGTACAAAGACAAATTATTTAAAAACAGATACATCAGGATTTTATTCCAATATTTGCTATCATTTCTACTCTCTGAAAGTGTCAGTCTCACTCTTTCCTTCTTTAGAATTTCTTTTTATTTTTAAGCAATATTAATAGTTATGATGTAGGTTATATTATCCAGTATTAAAGAATAAGGAGCTCTAAACTGTACAGCTGTAAAATGGTTTAGAACTTCTATACTATCAACAGACTGCAGCTTCATTCATTACAATTTTATAATTATGCACTAAATATTAACATATCACATATACTTTATAATTAAAAGTTTAATCAGATGGATCATATTAACTCCATCTTGGCATTATTTGGGGATAAGTTCCATGTGCGATTTTCAAGACTTCATAATTTTTCAAAAACCTCCATATGATTTTACCAATTAATTTTTTTTTATTTTATTAAGAAAACATATTGTAATTAAATATTTCAGGACAGTTTACCTGATGGTGTAAATCCATGTCATTTTATTCACATCACTGGGGCAATGGTGATTTGCATTCGATGGGGACCTGGCCTTGAATTTAGAAGCTATCATCACTATTTAAGGCCTTTGTCATGCAGCTCTTAGGACCAGTAATTACATTTACTAGAAGCCGACCACATTTTGACTGTAAAGTCACAGGTGCAGGGAAGAGTGCCAGATCCTGTAACTAGAAGTAACTAGAGACCCATGGCCCCAGTGACATAGGGTGAAGGGATATGCCTTCATGGATCCATTTCCAAGATCAATCCTTTATATCATATTTTAGGCAAAAAGTCTCTGATTTAGAACCTCTCTGGCTGACCAGATCCCCCAGTTGGATCTTTTCATGAAACATTGTCCCTTGCTTTCTCTTTCAGGTTTGATCTTTCTCTTTATTTCTTGGCCCGCTCCACCATTCTCTCTCTTTCTCTGTGAAAGCCCATTACTCTCTTAAGACAATATGCACTTAGCCTTCCTTTCAGGTAACAACCCCCTCTTTCTTTCCAAGCCTTCTGCTCTGATTATTCAGGCTTCTTTCAGCTCTGTATCTCCTTTGTTCCATACCCTCCTATAATCTTGGCCTTGGTCTTGCTGGGTGTGTTTTGTTGCATAGATATACCTGCCCCTGGAAATTTCCACTACATGCATCCAACGAAGTGGGTATTCACCCACGAAAGCTCACGCTCCAAACGTCTGTTAGTCTATAAGGTGCCACAGGATTCTTTGCTGCTTTTACAGATCCAGACTAACACGGCTACCCCTCTGATACTTTTGTTATAGTCTGCAGCAATTCAAGATGGAGTTTGAACTGCCATCTTGTCTTGTTGTTTACTGGTATCATGGCCCAGTCATAACTCGATCCAACTGGTTTTTCCCACCACTGGCAAATCCAAGGGCAATTTTACCTCAGATTGTTTCCCACCTTTGTTGGGACTGTACCATATTTTCCCGCCACTAAAGGCATAAAGGAACTGAACTCACTGACAAGTGGCGCAGTTCATCCCAGTGACTGTGCGTGCGCGGTTCAGGCCTTCACAGCACCAGTGCATCGTTGAAGGGCACCATCATTCCTGAGATGAAGAGAAAGGGAAGAAGACATTCCATCTTACCTGCTCCTGTTCCTCGATAGAACATCACCGGAGGGTTTCTTCCACCCTGAGACATCGAGGGACTCTCCAGTGCTTCTCCTCTGCGGGTTCCAATTACCCAACAAGTGTAGGTCCTGGACTTCGCCGCCGCCACAGACATGCTGACAACATAGTGAGATAAATAGGGTTTTCTCAGTTGGGGGGTTATATGTGTTATTGCCAGGGTGATTTGTATTTTGGGCCTGAGCTTTATGCTCCTGTTTTAAAGCTGCTGTTTCACTGTTTTGTATTGTTTATCTAGTTACTGTTTATTCATAATTACCCCTTCCCTGATTTGTAAATTTATCCCCCCCAATACACTTACCTGTTGTTGTTTTTACCTTTACCTATTGCCAGTTTTTTATTATTTGCACTACACATAGGGAAGAGGGAGGGAGACCTGTACACCAGTCCACTGGTGACAGACATGGCAGAGGGTGGGTCTGCTCTTCTGAGTAAAAGGGGCTTGTTTTACATCTTAATACCTACATCATTATACATTTACAGTTACCTTGGCTCCCCTTTGAGGTAACGGTCTCTGCTCCAGCCTCCATCCATAGGTTTGTTCAAACAGTTTCCAGCCCCTGCATCTCAATTTCTCACTTTACCTTTGCTCCTTAGTGATTACAGAAAGAGTAACGGGTCCTAACATGTATTTTTGCATGCTTTGGAAGTTGAGACACTGTTTTCTATGTACTTTGTATTCACATTAAACTGTTAAAACCAACCATCTCCCAGCAAAAGCATCGTGTTCAAACAATTTTTCATTGGGAGTTCACAGATGTTATAAACAAAATAAAAATAAATTAACTAAAGTGGTCTGGGGTAGAGGTCACTGAAGAGAATACTACAGCAATAAAGAGAAGTCTAAATGATCAGGAGAAGCAATTAAAAACCTATTATAATTATGTCGGTAAATAATGGAGAATACGTGTAAGGAAGTTCTGACAGAATTACACAGTTAACTCGTGGATTGTGGTAAGAGCTGTTCAGTTAGTAAAAGCAAACATTGTCCAGGTTATAGACACTACAAAGGCAAGAAAAATGAGCTGAGGGCAAAATGAGATGTCCTGGTACAAGCTTAACATTGTTTGATGTATCTTGTATAACTTGCCCAGAAAAGCAGTTCAGTGACATTACTGTTTTTCTCCTTATGCAAACAATGCAACAATATAACAAGTGAGATCATATTTGAAAGGGCAAAAAGGGACTGAAAATGCTGTTTCCTACAAAGAATCAAAGTGGACATGCTGTGGACTGTGCTGAAAGTAGTGGAAGCAAAAATACTGTGAAAGTCCCAGTGAAGAGCAGAAGTAAGGCTAAGATTTTGTCACAGATATTTTTAGTAAAAGTCATGGACAGGTCACGGGCAAAAATGAAAAATTAACAGAAGCTGTGACCTGTCCCTAACTTTTACTAAGAATGTCTGGGATAAAATGGGGATCTGTGGGTCCCCACACCACCTGAAGGGGGCGCCTGCAGCAGCTGGGGGCTGTGGGGTACCCCTGCCACCTACAACTCCAGGGATGCCCACTGCCCATAGGGGCCAGAATCTGTGGGGTACTCACACCATCCACAGCTTATGGCTCCAGGTGCTGTGACAGCTGGGAGCCTAGGGGTTCCCCTGCTGCCACCATTGAGGAGCTCAAGAGTTCCCCCGCCACCCCTGGTGACCAGGAGCTCGGGAATTCCCCTGCCACCCAGGAGCTCGGGGGTTCCCCTGCCACTGCCTGTGAACTCGGGAGTTCTTCCACTGCTCCCGCTGCCTGGGAGCTCAGGGGTTCCCATGCTGCCCTTGGCTGCCAGGAGCTCATGAGTTCCCCCATCGCCCAGGAGCTCGGGGGTTCCCAAGATGCCCCCGGCTGCCAGGAGCTCGGGGGCTCCCCTGCCACTGACCACAAACTTGGGGGTTCCCAGGCTGCCCCTGGCTTCTAGGAGCTCAGGGGTTCTCCCACTGCCGCCCGCAAGCTCGGGGGTTCCCCCCGCACCCACTGTAGCCAGGAGCGAGGAACCACCTACAGTGCCTGGGAGCTGTGGGATACCCCGCCACCCTTGCAGCTCCCCACCTCTGAAGTCAGGGAAGTTGCTGGAAGTCACAGATTCTGTGATTTCTACAACCTCTGTGACTAAATCGTAGCCTCAGGTATGAGGTATTAGAAAAAGGGAAGGCCATGGATCAGTTGAGCTGCTCTCAATTGTCTATTCAAAACTACATTATTGTTCTGAAAAGAACAGCCTCTATGGCAGAAACAGCTACTATAGGGTGTATATGTAAAACAAACATAGCATCTAAGTTCCATTTAAGTAAAGTAGAGTTCTTCTCCATTTTTTATTGTAACTCAAATGGCATCACCACTAGACATTTTATGGGAATCCTCTTCCCACATTCTCATTTCAGGTTCCCACCAGGTTAGTAAAGACCAGAGATGTGTAGCTTTTTGTAGCTATTAAACTGCTGTCCTCCCATTTCAGCAATGGCTAACCTGGCCAACCTCTGTAATTAGCATGGAAATGCTTCTTTTCCATCTGTTATTGCCTCAATAATAAGTTTAGTACAGAGTAGTGAGAGGACTAGTTGTCCACAAAAGATAATGGTACATAATAAAAAGTGTAACTTATGTTCAAACACGTCACACTTTTCCACAAAGTATATGAGCAAGAAATGGAAACTGCCCAAACACTTATATGTTGCACTTTATGACCATCTGTCTTCTCTGGGTGTATAAGAAAAAATGCTTAAAAGTAAGAAAAGTACCTAAAGAAATAGGCTGCCTGGCTTTTTGGCATATTGTGCAGTGCCATGGGAAACAGGACCAAGCCAGAAGAGGGGGACATACTCACAGGAGTATGGCCAGAAGGAAAGGGATTACTCTCCCATGCAAACAGAAACAGAAATTCCTCTAAAGGTCATGGCCTAGACTCTAAGAAGTCCAGGATTTTTACAATGAAGTATTACCACCTCAGCTCCCACTTGCAACCAGTTCTTGAATGTTCAGCAAGAATGGAGGACTGGAAGGGAAGGCATTGCTAACCCTGATTGCAAGGAATGGGAATGTTGTATTATTATGGATTTAATAAGTACCTAATCTCACTTCTGTCATTTTACTCTCTCTGTTACTTTGTTTTCCCTTCTTTGTTTATTTGGTAAACTCTGCTTGCTAGCTTAGTGCAAAAGTAGCAGAGGGCATGGGCAGAGTGTAGTCAAGATAGCTCCCTTATTCCCAAACACCAAAACTATTCTACAGCCCCTGGGAAGTAGCTGAAAAGACTTCTCCACTCCTCTCACACACTGTGGCCCAGGTGAGTAGAAAGAGCCATCGAGGGAGGTTTTTAGACGATCTAAGCCATTAGAGTTGCCCCCACTCATCAGGCAAGAGCAGCAGCAGAAGCTGACCTCAACATCTCTTGCAACTACCTATCATTGCTGTAACTTCACATCTATTGCATATGAACTGTAAACGTAATTGATCGATTACTCCTCATGCTCCTTACCACACTTTCATCTTTAATTCTTCCCATTCCCTTGTCCACCCACAATCACCCTCCCTGCCTCTCCTTAGACCTGCCATTTGTACTGTGTCACATAATTTTAAAAAAGCAAATAAACAAACACACTCCAAAAAACAAAGACCCCCTAAAAGACATCTATAGTACCACCCAAGCTAGCTCATTGATTTATATACACCTTTTCCCATTCCCTCCTTTTGCTTTCATCGTTTTCAGATTACAAGCTCATTGGGACAGGGACAGGACTCCCGTACAGCACTTAGGGCAGTACAGATACTCCTTTAATACATATAAATTATCATTAAAGAATACAGAAAATAAAGGAGCGCCCCCTTCTGCAGGGCCTGATCTAGATCTCATTAAAGTAGATGAAAAAAGAGACCCATTGTCTTCAGTGGGAGATAGAGCAGGACCTCAGATACAAAGGGCTTTAAGTTGCAGACACATAATGCAAGGGTAGGTCTTTGCCCTAAATGCATACCATTCAAACCCAGAGGTTTGGTACTCTTGGGGATGCAAAAGATGGACATAGCCCCTCTCTCAATTCCATTTTTAATTTTAGCTGACTAAAGGCTGAAGAGGATAGTGACTTCTGAATTTAAATAGGGACTAGAATAGCTTCCACTTCAAATACTAGAATACAAAACCCAAACTGAACTATAAACCATAACGAGATTGTTCTCGGAAGAGTCTGAACTGTTAACACCAATAACGTGATTGTTTCTAAGGCCCAGTCCAAAAGCCCTTACCTCAGGTAAAATTCTCGTTCACACCAATGTAAATTTTGCCAGGACTTGGCCCTAAGAGAACATAAAATGACTAAGACATTTGAAGGGGCTCATATTCTAGAAAAAGCCAAAAAGATTTTTTCCAAAACCTCTTTATCTTTTATATACCATGAGTTGCAAAGAATGACTACAATATGAAATTGCCAGTACTTTTTGTACGATAAGTGAAAAACCCAAAAATCTAGACTACAGAACATTACATGATTTTAAATCAAGTCACTAGCCAATAACTCTGGTTTTCTACCATTATTGTTAATAATTCTTTGTAAGCCCAAGGAGATTTAGATATTGTGAGTGCATTTAAAACCCTAGGAATTTGTGCAATAACTCAGTCTGCAAGCTCTATTTTCTTCCTGTGCAAACTTTGTTAAGAACTTTGGTAGCCATAACTAAGAAAAAGTTTGTAAATATTAAAGGTTGCAGTTTTATAAAAATGAGAGTGTCAGTACACTTATGTACCACTTAAGAACATAAGAAAGGCCGTACCGGGTCAGACCAAAGGTCCATCTAGCCCAGTATCTGTCTACCGACAGTGGTCAATGCCAGGTGCCCCAGAGGGAGTGAACCTAACAGGCAATGATCAAGTGATCTCTCTCCTGCCATCCATCTCCATCCTCTGATGAACAGAGGCTAGGGACACCATTCTTACCCATCCTGGCTAATAGCCATTTATGGACTTAGCCACCATGAATTTATCCAGTTCCCTTTTAAACATTGTTATAGTCCTAGCCTTCACAACATCCTCAGGTAAGGAGTTCCACAAGTTGACTGTGCACTGCGTGAAGAAGAACTTCCTTTTATTTGTTTTAAACCTGCTGCCTACTAATTTCATTTGGTGACCCCTAGTTCTTGTATTATGGGAATAAGTAAATAACTTTTCCTTATCCACTTTCTCAACATCACTCATGATTTTATATACCTCTATCTTGTCCCCCCTTAGTCTTCTCTTTTCCAAGCTGAAGAGTCCTAGCCTCTTTAATCTTTCCTCGTATGGGACCCTCTCTAAACCCCTAATCATTTTAGTTGCCCTTTTCTGAACCTTTTCTAGTGCTAGAATATCTTTTTTGAGGTGAGGAGACCACATCTGTACACAGTATTTGAGATGTGGGCGTACCATGGATTTATATAAGGGCAATAATATATTCTCAGTCTTAAAATGCTCCCACCTGCCACCATTTGACTTTTCCCCTTTTATAGTATTTTCATGATTTTAAACTTTCAGCAAATATTTTTGTAAAATAATAGCAATAAAAATAGTGTGTCATAGTGTAATTCAAGACTTTATCATACATAAGGCATACAAGGGGACCGAATTAATGTTGCAAAGACTACTGTAATCCTGGCATTTTCTAGTATTTGCATGCTTGACTTTGCAGTCCTAATAATGTTCTTTTTTTGTGTGTAATCTGACATAGGCTGGAAGAGCAGTCGTGAAATATATCATATATTCAACAGGGCAGAACTAAGTTTTAGATGGAAATCAATGAGGGTCTTCAATCTGTATATAGAAGGCATTATCAACACAGAATTAAATATGGTTTTGGAACGTGAACTGCAATTTTTTTCAATTACCATTTAGTTATTTTTTAAAGTGTATTAATTTTTATTTTTCAAACAATACACCCTTACTTATATATCTCCAGGTCAAAAACACCGATAACTATATTATTACATGCATGTTATAATACAGTGCAGGGGTCTCTACCTAGTCTCCAGTAAATCAGGAGTTAAGACTTCCCCTTTCCCTTGTACAGGTACCCGGGGGAAGAGTCACAGCCCTTCAGAGGAAAAAGCCCACACCAAGGGGTGGAGGGAGAAGGGATCAAAAGACTGGCTTGACCGTCTAGCCTTAAAGATCTGTGAATCTAAACTCTGAGAAGAGACCTTGCTGACTAACCTTTTTTTCCCCTGCTGGGTTACTCCATTGGTTTACAGTACAGTAATTATCATCATATTATGGTATTTCACCTCAACTCCCAACAGAAGTCAAACAGTATACTAGCAGCATGAATACAGGAGAAAAATATTCTTGATCATATTCTTACAAAAATAAAAGTTCATCTGTATCAAGAACAGATGCTTGGATATGAACAATTATATCAATAAATTTTCACATCTAAAACTACAATTCAGAATATTTACCTGAAACACACCTACTTAGCCAGTGACATATGACTATGTACCGTTTTCACTCCCAGCAGAAAGGAAATATTAATGTAGTAGAGGTCAGTCAGAATCCTTTCCCTGATCAGATGACATTTCAAAGGCTCTCTCTCTCTATCTGACTTTATGATCTGCACAAATCTCAGTGTCCTTGGGGCTGTTGAAGATATATGCCTGTCCACTCCATTCTGCTGACGACCTTGATGAGTGCAAAACAGCTGCACGAAAATGACTTAGGTGGGTTTAGGTTCTAACTTTTAAGAATTCTTTTAAGTATACAGAACTATTCTTTTACTTTTGTTTCAAAGGACAATCTATTCTCCACCATAACTTTGGCTCAACACGATTTTTAGAGGGAGGAAAGTGAAAGCATTAGCCCTAAAGCAATTATTCCTGGACTAAACATATGGATTAGCATCAGTGTCAAAAGTTATAAGTAGGGCTGGTCAAAAATTTTCCATCACAACTACTTTTCAAAGAAAAAATAGCATTTGACAAAATGATTTTTGTTAAAAATGTTTTCTTCCTGTGGAAAACTAACATTCCACTTCTGATATTTCTATGTTATTGAATACAAAGAAACCCAGCCTATAGAAGAGACTTAGGAGCATAAGGCACCCAAACCACAACTCTCATGAGGCACTGTGGTGACATTTACAAATTGAAATATTTGGGGTTTTGGACAAAATATATTGGCTTTTGATTCTTCACCAAGACCTCAAAGTATTCTTCAGAAAAAAAAATCCAACCACCTTTAGTTATAATGTATGTCTAATAAACAGTTCAAAATCCAGCACAGGTTAACTGACCAAATGTTACTAGAGTCAGCCATCTTGATGAGAAGATGTTCATGAGATGGGAAAGACAAGACTTATAGTCCAAACAATATCAATTAGGACTTGTCTACACTTTATTTTTGTGCAGACTTAATTACATTAATTTTAAACATATTTAGTTAAATCGGTACAACACCCTAGTGTAGACACACTTACATCAGCTGAAACTAATATGAACAGTTTTAAAACAATGTAAGTGCCAACACTAATGTAAGTGCAAACACTAATTTAACTAGATTGACAAGATTTAACTAAATCAGTGCAAAAACTGTGCAAAGACAAGCCCTTAGAAGGAAATAACGTGGGGCCATGTGAACTGCATAACCATTAAATACGTACCATGGAGCTGAAGCCACTGGGCTGCATTAAAAGGCTCTAGCATCTGCGGTTTGCTCATATGTTCTTTTGGATGAAAATTTAATATTTAGTAATTTACTTCCCCAAGCACTAAGTGGAAACAACAAAAATATAACTCACAAAGTACTACAATCTGGTCACCAAGAGTCAAAAGATCCATGAAGCATATGCTGCAGAAAGAGATGCCATGTGCACATATTTTTATATAACTAGAAGGTAGAATCTGTGGTTGTAGTGCCACACTGTGCTCACATGGTATTGCTGCAGAAAAGAGTGTTCTGAACAACTAACTACAGCATAACACTGATCTAGGTATTTGGCAGTAAGTTTTCAGTAGCGGAGTCAATATTAAGTGTGAAGATTAATATTAGTATTATGAATTTAGAGTGCAAATGAAAGTCTCTTGAACCTTTTTATTAAGACACAATACTTCATGTTGAAACTGATATTTATCTCCCCAAAATACATAAGAGCACCTTCATTAAAGCCACTAATCTAATGCAATTCTCAAATTTCAAAAGTGAAGGCACCATTTTAATTTTTTTAGATGGAATGCTCATACACATATCAGATAGCTTTATTTGTTTATAAAGGAAAAATCCAGGCACTTTACAGAGGCCCAAGAAAGTTCTTATGAACAAATTTTGGAAAGTAAGCTCCAATTTGAGAATTATTACAGTCTCCAATACAAACAAACTATAAATTATATATAAAGTTAGAAAAGCTTTTAAAATTACCTTAAAAAAACTATATAGGAAGCAGTTTCTGTGATAGCAAAAATTGACTAGATCTTATTGTGCATGTGATGAATAACCAATGCAGCTAGACATACGGTATCAGCATAAGTCCTTAAGTTATGCAGAAGCCAACTTTATGATACAGAAAGTAGAGGTATCATTGTAGATCTACTTGGTACCCAGAGGAAAGAATAACTGAGAATGTCATTTTACTAAGGAAGCTGGGTATATTGCTCCAAACAAAAAGTGGGGGGGGGAGAAAAGAGGGAGATGGGCTCTTCCCTGTGCAGCTGGGTTGTGCTTTAGGAAAGTTTAACCCCTTCTGAAGATTTCTCTGGGGACATTACCAGGGGCGGCTCTAGGCACCAGCGGGCCAAGCGCCCGCTTGGGGCGGCATCCTGGGGAGGGCGGCATTTGGCCCCGGTGGAGCTCCCGCCGGCATGCCTGCGGCAGGTCCACCGGAGCCCGGGACGAGCGGACCTGCCGCAGTCATGCCTGCGGCGGGTCCCGTCTTCCCGCGGCTCCGGTTGAGCTCCCGCAGGCATGACTGCGGCAGGTCCGCTCATCCCGGGCTCCGGTGGACCTGCCGCAGGCATGCCGGCGGGAGCTCCACCGGAGCCAAATGCCGCCCTCCCCAGGAAGCCAGAGCCGCGGGAAGAGGGGACCCGCCGCGGGACTGGGAAAGGGCGGCGCAGCGCTCCGCGCTGCTTGGGGCAGCCTACTTTGTAGAGCCGCCCCTGGACATTACTTCTCCTCATTATCACGCTTGTGTACTCTACGATAAAACCTAGCACCAAAAGAGACATCTAGAGGTTCCCATTGCAGTACTGTGATCTAAATATTCTGAAGTCAGAAGCTTTATCTTCACTCTGCCTCTGTACAGATGATGCTTATACAGCTCCAGTCCCCTGATACAGTAGCATTCACACAATAAGTTCCTGAATAGCTTTGCCTCTGATGTCTACTCTCACACAGCAAAATATTATTATTTCTTCTAGAACTAATTATATAAGCATATCAGTGGTTTGGGCAGTGCTCCTACAGTGGCAATATTTGTATCTATGACAAACAGATTGCAAGACTAAAATATAACTTCAAATTAGGGTGACCAGATGTCCCGATTTTATAGGGACAGCCCCAATTTTGGGGTCTTTTTCTTATATAGGCTCCTATTACCCCCTGTCCCGATTTTTCACATTTGCTGTCTGGTCACCCTGCTTCAAATATGTGCTAGATTTTCATCAAAGACACAGAGCATATCATTTTATCTTGGTGCTTTTATCAGTTTGGTTAGAGCGCCCCTTAGTGGATAGCTCTAGGATCTAATTCTGCTAATCAGTACTGCCAGAGGTTAATATAATGACAAATACCATTCCATTTTCAAAATGGTATCAAAACATTTAATCATTTGATCCTCATCATCAACAGGAGCTGGACTAATAATAGCCATGCACCTCTTTAAAGAGGTGGGAGTGAAGTGCACTTTTGAGAAGAAAGTGTCCAAAGAAAGACTGATCAATAATCCAGTGTTGTGTACAACAAAGAAAAATGAAGCAAACTAAAACAGATTAACAAAAAGGATCAAAAACTGTTGCAGCAACAGTGTCCTAGTGTGGAAAATAAGGTCAGGGCTGCTTTTACATCCCCTTCCAGTAAATGCCTTCTCATTTTAGCTTTATGACTGTTTCCTTTTCAAATATAATTTTTAGCCAGAACTGAGACATCACTATTGAACTGAATGCAGTGTTTACTGTATATCAATGTGATGTTTCCAGCAGCAGAGAATCCTTCCAGGAAATTCCTCTTTCAGATATGGTAATGACAGCATTTATTATTTTTATCATCTAACTACATAGGTGATCAAAACTGTTATATTAACTCTTTATTTTATAGACTTATAGACTTTTACTGGATGACTTAAGTCTATCTCCCCTTCCATATAGGAATTTTCCCTACTTCTTCTAATCTTTTTCTATAGTCTAGTTTTAAATATCCCAAGAGATTGACCTTCTGCAACTTCCTTTGGGAGACTCTTCACAGAGAATTTTCTTCTTAACAAGCTATATGCTGCAAACAGTTAATAAAGTTCACTTTATATGGCACTAATGGCTGTCAGTAAACACTCGCCAAACTAAATACTTTAGTTCAGTGCTGGCCGCCGCTTCCCGCAGCTCCCATTGGCTGGGAATGGCAAACCACAACCACTGGGAGCTGTGGGCGGCCATGCCTGCAGACGGTCAATGTAAACAAACTGTCTCATGGCCTGCCAGTGGATTACCCTGATGGGCCACATGTGGCCCACAGGTTGCCCACCACTGCTTTAGTTACTATGGAAACAGCATAGTCTAAATCTGCTTCTTTACATTTAATAAGATGCAATCCAGTCACAAAGCCCTAATAAAATCAATCAAATAAATGGCATAAATAAGCCACTCTTTGGTGTCCGATAGTGTTGTTTGGTATCAGATATTCTTTGTCCAGAGCTGGGGAAATGCTACTAGAGGTCGTCAAACATTTGGTCAAAATTATTTTCCAATAAAAAATGTCTTTTCCACAAAAAACAATTTTTTTCCTGTGACAAAATTTTAGTTTTGCTGAAAATTTTTCATTTTCCTTAAGAAAAATCAAAATGATGTGTGTGTATATATATTATAGAATCATAGAACTATAGAACTGGAAGAGACCTCCATTGGTCATCTAGTCCAGTCCCCAGCACTGAGGAGGGACTAAGTATTGTCTAGACCACCCCTGACAGGTGCTTGTTTAACCCGTTCTTAAAAACATCCAATGATGGACATTCCCCAAGCTCCCCAGGTAATTTGTTCCAGTGCTTAACTATCCCTTACACTTAGGAAGTGTTTTCTAATGTCTAACCTAAATCTCCTTTGCTGCAATTTAAGCCAATTACTTCTTGTCCTGACATCAGTGGATAAGGAGAACAATTTATCACCCTCCTCTTTATAACAACCTTTTATGTACTTGAAGACTTATGTCCCCACTTAGTCATATCTTCTCCAGATTAAACAATATTTTTCCTCATATGCCATGTTTTCTAGATCATTATAGATATATATGAGAGAGAACATAATGGCAGGGCAACACCATTACATTTCTAAATTAACTTCTCTTTGCCATAAAGTTTAATGTATAACAGAGATTGCAGCCCACTTTTTATATTTTAATGTCTATAGATAATTGCCTAGGCACTATACTCTAGATAATAGAAAGAATATTGTCAGATTCATTTTTTCAGTTCTTATCCAACTCTTCAGAGTTAGGGATAAGAATTATGCTTCTGATTTGTTTGACTAGGGTATAAGCAATATAAAGAATTATTTTGAGTTTAGTTCTCCATAAACAATATAAATCTGTTCCCAGTGAAGTCAATGGGAGTTTTACCATTCATCTAGGCCCTTCACCAGTAAAGATCAGACCTTGTACAGTATTAAGGTGACATCACTGTGAAGTATTGAACTGTTACTTTCATGGAGAAAGTAACATTTTTCTTGTGTGTTTCTTTTTAAAAAGAAACCATTTTTCAAATGAAAGTGTTACTTTCTCTTTTTAAACTTTCACTTTTTCCCCATTAGAAAAGCATAGGGAAAGCAAGAGATGGGGAGAAGCTGAACATTTTTGTACAACATATCAAAAATTGTCAGTTGTATCCCCCAACTTTTTGTTTTCTCTTTTTCTAAAAACTAAAAAGCTTTAGTCAAATACTAAATTATTCTTTCCATGAGAAATTTTGTTTTTGGCAAAACATTTTGAGCAGCTCTGTGCTGGGATTAACAGATTTAGTTACACTTTTGCCAAAGGTGATACTATCCCTGAGAAGTTCAGAGAAATTAATGCTCTTACTGTGTCTGGTTTCTTCAACAAAGCTGACTCTCCCAAGTGTTCCTGGTTCTTCCTTTTAGCTATAACCCACCTTTCCTCTAATGAGAGTTTTTCCTGTAGTTCTAATTCTGTGCTGCAAGTCATCTTGTTATCCAGATTTGATACACATCTCTGCAGATTTAAACATCTTCCAAGCTTTCTAAAAGACTCTCATGCGGCCCTTAGTTCTTTTGCTGGTTCTTTCCTGTCTCTTACTGATACTTGGAAAGAGTTTTCATAGCAGCTTCTCTCTTTGCAAAGACATTTTGGGAGATATTAAACTTTCCATCCAATGGAGAAAGTTTGATTGCAGTTCTTGTCCTTTTATTCTTCAGTCCAGCAAACACAAAAGATGAAAGTTAAAAACAAATTGTAGCTATTTATGTTTTCTGTAGAAACGTAAAAATCACTGATCTGGTAATAGTGGGAATATTTTTTGATTCAAGCTAGTTTCTTTGCTTCTCAGATTTAAAGTTTTATCAAAATTCCCTCAGAAATTCAAAGTTAGTATAATTTCTTCATGTTTCCTAGCTAACATCTGCTTAAAACCTTACCACAATTCTTTCAAGAGAATAAGAACATAAGAACGGCCGTACTGGGCCAGACCAAAGGTCCATCTAGCCCAGTATCTGTCTACCGACAGTGGTCAATGCCAGGTGCCCCAGAGGGAGTGAACCTAACAGGCAATGATCAAGTGATCTCTCTCCTGCCATCCATCTCCATCCTCTGACGAACAGAGGCTAGGGACACCATTCTTACCCATCCTGGCTAATAGCCATTTATGGACTTAGCCACCATGAATTTATCCAGTTCCCTTTTAAACATTGTTATAGTCCTAGCCTTCACAACCTCCTCAGGTAAGGAGTTCCACAAGTTGACTGTGCGCTGCATGAAGAAGAACTTCCTTTTATTTGTTTTAAACCTGCTGCCTATTAATTTCATTTGGTGACCCCTAGTTCTTGTATTATGGAAAGAGACAATTTAAGGCTTTGTTGTGGATTTACTGCTTGTGCTGTGAAAGGGGCAGCTGCCCCAGCAGTAGAGAAGGGACTGAATCGTGAGGCAGAGTCATAATTCAGACCCTGGTTCCCTGCTTGCTCTTGGTGGTGGAGGGAATAATCTGCATCAGCCTCCACCTCATTTGGATTACTTCCTCATTTCCTCCTGTCAGCTGCAATGGTTGGTGTATTAGAGGCATGTAATCCTGGCTGCCTACCACACTTCTGTGTGAAAGAAGGAATAGCTGCCTTATGAATGCTGCTCTTCCAGACACTGTAACCTCTAATGTGGGTAGCTGCTCTGGGTTACCTTTCTCTTCTGTGTGGATGATTAGGCCAAGCCACAGTCTTACTTTTAATGTTTTGTTAATGTCAGACTTTGTCATCACATTCAAGTGGGTCTATAAATACAAATTCCTCAGTCACAATGAACACATCTTTTAAGGTGTAACTTGTTATTGGTATTTGATAAGGTGAAATCACCATGAATAACCAAGTTCTCTGTTAATTCTACAACAAGAGATATATTTCAAATTCACTTGTTTTCTCGATACCCATTTTCAGTTGTTTTCTAGTTTTTATAGCCCAGTATTATCTCTGATTACTATTAGGAATCTTAATGGTGAACATACATGTCAATATTGATCTGTTAAGTTTTGGAGCTCATTTTGACCTTTATTATTCAGTTATGAATAATTCGATTTCAGGAAATAAATTTAGCATTTTCAGTCATATTTATGCAGGTATCTGATGGTGTATGAGCACATAATTTGTAGACATAAATATAACATTTTTGTATGGGGACTTATTTTTCTACAACAGCTATGTCCCTCAAAGACTGTTTTTTGTTGTAGGAAGTAAGAGCTTGGAACATAGACATCTCAGTTTCTTTCTAGAGCAAGGCATTTATAGTGCTATCTCAGGCAATGCAATTCTCATGGCAGAGAAATGATACATGTACAAAGGGAGAAAGATGATAAACATTCTCAATCTGTGGCCCTTGGAATGTTAGTGGTCATTGGAACATTTCCAGGTGGTTCATGGAATTATTTCCCAAAATGTCAGTCAGTCTTCAAGCAATGATACTTCCTGCCCAGTCCAGGACACTTTTAGACACTTTTCAAAATAGTTGCCCACAAGGAAGGTGTGGACTCAGGAGCGCCAGCTTGGGAGGAGACGCTGTCCACAAGAGGATCTGTAATACGACCAACAGAGAGATTTAAGAACCATTCATATAATAGAATCTTTGAATAAAGCATTGCTCCCAACTCCTAGTAGTCCATTACTGTAATGAAAGGTGGCTGCATACATTAATGGAGATAGAAAATGGAGCCCTCAGCATCAAAAGCCTTGGTTTCTTAAGCAAAGGAAGTAACCATTAGCTCTCACTAAGGGTATGTCAGTGCTTTGAGCAATTTCCAGTTCAAGGAGAGAGACCCATGCTAGCTCATAGCTGCTGTGGTGTGAGTGGTGGGAAGGGCTAGCCACATCAAGGATGTACCCATGGATGATGCTAGGTACCTGCTGGGGGCGGCTAGCCTCTCCTGCCGCTAGTTCCATGGCAGATACACTCTATTTTAAGTGCACTCGCTCGATCAGAGCTAGCATGGGAATATTTCCTTAATCTTGAAATTACACCTCCAGCTCAAAGTGTAGCAATAACCTAAGTAGCAGGGCCTTATCTTTGCTAGATCCTTCCACTGGAGGGAAATGTGATCTCACACACTTGCCAGTATATTACATTATGCTCAAATAAAGTGACCTTAGAGAAGAAGGAATTTTCACTTACTCAGCTGAAGACAACTCATACAGTATCACCATCTTAGTTTGGGGGTTAGATCAGCCCCTGTTGCCTAATATAGATTACAGCTCTACTGAGCAGCTCAGTTCTCAGAATCTGAGGCTTTAAGGTTTAGAATCAGGGGAAAAGTTTACTCCCTATGACTAGCTACTGTGGCTCAGAAAGCCTCTTCCCAGAGAGTAGGGTTTTTTTCATACCTGCTTCACCTCAGCCAACCACTTCCCCGCTGCCTTTCTTCCTCATTCAGTACATCAGGGGTCGGCAACCTTTCGGAAGTGGTGTGCCAAGTTTTCATTTATTCACTCTAATTTAAGGTTTTGCGTGCCAGTAATACATTTTAACATTTTTAGAAGGTCTATTTCTATAAGTCTATAATATATAACTGAACTATTGTTGTATGTAAAGTAAATAAGGTTTTTAAAATGTTTAAGAAGCTTCATTTAAAATTAAATTAAAATGCAGAGCCCCCTGGACTGATGGTCAGGACCTGGGCAGTGTGAGTGCCACTGAAAATCAGCTCGTGTACTGCCTTCGGCACCCGTGCCAGAGGTTGCCTACCCCTGCAGTACATGTTGTCAGTTTGGAGATGCTTCTTCCTCACTATCAGCCTCAGTTGTATAAAAATTTTAGTTGTATACTGTTTGCTTACTTGGGTATAACCTATAAGCAGTAGAATTGTATCAGTTAAAAAGAGAGTAGGATTAAAAAAGAAAAGAGTACTGATGATATACTAAGTCTTTCAAACAAACGGCACCATAGCTGACAGTAAGCATTCCTTCCAAGAGCTAATTCCTTATACATTCAGTAAAACAAACCTAATATGTTTGGTTTGGTCAGCATCTGGCAGTTTCCAGTAAAGTTATAAGCTGCAGTCAAGTGCCACCTTCCTCCTGCTTCTTCCTAGCTTGAAAGGGGAGCTAGAACCAACTGCAGAGAGAGATGGAAAACAGAGTGCATGCTGGCGGGGAGAAAGATGGTCTGAAAGAGGGAGTGAAAGAGACAGGGTGGGTCATGACTTGCTTCTCCCAAGAATTCCAACCCAGACCCTCTTCCCAGAGGCCACAAGGAACCCTAGAAACTGGCCAGTCCTTGTAAACCAAATTTTGCAAAGATGAAGCAGAGTTATTGGGATCTGTACTACGGCGGGAAGGGATGACTGCATCTCCTGCCTGTCTGAATGCCGAAAGCCTATAAACAGGTTGGCCCAAATATTCAGCCTACTACAGGGACAGAAGCAGAGTGAAATGAACAGATAAAGAGAGGTAAGTGCAGAAGACAAAGCAAGAGACTGAACAAACAAAGGAAGGTTGTGCCTTTCTTTCTGATGAAAGAAACCGAGACAGAGAAGAAAAGTCATTTAACATGCTGATGCCTGGGGAGTTAAGAGTATGGCAGAATTTGATAGAAGGCTAATGTAGTTGGCTTTTCATCATATCAAGTGAGGGGTGTGTGGGTAGAGCCCAAGTAGTAATTCCATCTGTCACTGATGAGAAACCTAACTGGCAGCACAGACGAGCACAAATTTGACAAGAAAACAGAGACTGGGGCCTGAGATTCCTACAAGAATCTTCCAAGGTGCCATAGCCGTTGTCTGTGATATTAAAGAACAGACATTCTAGGAACTGGTACATGTTGAAGTGACTCAGAAATGAAGAATTTTTTCTGTTGTATTGGTAGGTATCCGTCTGGTAGGCCAGCATATTTGCCTGGTAGTACTGCCTTCACATGGGCTCCTTTGTGTATATATTTTAATGCAACATGCCCTGGTGGTCATCATTTAAAAAATCGTATTTCAGGGCCCCTCTTCCTCCTTCCACTCTTTCAATTTTCACATGATCTGGTATGCAAGGGATTCTGGAGCACTGGTTCATTTTCATAGGATCACATTAAGTTATTGCTTTGGGAATTTTAAATTTGTTACATTCCATCTAGAGGTAGTTCTTGCTTTTTTAATTCTCTTGGAAATATGCATAACCTACCTTCTTAAATGTTTCTAAAAGTTTATAAGAGATCATTTAAATATTATCAAATTATAAAGGTATACAATATTTCCTTTTACTAACAAATATTTAAATTTGTTTTAAATATGCTACTTCCATGAACTTGCCATTTGAGCTAATTACTTTACAGTAAATGCACTTCTTAAATAATTGCTAAACCTCAAGAAATGCTTTCAATAATTGACTGAGTTTTCATAAGGAAAATGGTGTTATTAAATCTAAATTAAATGCACATTTGAGACACTTAACTTAAAGTGCTAATATACCAAACATTTTCATACTGTAAGAGAAATAACTTTGGAAATTAATGGCAGGCAACAGTCATTCAGCAACTCCATTGACAGTTTTCCCCATTTCCTTTCATTTATCTGCCAGACATTTCAAACATTTTTGCAAATATAGAGGAAATTAATTATAAATAGTCTGCAATTTAGGGTATTCCACATGCAAATTAACACAAGAACTGTGTGAAACCCATGGTTTCACTATGGTTCGCACTGTTTTTGTAAATCAAAAGCCCCTTGTTAGATTTGCAGAGGTGTAAAATGGCATGGAGTTTCAGGTTAGCATGAGCTCAAAAACTTTGAGACTACTTGGAATGAATCCATGCAGATCCCAAATCCCAAGCCATGTGTCTGAGAGAACCCTGCTTGCCTCCCACACCCTTTCAGGAGGCAGGAATTAACACCAGAAATGAACCCAGCACTCAGAACATTGCACCATGGGGGGAGCGCAGCTATGAGGAATCACACATACCCCCACACCCATCCCAAATGTCTAAATAGACACCACAGCAACACTCTGTAACCCAGTTAAAAGCCCAAACAGCCTTCCAGGCCCAATTTCTAAGGCCCAAAGCAAGTTACCTGCTGCCCCGTGTAGTGCTGGGTGGGATAGGATTTGTCTAATAAGCGGAATAGTTTCAAGATAAATCCTTTGTTAGGACCGAAACCATGTACAGAAATAAAGTGACAAACCTTCTTGCTACTCCCTGCCTGCAGCCTGCACCTGCCCTGCCCTAGGCTCTTTTAATTCTGCTCCCCAGCAGGAAACATGTCACAGGAAATCAAAGACTGCATGAAGAGCTTCTAGGAAGGGAGGACTTACTCTATAGTTCTTGGGTGCTGTGTGAGCACGGAGTGGTGAATCCCAGTCTCTGCAGCATTGCCAGTGGTGAGCTGGAGCAGGTTCCCACAGGTTCCCAAGAACCGGTTGCTAAAATTAGACCTCCGTGGAGAACCGGTTGTTAAAGGGCCAGGGGGTGGGCAAAGAACTCCGGTCCGTGGGCCGGACCATCCTGTTGCTCCCAGGATTCCCAGCTGGGGAGGCTGAGGCTCCCCCAGCCCTTCCCCCGCTTCCCCCCAGCTGCAGCGTGGCCAGCTGTCGGCATCAGCTGGGCAGCTCAGCTGAGCTCCAGAGTTGCTTTGAGCCGCCAGCAAGGTAAGTGGGGAGGGAGCTGCTGGGGGGGCAAGTGGGGCAATTTGCCGCAGGCCCTACAGGGGCCCCCGGCCCCACAAATATGTCTCTGCCTGCCCTGGCCCCTCCCCCGCTCCCCCCCTTAAATCAGAACTTTTTATAGGGAACCGGTTGTTAAAATTTTGGCAGCTCATCACTAAGCATTGCCATGTGTTTATCGTGGTGGTGACCATGTTAGTCAGGACTCCTCTGCTGTCTGCTTCCTCAGGTCCCAGCTTGCACCCCACCCCTGGTTTCAGGCTGCATTTGAACTGGCTCCTGCCATAAGCAACAGGAACAGATGTTCAGGCCACAGCCATGTGGCTCCTCTGTGTAGACCCATCGCTATACCAGCCAACTGACCCAGAACCAAGCACATGGCCCTACAACCACTACCCTATCTCCATGTCAGCAGAGCTGAGCTCCTGCTCTGGAGTGACAGATTTCTATCTGAAGGGGGAGGTGAGCTGGCAGCAGGAACTCAGGGGTGGTATTTCTTCCCAGTCCTCAAGCAAACAGTGCTCTAGGATAACTCCTCTCTCTGCCTGGCCACCAGTTTCTTAACAAATTTCACCATCCTGGCCATTCTACAAGCCCTCAGATCCCCTTCCCCGCCAAGCATCCCCAGGACCTCTACTGACTTGTTTTAGACTTCTAAGAAAGAAGGGTCCCAGCATCATCTAACCCCCAATCTCTGTTCAGATGTCTTCTGGGGTGCAAGGTGGCCTACTCCCCCAGCATCTTACTTGTTGTGGGTGAAGAGGAGGCAA
The DNA here is from genome assembly GCF_016161935.1 of Mauremys reevesii. Lineage (NCBI taxonomy): Eukaryota > Metazoa > Chordata > Testudines > Geoemydidae > Mauremys > Mauremys reevesii. Next base: position 48,691,692 of record NC_052633.1, on the reverse strand, counting down.
GACATGCTATCCCCTGTCATTTTAGGAATCATCATAGGTCAACGTGCCATCCTAGGATAGGATACATGAACAAGAAAGCTCCTTGGTTCTATTCTTGTTATCTCTTTACTGAGTCAGGTTACCTCATGAGACAGCTGGGGAAATGCTGCTGTTTCCCAGACTGCCATGGTGTGAAACCAAGAATCCATCTGTGGATCTGGAGTGCTAACTACTTCAGAAAAACTGTATTTCCCAAGGTTTCATTTCTGTCACCAAAACTGTAACTCAGATCACTTAGATCAGAGACCACCACCTTTTGTACTTCCATAAATATACTGACTGCAGTTTTGCTTCCGTGATATCTCATGTGGTGCCCCACCACAGCACTAGCCAAGACTTACTCTGTAGCTCTCCATTCCCTTTACTCTCCTTGACCTCCTATATACATGATGTCCTCTCCCAGAGCAGTCACAACCCTTCCAGCAGGAACCATAAGATTCAAGCATGAGAGTGGGAGAAGACAACACCAAAAAGGATGTTAGCGATTTCCAGACCACATAGATAGATAGATAGATAGATAGATAGATAGATAATCAAACCTAATATTTGTGATGGGGAAAAAATATGACTGGACCTAAACACTAGGGGGAGATATTTTCCCACATAACATTAATCTGAAAGAAATGTAGCTCAAAAACCAGTCTGTGTCGAACATGCTGGTAGCAGTGACGATAGATCAGTCTTATCCCAGACTACATTAATAAAATATAATTAATAAGAGTGGGCATTCCCTTGTACAGTTTTGTGGGATATACTGGTATGTTCTGGAGTTTCAGAGTCCTACTATTCACCACAATCAGCTCACACTGGTTGCCTCTGTACAAATAGCAACAGATACTAAACTCAATTACACTATTATACAGGAAGTTGCACTACATTTTAGAGAAAAATGAAGTTATTTACTGCTATGAGCCTTAATTTACTGCAAATTATAAAATTTAAAAGAGAACAAGCTTTAGTAGAATGGAAATTAGAGATGAAAAGATCTAACAGATCATTGGTCCTTTCTTAGAAAATCCCAGTGCAGGACTGTCTGCAGTCACTACAGTGTATTTTCTAGCGCTTTGACCAGTCTAGTTTTAAACAACTCAAGGGAGTGAGCTTCCACTAAGTGGGAAGCTACTAGTAAATATTTTAGGAGGGCAGTGGACTCTTCCCATCCTCATGCATGCTCATTAATTGAGGTCACTTTTGAAAGTGACCCTCAGTCCTGTCTTGAGGCTGCCAGGCTATTCAATGAAGTGCAGGATCCCTTCATGAATGGCTATTGCTTTGAAGGCCCCCTAAAGAAATCATCATCTAGATTTTTTTCTTGAAATGCACCTTCCTTTTGCCTTCACTTACTTTTATTCTGCTGAAGTTTTTGTACTCCCTTTATAATTACAATTCCCAGTACTGCCTTTGCCATCTCCTGCACCACCATGAACAATTATTTTCCTTCCTCGTGGAAGCAGCATCTTCATCAGTTTTAGATAGTTTCTGATCAAGATTTTTCCTTTAATGCTGTAAACTCACTATTGAAACATGTAAAAAACAAACAATTTGGAGATGTTTTGCCAAAACTTCTGTGTCTGTGCATTTCCCATTTAAAGATTGTGAAAAGATGGACAAATATCTGTGTCTGAAGTATGAGACTAGCTAACTATGTAATGCTATGCAGATTTATTATTTCATAAAAATTGTATGAACTTGCAAAATATAAAAATCTAAAATTATCTACATTCATTTCTGAATCATACTCAACGTTGGGTAAAAAGTGGAATTTGGAAATTCAGCAATATGATGGCATATGGGAGGAAAGGAATTTAATCAGACTATTTTTTTGAACCCCATTAAAAGTTCAATTCAGATTCTGGGTGAACTTTTGAGTCAATTACTGTTTTTGTTTATTTGTTTGTTTTTTCTAACCTGATCCCCAGTGGATGCAAAACATTAGAACTTGTATTTATAGAAAAAATCTCTTGGAGTATTATTTTCCTTTTAAATCCATCAAGGCATTTATTGACAATTGAGATCTTTTTTATTATCACCTGATCATTACATACATTTATGAATAACATTTAGGTCTTCATGAATTTCCTACAGTCATTGCTGGATGGAGCTACAGCATAAAAAATACACACACAGAGTATGTGCTTTCACTTTACAGACTACATGGCACTAACCTATCTAAAGTTGTCTTTCAAGATTTTATCAAAACAAATGAAGATGTGAAGAAATGTCATTAGAAATCAAATGCATCAGATACTTTAAAAATATTGAAAAGTTTATTCTTATAGAGTAACATTGGTGCACATGGTATGAGGTGCTCTCTGTCCTGAGGAGCACACAATCACAGGTGATTAGCTTCAGTACAGCTCTCAGGGGGGTTTGTGTGGGAGTAAGAGCAGCCCCTTGGGAGATCAGCAGAAGTAGGCTAGAAGAATAAACTGAGTTTTAAGGAGAGATTTGAGGGAAGAGCTGAATGCTTAGTGAATGAGAAGAAGGAAGCTGTTCTACAAATAGGCAACAACATGAAAGAAGGCACAAAGTTGAAAGGGAGTGGCATGATCCTGCATACACTTATGCACAGGCTTTACCCTAAACCCATGAGTAGTCACACCAAAGTCAATGATACTTCTTCTTCGAGTGATTGCTCCTATGCATTCCAGTTAGGTGTGCGCGCCGCGCGTGCACGGCTCTTCGGAAGACTTTTACCCTAGCAACACTCGGTGGGTCGGCTGGGCGCCCCCTGGAGTGGCGCCGCTATAGCGCAGGATATATACCCCTGCCGACCCATCCGCTCCTCAGTTCCTTCTTTCCGCCCGTGACGGCCGTTAGAACAGTGGAGCGCAGCTTAGCTGACCTCCACCTCCCTAGCTACTCGTAGTTTCTCTCATTTAGTGTATAGTTTATAGTTGTAGTTAACTTTATTTGTTTGTAGTATAGGATTTATTTTCAGGGGTTCGGGGTTTATCCCCTTCCCCTCACCCGGTGCCGGGTCCGATGCCCGGTCCACAAGGTTTTACAATGCTCGGCCGGCCACAAGCCATTGCCGACAAGAGATCCTCTCCTAAGTGCCTCGAGGATTCTCAACTGACAGATAAGTGCCGCATTCGCGGGGCCTTTGATCCTAGAACAAAGGGGAGCGGGACTTTCGTCTCAAACAGCTCCTGAGGGAGGCAGCTCTTGCTCCTCCGCTCTCGGCGCCGAGCGCTGGTTAGTCTTCAAGGAGCGCTCCCTCGGCACCGGTTCCCCGGTGCCGCCAAGGCCTCCCAGCACTGGCCTCGCTGACTCCGACGTCCACTCGGCATGGTTCCCTCTCCTGGAGGATGAAGAGGCACAATATACTTGCTGCGTCCGAGCCGCCTGCTCCGCAGCCGAGCGCTATGCTCAGTCGGATCGCCCGGCACCGATGTCTGCTGCGGCACCGACAATTTGAAAAAAAAATATGAAAACCACTCTGCTGACTGGTCAAAAAAACACCAAACAATTTTAATGTTTTTTTTTTTTTTTTCCAAAAAAATGATTTTCACCAGTGTGACAGACCCAGGCCAGTGGGGTACAGGAGTCTGGTCCTATTTGGCATCCAGGAAGTGGGTGGGCGAAGCCCGCCCACTGCTAAAGGACTCCCCCCAGCCTAAGGGGAGGATCCACAGGTCTGGGATACCAACTAATTACGGGGGACAACAAATGAAAAAAACAGGACCGGGAGTGAGGTCAGAGGACTAAATCAGGGGAGCCTGATGGGGACACCGAGCAGAGAACCCCAGACAACGCCCACTGCTCCTCGAAGGTGTCAAGGGAGCCAGTGGACGCCGCCCAGAGGAACTCTGCCCGGATGCGTGAACGGACAGAGGAGCGGAAATAGGCCCCACAGTCACAGGAAATCCCATCAGCCAACCTCCTCTCCATGGTTTTGTAGATGGCTAGTTTGGCCAGGGCCAAGAGGAGGTTGACAAGGAGATCCCGCGACTTTGTGGGGCCACGGATGGGGAGTGCATAGATGAACAGGTGAGGGGAAAAGTGCAACCAAAAATGCAAGAGGAGAGCCAAGAGGAGCCGGAACAGGGGCTGCAACCTGGCGCACTCTAAATAAACATGTGCCAGGGTCTCCTTCATGCCGCAAAAGGGGCAGGTGTCGGGGACAAGGGTAAACCGCGCCAAGTACACGCCCGTGCTCACGGCCCCGTGAAGGAGCCGCCAGCTGACATCCCTGGCGGGCCTCGGGACCAGGGCAGAATACAGGCTGGCCCACTGGGGCTCCTCACCCTCGAGAGGTGGCAGGAGGTCCCGCCATTTTGTATCGGGGCGGGACGCGAGGGTGAGGTAGTGAAGAGTGTGGAGCACGAGCGTGTACAGATGTTTTCTTGGCGCGGTCTGAAACAGAACCGGCTGCAGATCGGGCAGCTGGCTCGCAGTGAAAGGGCGAGGGGGTCGATTGGGTCCACGGGGCAGGGGCCCGATAAAAAGGTCCATGGGGCCCGGGCTGGAAGGTGGGCGGGGCGTGCCCTCTCGCAGGACCCGGTCGAGGTAGGCCCGAGCAGCGGGCAGTAAAGAGGCCTTCACCTCCTGAAGTACGCGCCGGGGAGTACGAGGGCTGGAGAGCCCCATGCGCTGAGCGAGCGTCAGGGGATCCAGCCAGTCTCCCCAGTCGTAGTCCAGGAGGTCTCCGACCCTGGTGACTCCTGCCAAGACTAGCCTCTGGCACACCGCGGGGGACTCCGCCACCTGCACACGGAGCTGGGGGTTGTGTAGCAGGGGCTCCGCGAGGAGATCAACCCCCACGGTGGCCGCCACGGACCTGGTCGTTGAAAAGGGCTTCCAGGTCCGGAGGAGGTCTTGGTAGAAGACCGGCAGCCCGGAGAGGTCTCACGGAAGACCTCTCGGATGGAGATAAAAGAGCTGCCGGTCGTATCGGAGCCCTCGGAAGCGGCAGAGGAAGGCGTGCGCCAATACGCTCCACGCCGGACTACCCGCACCATACAGGAGCCTCTGCAGGGCCTGGAGGCGGAAGACGCGGACCTGAGTGCGCAGGCACTTCAGGCCCTGCCCCCCCTCCTCCAGGGGCAGGTGGAGGACCCCTGCAGAGACCCAGTGCGTTCCTGGCCAGAAGAACTCCAGAACCGCCGTCCGGAGGTTGGCCAGGAAATCCGGGGCCGGGACCAGGGTGTTGAGCCAGTACCAGAGCATTGACAGGACTAGTTGATTCAGCACCAGCGCCCTCCCTCGGAGAGAGAGGCACCGGAGTAGTCCTGTCCATTTCCGGAGCCGTGCCCTCACCCCACCCTCTAAACCATGCCAGTTCTCCGGCAGAGACGGATGCGTGGCAGAAAGGTAAACGCCAAGATAGAGCAGCGGACCCGTGCTCCACCGGATGGCCTGAAGCGCGGGTGGGAGGGAGCTCGCCTGCCACCCGTCCCCTACCACCAGGCCAGAGCTCTTGACCCAGTTGACCCAGGCGGAGGAGGCCGCCGAATAAATGGCCTGGCAAGCCTCCACCCGCGCCAAGTCGCCCGGGTCCTGGACCACGAGGAGCACATCGTCGGCGTACGCCGACAGGACCAGCCGCAGCCCCGGCTCTCGGAGCACCAACCCCGTCAGCCTCCACTGGAGGAGACAGAGGAAGGGCTCGATCGCCAGAGCGTACAGCTGACCCGAGAGGGGACACCCCTGCCGTACTCCTCGCCTGAAGCTGACCGGCTCGGTCAGGGTCCAGTTGAGCCTGACCAGACACTCAGCGGAAGCGTACAGCACCTGGAGAAAACCCACAAACTGGGGTCCGAAGCCAAACGCTTGCAGAGTGCCCAGGAGATACCCGTGGTCCACCCTGTCGAACGCCTTCTCCTGATCCAGGGACAAGAGGGCGAACGACAGACCATCCCTACACCCTAATTCCAGAAGGTCCCGGACCAGATACAGATTATCAAAGATCGTGCGGCCTGGGATGGTGTAGGTCTGGTCTGGGTGGACCACGTCCGCCAGCACGGACCCTAGCCACATCGAGATGGCCTTCGCAACGATTTTGTAGTCCATGCTGAGGAGCGAGATGGGACGCCAATTCCGTAAATCGCGGAGGTCCCCCCTCTTCGGCAATAAGGCGAGCATGGCTCGCCTGCACGAGAGAGGGAGGACCCTGCCCTGCAAAGACTCAGCCCAGACGGTGACTAGGTCTGGGCCGAGGACGTCCCAGAACACGCGGTAGAACTCCACGGTCAGCCCGTCCATGCCCGGAGATTTATTGGTGGGCATGCGACGGAGGGCTTCCGAGAACTCGGCCAGAGTGAGAGGCAGCTCTAGCCGGTCCCGGTCGCCCGTGCTGACCGTCGGGAGTCCGTCCCAGAGCATTTTGCAAGCGTCAGGATAGGTCGGATCCGGGGAGAAAAGAGCCGCGTAGAAGGCCCTGGCCCTCCCGCATATCTCCACCGGATCCGTGAGGGGGGTGCCGTCCTCCGCCAGGAGGCAGGTGACGTGCTTTTTGGCCCCCCTCCTTTTCTCCAGGGCGTAGAGAACCCGGGGACAGGGGGACCGAGGTGAGGTGCTCAGATCGAGGCCCGCTAGCAAAGGGTCGTCCTCCCCCTGCGTAACTGGGGTCAGACCCAGGGCCTCGATCTCCTCATAGATGGAGGGGAGATCGCCGTCCGCCACCCCGGGGCCCTCCCCGCCAACACCCGAAGCGACGCCCACCTCAGCGCTCACGGGGGCTTCGGATGGCAAAGGGGCAAGAGGGGCTTTCTTGGGGGCTCCCTCGGGAAGGGACCCCGGAGGAGGGGTAGCGTCACCGTCCGGTGCTGCCACGTCGTCCCCAGCCGGCACCACAAAACGGGCGTCGTCAGGGGGCAAGGCGGAAGGCTCGTCATCGGTGTCCCCCTTCCTGCTCTTCCGGGGGGTCTCCGAATCCAAAGAACATAACGGGGCCTGAGCCTTCCGCTTGCCCCGCTTCCCCTGTACTAAGGACCAGCCCTCCATGGCATCATCCGGGGGCTGGCCAACAGGGGTCAGGTCTGGGGGCAAGGGCGATGGCTCAGAGACTCGGGGAAGCAATGGAGGGGCAACAGGAACAAGGGAGGCGTCTCCCTGGGGCGGGCCCTCTCCCACGCCCGGCGTTATCTCCGCCGCACCCTCTTCCACAGCGGTGGACTGAGAAGGAGGAGGGGCAGCTCCAGGTGCCGGGCAGCCAGGGGCACTGGCGGTGACAGGGCTGGCGCTTCGCCGGGGCTCCTCCGTGCCGGGCCAAGGGGCAGTCCCTCCGGACGTGCCCCATCGCCCCAGAGGTAGCACCGGGCCTCCCCCGTTGAATAATGCACCCGGTAGCGGGCTCCCTGGTAGGGGATCACAAAGGACCCCTCGAGCGCCTCTCCGTCATGCGCCGCCGGCGGCAGTTGAAGCTGCACTTGCCGGCGGAACGAGAGGACGTGACGGAGGGCGGGGTCCTTGCAGCCCAACGGGAGAGGGCTGATGACGGAGATAGGGCGCCCCAGGGCAGAAAGGGCAGGCAGCAGGGCGGCATTGGGCAGGAAGGGAGGGACGGAGGTCAGGATCAAGCGGACCCCCAGGTCTTCCAAGGGCTCAAGGGGCACGAACACGCCCCCCACCGCCAGGCCCGTCTCTACCGCCTCCTGGGCGGCGGCCTCCGACGCCAGGAAGAAGACTACCTTCCCGTACATCTTGGAGGCCGCCACGATGGCCGTGGGCCCCACCACCCTCGCCAACGCCTGCACATAGGTCTCCACGTGGGGCGAGGCGGGCACCAGGAGGCAACGGATGCCGTGCTTCCTGGTCAAGGTGGAGAAGGGGCCCCAGCTGCTATAGACGGTAGAGGAAGCGGCAGTCGGAGAAGCAGCGGCAGGTGGGGGGGCCGCCGCCACTTGGGCATACGCCCTGGGGGCCGGGGGAGGGACACCTGCGGAGCTGGTAGAGGGAACAGCGGGGAGGGATGCCGCGGCCGGTAGTGGGGCCGCGGCAGTGGGGGTAGTCCCCGCCATGGAGGGCTTGGTCTTTTTAGCGGGGCCCTTACCCTTCTTCCCACCCCGACCTTTCCCACCGGCTGGGGGGGCTCCCCCCGAATCGGAAGGGGCGAGGGACGTGGCAGCAGCGGACGTCTCCCTGGTACTTGCCGCTGCAGGTGCCCCAGAGAGGGCAGTGACAGATAGACCGGCAGCGGCGGTCAAGGTAGTGGCTCGGGGAATGGACATGGGGGCTTCTAGAGGAGGGGCGGAGGGAGCATCACGAGGGGTCTCCCCCGCCGTGTCCCCCGCCATAACGAGAGCGGGGAGGGGGACAAACAGCGAGGGGAGGGGAAGGAGAGAAGGCAATCACCCCTCCCCGCTAGGCTGCAGGCAGGGGAGGAGGGTGCCAGAAAGGGAAGGCTGAAGGGGTGAGGGGAGCAATCAAGGACCCAGGGGCGGGAGGGTGTCAGGTCACCGACTCAGAGGGGAATTCCGGCTCCTCTAGTTGCACTAGGGGATCAGGGGGGCTAACAGCATAGTTAACAAGGGCAGTGAACAAGGGCAAACTCAAAAGGGGGAAGGGCACAAGCGCATGGGAGGGGGCATGGGCGCACGAGGGGAGGGACCAATCAGGGCTGGGGGATCACAGGGCTGGGTGGGGGGAAGGTCGAGCTAGGAACGGGACAGAGGGACCACGGGGCTAGCTGCAGGGCTGGGGCAGGACAAGCAGAGCTGCAGAGGGAAATGGGTAGGGCAAACAAATGTGGCAAAGGAGAGGGGGCCAGGCTAAAGGGGTGGGGGTGGGGGGTGCGCCCACGGGCACTTGTGCAAAAAGTCAGTGGTGGCTGCTGCTGTTGCAGGCCCAAACGGTGGAAGTGGGCGTGGCAAGCCAGGTGAGCAGCTCAGTCCCAGAGGCAGGAGGCCGAAGCAGAAGGAAAACAGCCAGCGGGGGTGGTGGAGGGGGCATCGATGGTGGTGGGGGCGAAGGGGGACACGGATGGACCAGGGGCGGGCTCCACGCCACACCCCCGGTGTCCCAACAGACACAGTCCAAACCCCCACCACAAGAGCACAGTCCAAAAAATACTCAGTCCTTTAGTGCTCCCTCCACGGTGATCTTCAAAGTCTCCACGTGGTCCTCCAGCAGCAGGCGGTCCTCTCCTTCTCCTCCTCCTCGGGGCTCCAGCAGCTCCCCAGTAGCAGACACAGTAGCTCCAGCAGCTCCAGGCGGTGGTCCGGTGGCCAGGCAGGAGGGACCCCGCTCAGAAGATGGCGGTGGTGGAGCCCTCAGCAATAAGGGCTGGAGCTGGGGTCCCTCACTCCCCTCCTCTGGGGAGCAGGCCAGCAGCCCCCCCCCTCAAGGGGCTGTGGGTGGAGTAACAGCAACAACTGAGGTGGGGGGGGGGGGGAATCTACTAATCAGCCAGCAAGCAGATAGCAGAGAAAGGGGGTGGGCGGTGGTGTCTAGCCCAGCCAGGGGAGCAGCCGGAGCAGCAGCAACAGCAGCAGCGAGGGCCCAGCAGGAACAGCAACAGCAGCAACAGCAACAGCAGCCCTCTCCCTCCTACCCTCTACAGCAGAGAAGGCAAAGGGAGGTCTTCTGGCCACTGGAGACAGAGGTTTCTGTTCCCTGAGTGACCAGAGCAGGGGCTGCACTAGAATAATCAGGAACCTGCTAGAACCAATTCAGGCAGACAAGCTGATTAGAACACCTGCAGCCAATCAAGGCAGGCTAATCAGGGCACCTGGGTTTAAAAAGGAGCTCACTCCAGTCCAGGAGGAGGGAGCCAGAGGAGAGGCAGTGCATGTGAGGAGTTGGGAGCAAGAGGCACGAGGAGCTGAGAGTGAGAGGGTGTGCTGCTGGAGGACTAAGGAGTACAAGCGTTATCAGACACCAGGAGGAAGGTCCTGTGGGGAGGCTAAAGAAGGTGTTTGGAGGAGGCCATGGGGAAGTAGCCCAGGGAGTTGTAGCTGTCATACAGCTGTTCCAGGAGGCACTATAGACAGCTATAATCCACAGGGCCCTGGGCTGGAACCCGGAGTAGAGGGTGGGCCTGGGTTCCCCCCCCCCAAACCTCCCAACTCCTGATCAGACACAGGAGGAGTTGACCCAGACTGTGGGGAAGATCACTGAGGTGTGCAAGTCTGCCAATAAGCACAGGACCCACCAAGGTAGAGGAGGAACTTTGTCACACCAGCTTTATTCATTAGCTTAAGCTTCAGTATGTACGTTAGTGTATGTGGCTTTGGGGCCACAGATCTTTAGGGAGACAGCAAAGTGCAGTGTGTAGGGCCCATGAGAGGGTGAAGGAAACACAAGAGCCATGTAGAGTCTTAAAGTTGATGCAGAAACGGAGAGTAGTAAGTTTTAAGATGAATACGAACAGCAAGTCTCCTGCACAGATGTTATGTTCTTGGTAGACGTATACTTTCTCTTAGAAATCTTTGTCAGACTCTGCTTAAGTATCCTGTTGTAAGGAATATAGTTTATCCAATAAGGGGTCTATTCCCCCAAAGATGCTCACACAGAACTCTTTGTAACTATAAAGAGAATTGTACACATGTGCACCCAGATTAGGTTAATTACTCAGCTTGTAAATATAGTAGTAATTCAGGGCCCAGTTACCAAGCCACTCTCTCTGTCAACTCCCTGGAGAACTGAGTTTTAAGGCAATGTCTACACTGCAATGTAAGCCCAGGGTTTGAACTCAGGCTCAAGCCTAATCCCCCTTTTCTATCTACACAGCGCAGACCAAACCAGTGCTCAGACCAGTGTCCTAGGACCCCACAGGATGGAGGGTCCAAGCATCAGTCAATCCAGGACCCAGGGTTCAAGTCCTATTGCTTTGCAATGTAGCCCCACTGGACTTGTATTCTGGGAGTCCACCAAAAGTATTCAACAGTCCCATGGGCTGACTTTCTTTGTCTTCTGGACATTCACGTTTGGCGGACAGTCAAGTTTTCCCACTCTGCACCAGGAACAAAGGGCTAGAGCAGCCACATTTTGGGAAGGCACTACGAAGTCTGGGATATAGGTAGATAGACTCGGGCCTGCATAGTGCTGGGACCCAGGGTTCAACAATTCCTAATCTGGGAATCAAATGAGTGTAGATGCTGAAGCCCTAGGTTAGCAAACCCAGGGTCTGCTAACTCAAGTTCTGCTAGCAGTGTAGATATACCCTAAGCATTCAGCTCACTCCAGTATAATGCTACCTGGCTAACCCGTGACACCATATACAGAGGTAGATGTGTAGATACATACACATAATGCATATATAAGTGGGGATGAGAGACAGAAACTAAGGCTGAAAAAAAGATGAAGGTATTGCAATCCAAAATAAATTAACAATAATGTATGGTGGCAACAGTGTGAAAGATGCCAAAGAAGAAATACAACTGTCATTTGTTAATTATTATTGTCATTTACAAATGCAATATACTTCATGTTATTACCTCTATCTATTTTTAATTTCCTGACAAGGCAGCATAGAATATCAGGGTTGGAAGGGACCTCAGGGGGTCATCTAGTCCAACCCTCCACTCAAAGCAGGCCTAATCCTCAGACAGATTTTTGCCCCAGATCCCTAAATTGCCCTCTCAAAGATTGAACTCATAACCCTGGGTTTGGGGGGGGGGGCGGCAATCCTCAAACCACTGAGCTATCCCTCCCTCTTCTACAGTTGGTGCTCAACCAACCTCAGTCACTTTTTTCAGCGAGGCATAGTAGGAAATACTCCCCAAAATATGAGGCTATACAGCTTACAATCTTTATTGGCCTGGTGCCTACAATCCTATCTGTTCCTAGCACAGCTTACTTGTGAATCTGTTGCAGTTAACAAGCACCAGACCAATTTAAATCATTTGGAAGAGGATGGGGGAAACAGTGTTGATGTTTTCTATGAGATTACAGCTTAGATCACTATTGAATGCTGTGTTAGTAATCAGGAAAACAACTATTTTCAAAAGATTACTATTGTGAATTAATTAATGCTGTTTGTCCCTTGTCAACATTATCTCTGTTGTTTAACCTAAGAAAGTCCATTTGAGGAGCAACTGCAAAGTTGAGTGAAGTCCAAAATCTAAGGTAAAGCTTGATGTTATATACAATAACAAGATAACACACTCAACAGCTGTTACTATACTGAGAAGTGTACAGGAGACTTGTAGTAAATGTTTAGACTAGTTCACATGATTTTTGCAAAGATGAGTTGGACCTCACTTGCAAAAGTCATCAGCAATGTGTGCAGGGGTTCAGTTGAAATATTAATTACTTACATAGCATCATAGATGTCCATACAAGCAAGGTAGGTCTATAGTAGAGACAGGGCCATATTAAGACAATCCAGGCTGAAATGGAATCCTCTCATTGCTCTGCTGCTGTGCAGTAGTGGGATGCTGCTTCTCCCATGTGGAGAGACACAAGTGGTGGCAAGGCCCCTCATTTCCTTCTGAGAGCAGTGGCAGGCCCCTATTCCTCTTAGGAATCAGGGGTGGGAGCATGGGGTTCCTTTTTCTCCCCCAGGCAAGACAGGAGTAGTTGGGGGTGGGAGGATCTTCCAGTATTTACCTAAACAGCCGGCACATACACATGGGTGAGTGGGCTGAGCCTTCTGTACATGTTTTCTGTCAGACTCCATTGTTGGGATGGTGTTGACAGAGCCTGAGAGCAGTCGATCTTGAATTTAACACTCCATTGAGATGATTGGGGTAGTTCTCCCTCTCAGAGCTATTATTTCAGACTTTCTGCAGACTCAGACAAATGTCAGTGTTATTCTCAGGGTACATTTTCAAGCTTTATTTCATAATCATGAGGACTAGAAATTTCCTTTTTAACTAAAGATATTGATGCTTATACCTTAATTCATCCCTGGGTAGAGGTAATATAGAGCAGAGGTTCTCAACCTGGGGGTCATGACCACTCTTCCCATATCACTAAATGTGGGAGGAGGGTCCTATGCCAAATCAGAGAAATGTCTCAGTATGAGAAGGGTTGAGAACCACTGGGGTATTGAATGGACTAGGAAATTAGGAGTGCCACACCAGTTTGACAGTTTTGTAGTGGTCTAATAATCAGTCATATTTTTGGAAGGGGAGGGGGCCTGAAATGAAGACTGAGGGCCGGATAAAGTTACATGTCTGTGCCAGCATAGATTCTGACTCAGAGCTACTGGCAGAGGAAATTCAGTGCTGTAACTTCCTCTACATATAATATGCTTGCAAGTAGGCGGCCTATCCTTCAGAGTGTACTGAACCAATTGGTTTGATAGGTACTACTCTCTTTAAGTACTAGGCCCACCTTCATTAAAGACAGATTAGATTAAAAATCATGACGATTTTGGGGTGTGTGTATGTGGTTTTTAATGTGATTATTTTCTTCCAGAAGATTGGAGCAGCAATTTGAGATTTTGAAAATCTCTATAAATTCAAACTGACCCAAATTCTGTCCTCAAATATATATCAACTGTTTTTGAAGTCAGTGAGTGCTACGCACAATCTGAATATCCCCCTATTTTATTATAATTTAAATTCTGTCACCTTCAAGGACACACTCAGTCCATAACACAGTGGGACTGATGCAGTTGCATGGCACTGTGCCAGACTTCAGAAATCCTGCCCAGATAGCTGCTATCCAGAATTACCATCCACACCCATGTTGTAAGTATGTTTTCAGTGGTGTGGGCCACATTCTGGCCAGTGGATCCCTGTAGTTGTGCAAAGAGCAGAGATGCACTCACTGTGGTGTAGTTGTGAGTCTTCAAGAGTAGCTGTGGTGAGGTGCTGCTGATGCTCCACTGCCTTGGGGAAACATTTCATTCCCTCAACCCCTGCAGAGCAGCCTTTTGGGGAGGCTTTCTCCTTGGGTGTGCCTGGGTGTGACTGGAAAGCATTCACATGGGGGCTACACTTAGTTGTAAGGTCACTAGTCTTAGCTCTCCCCCATTTCCAACATCATTCATCAGCAGTCACCCCGGTGCTGTGCTGGGCCCCCCTTCAGTAGGTAGCTTCTCCACCCTCCAACCGAGTCACCAATTGGGTTCATCCCCTTCCAGGGTAACAGATTCCAACAAAATATGTATAGTCTAAGGTCCCCAGAACAGAAATGATCTTCCACCCACCTTCTGCACACCCTTGACTCAGGGCTTACAACATTTCTACCCCATCCTTATCTCCAAAGTATGGGGGAGGCAGGAAGAAAGGTATTTATGCCAGTCCACAAAAAGGGTCATTGGTAGAAGAGCCCTGTGATGGGTTGGATCACAGAAACCCTCTTGGGGCTGCCAACTGATGTGCCAAGACTACTTCTTCCCCTGCCTTCCCTGCCAGCTTGGGACTCCAGAGCCCTGCCTGGTTGTGCCAGACATGCTTGCTGGCCACAAACGCAGCTCCAGATCTGGACCATGTCCTACAAACTGCAAGCTTAACTGAAAGCAGCTTAAGAAGTGTTCCTGTCTTTAACACTCAGATGCCCAACTCCCAATGGGGTCCAAACCCCAAATAAATCTGTTTTACCCTGTAGAAAGCTTTTACAGGGTAAATTCATAAATTGTTCGCCCTCTATAACACTGATAGAGAGAGATGCACAATTGTTTGTGGACACCCTCCCCCCCAGCTATTAATACATACTCTGGGTTAATTAATAAGTAAAAAACAATTTTATTAAATACAAAAAGTAGGACTTAAGTGGTTCCAAGTAATAGCAGACAGAACAAAGTGAATTACCAAGCAAAATAAAATAAAACAAAACACACAAGTCTACGCCTAACACAGTAAGAAAACTGAATATAGATAAATCCTCACCCTCAGAGGTGTTCCAGTAAGCTTTCTTTTGCAGACCAGTCTTCTTCTAGCCTGGGTCCAGCAATCACTCAACCCCCTGTAGTTACTGTCCTTTGTTTCAGTTTCTTTCAGGTATCCTTGGGGTGGAGAGGATACCTCTTGAGCCAGCTGAAGACAAAATGGAGGGATCTCCCAGGGGGTTAAATAGACTTTCTCTTGTGTGTGGACACTCCTCCCTCCCCCTGTGTAGAATCCCAGCTACAAGCTGGAGTTTTGGAGTCACATGGAAAAGTCACATGTCCATGCATGACTCAGAACTTACAGGTAGCAGCCATGGTTCACATGCTACTTTGAACATCCTCAAGTAGACTTCTTATGTGGATTGGAGCCTTCCAAGATCCATTGTCTGTTAAGTGTTTCTTGATTGGGCACTTAACTTGCACATTCCTTTCTCAAGAAGCTGACCAAATGCTTTACTAAGGCTACTTAGAAATCAAGCAAGTACACAGCCAATATTCATATCTTTGAACACAAAAATGATACATGCATACAAATAGCAGGAATAGATTCAGTAGATCACAACCTTCACAGAGATGTGTTACATGGCATATGTAGCATAAAACATATTCCAATTATGTCATATATACATTCATGAGCATATTTCCATAAAGCCTTATGGAGTGCAATGTCACAAGCCCAAGCCCTCCTCCTCCACCAGGCTCTGACCTAGGGTCCTGTGAGAGGTGGCAATATCGAATACTTTGGAGTGCTTTGAGACTGCCTCCCTGGCCATTTCCTACCACTCACTTGCCTGAAAAGCCTTAAAGTCTAACAGAAAATATCAAAAACAACTGATTCTTTAGCCAAGGAGGGTTCAGCTGGTAAACAACTTCTTTGCTGGCTCGCCCCATCTTCACACAGGCCCAAGTTCCTGGCTTGCCCTCCCCTCACCTCACCACCATGGGGTCCGTCACACTCCCCTCTACTCGGGATTCTAGACAGGCTGCAGTTCCTGATCAGCCCCTATCTCCAGTCAGGATCCCAGCTGAGGACTTGACCTCTCAGGATTCTTGCAGCCCAAGAGAGAAAGCTCCTAGCTACCTCTCCTCCCTGGTTCCTCTTCTAGGGGCTAGGATAGTTGCTGCTTGCAGGTCTGTTCCTTTGCAGTAAGGACTTTTACTCAGAGGCTTGCAAGATAGACCTGTCCTCCTATCCTGTCTGCCCCTGTTCTGAGCTGTCTGGCTTTTATATTCCTCTTCCAGCTGGGGCAGACCTACAGGTACGAGAGAGCAGAGTCACCTCAGCCCTGAGCTGATCCTTAACCTCTTCTGTCCCAGTGTGGGGTTTATAAATCCCATCACAACACCACATGTTTGATAAGACTTGTAGCATATTGGCCTGCATAATAAGGCAGCACTGGAGAAATGGTATATAATGGCATGTCAGTCACAGTCAGAGAGTAAGAGCCCTAACACTTATTTCACATGGGATTTTGCAGTGTTTCATCATGTCACTCAACCTGTTTAATGTGTACAGCTGGCTAAAAGTAATAGAAATGAAATCTTCAGGAAAACAGATTTAAACATTGTCATGATCCACCCCCGAACTCCATTTTCTGACCAGTTCTGTTAACAAGGTGTATGGGAGTGAGGTCAGCAGGACAGAGAGTGAGATGGCTTGAGCTAAGGGGCCCCATTGGTATGTGGATATCATTCAACTAAACTATGTCTTATTTCATCAGCCATGGATGGTCAGTAGAGTTTCCCCAGTGCCTAGCTAATGTTGAGCTTATCTGACAGCTAGCTGGATAAGACTCATTCCAGATGGGACAAATATGTTTGTAGTTTGGAGGAAATCACCATAAGAAATTGTAATAATATATTTTCCTTTGATTATGGGAATTTATCCCAGTTTTGTTACTTGCGTGTTAGCCTTTTGAAGGTCTTACTGAATCCCAGGAATCCACAGAACAGGAATGGCTAAGACTGCTTCTTTCAGCTGTACTTGTCTAGGACATTGTAATTTATTCTTCTGGATGTGGAGCATTAATGTGGAGCAACTGAGTTGCTTTGTAACCTCCAATCCAGTATTTCAACACACTCTACTTGGTATTAAACCTGAAGACTACACGGACACATCAGTTGCTCACATGGTCAGTGGCATGGCATGCCAAACAGTATCACACCTGAAATCTAGAATCTACACTTGCTTCCTGTCTTAGAGACCCCCCCTCTCACTATCTCCAGCAGTTCAGATCATCTGAGATATGGGCATTAAGGCAGGCCATTCTTACAGAGAGAGGGCCCTCAACTCTGTCTCCACTTAGTCTGCCAGTCAAGGTCATACTGCAAAGCCTATCTATTTTCCCAGGCTTTTTCTGAGGGGTGAGTTTGAGTGGGATGGAGGAAGGTAGAATAGGGAGGGTATTAGCTTTTGGTTAGAAGAGTAGAGTGAAAGTATTGATAGGTAAACTAGATTTCTCATATATGCATGTGAGGGTTTTTTTAAGTGGAAAATTTTAGTGCATCTATGAGGCCACCTTCATAAACTGAAATAAATAAGAATTTATTAAAGTTGTGAAAAAGATGTTTGCTTTGGTGAGGAATGTAAGATCTGGGCCAGTATCTTTAAACCATTGTCTACTGTAATCAGGACTAAATATTGCATTGTATCATCGAACTACGGAAAGCCTTGTATGAAAGATGCTATACAAGAGAAAGTTGTATATTACTGTGTAAGTTCTAGGTTTCTGGGCTGCAAGGTTTCATTTTGCCTGTTTTTATATGAATAATTTATTTTCTTTATTCCTGATTATGATCATTCCTTATGATCTGTCAGAGAGAAAAATAAATCTTTGCCAAATTTCAGCAGTGTTTGAATA
The DNA here is from genome assembly GCF_016161935.1 of Mauremys reevesii. Lineage (NCBI taxonomy): Eukaryota > Metazoa > Chordata > Testudines > Geoemydidae > Mauremys > Mauremys reevesii. Next base: position 48,674,067 of record NC_052633.1, on the reverse strand, counting down.
CAAACATACACTGTGCATGGGAGGAAAAATATAGAACACATACACACAAGCATTATTGAAATAATTGCTTTATTTTCTCTTGAGGCCCCCAACCTTAAAAAACACAGGTATTTACTATTCCTATTCAATGAGCGTTTTAGACAAAATAAGCATGAGCAACTGGGGTAAGTCGTATATTCCTTTTACTGTGGGAATATTTTCCTGGAAAAGCAATTCTGTGAAAGGATTTGGCCAGAGGAAAGAACGAGGAACAAATACACAGGCAATACGTGGTGTGACCAAAATGATCTCCTGATTTGTTTAATGGAGATTTGTCTGATTTGTTTAATAGTTTACACCATGAAAGTTGAAAACAAGTAAGGGCAGAGGTGAAGTATATGTAAGTGCAGTTTAGTGAAAGATATGTTTATAAAGCATGGTTTTGAAAAGTAAAGATCAAACAAATAAGCTTGTTCCTAGGTGGAAATTATTTAAAAGCTCTCTAGAATAAACAGATATCAGTTGTTTCTTCTGCGCTCAGTTCTCAGGCTAATGGAGACTGATTTGGTGTTTTAACGTACATGAGCTTTTCACACACAAAGGTTTTCCTTCTGTCAGAAAACTGAGGGCAGGAAACTTGTTCAGGGTTTCATGTTTGTTTACTTTGTATTCCAGATGTTACAGCTGATTAACCATCAAGATATTATATAGAACAGCTTTATAATAGTCAAGCACCTAAATGTAGCTCGGCATCCTGCTCCCATGTGATGTGGTTGAAAGCATCATTTTGATTTTCATCACTAGATGGCATTGTTACACTGAAATGTAATTTAAATAGTAGTATGACCAACAGAGATAGTTAAATTAGTAGACAATTATCCCTATTCCTTTCTTCCTTTTATGTGATGAAACTGGTTACTTATAGCCTGCAGGATAAATTCTATAGGGTGCCTGACTCAGTCAAGGCTGTTTCTTCACAGGCTCTCTCTTCCCAGCTTTCACCTCAATCTGTCATACAGATTTGACACTGCATCGTTCCAACAGTACTCAGAAATGACATGTATATAATGTGGAATATTGTGCACATTTACAGCCAGGATTCTTTTCCCTTAAAACATTGCTTGCTATTTTCTGGCAGTCATCGTTCTGTAAAAAACAGAGGGTTCTTTTCCTTCCATGTACCAGAGACCATCTTAAAGAAAAACTTTTTTTTTAGACAAAACAGTGCTAGATAAAGTGCATCCGATTTTTAGTGATAGTGGTTAGTATTTTTAAATTGTACCTGTAGTTCTAGTCAAGAGAAAAAGACTACTGAGTAACAGGACATATAGTTTACAGTTAACACGATATTTTTATGATTCAGTTCAATTAACACTTCACATTATAAATCAAGTTAAGTGGCATTACTATTTAAAGAGGCTCCTCTTTATTTTGTAGAAGAGCAAGAAGACCAGCTCAGGAAGCCTGAGAATCCTTTTTCTTGAGTGTATTAAACACATGGCAGTAGCTTTGTTTTGCTGTGCTGTTCCTCGGTAGTGCTTTTCCTGCCCTAAATGAAAATGTAGAGACTAAGTTAAATCCTTCATTAAAAAAAACAACAGCATTAAACATGTAGAAATTCAGAATTCATTTTTAATTACAGACAAGTATCACTCTATTTTTACACCTGGTTATAAGCAAGATAATATAAACAGTAAAGCTTTTAACCACAATATGTACATATTGCAAAAACACAAATATGTACATACACATGCATATGTATATATAGACACACACAGGTGGCAGAGATACTGACAATAATTACAAATCTCACTGTAAAATATTTCTTGTTTTAGTAAGATTTCAAAGCAAGTAATTTTGGCACGCAATGAGTAATGCAGCTATAGGACACACCTTCTGACTAGAACGGCTGCTTTATTTGTTTATTCCCTTAATATCTTTTGTTTTCCAGTTTCTGATTGTAACTTTTTAAGTCCTTTTCAGAGCTCACTGCATGAGGCTTCCTCCTAGATTTCTGAACATGTGCTTTACATTCATATTTCTGACTGTCGAAAAAGGGAACTTAATTACTGAGGTCCTGAAGAGCCAGAGGGTGGGGCACTCAAGGAGTTAATCCTTTGGAATAAACTTTTAAATGATGAAGTGTGTGTTAGCAAGATAGATATTTCTTGTTAACGTTTCTCGCATGAAGGCAAACAAGGGTTACACACATGAACTCAATTTCAATTTACTAATGTCTAAATGTATGGCATATGGAGCAAATTCAGCCCCAACTTCAGACTGGATTACAGTAGCTATGTCATTTTATGGAGGGGCGGGGGGGGATCTCACAAGGTAAGATTTATTGCCATAGTTAGAAAGGAAAGGAAAGGAAAGGAAAGGAAAGGAAAGGAAAGAAGGAGACCACTTTCCTAATAATTAACAGTTCCTAGAACTGATTGAGGTCCTTATTTCAATGTGGTTTTAGCACCAATGTAGTATCATCCCAAATATAATTTGCAAGCTCCCTGTAGAGATCACCAATGTTAGGAAGCTTTTGAAATAAGCCAATTATTAAAATCCTTCTTTTATTTTTATTAGTTTAGGCAACAAGCGTGGACCAGTATACAGCCAGACAAATCACATGGTTTTGAATTGTTGCGTTCATTTCATATAGCATGTAAACAAAAACTCACATCCAAATATTTTCTCCTATAAACAAAAATTTCATTTCAACTGAGCCTACATATCAATAAGAACTTTGTGCTCCTCTCATTTTATATAGCTCACTGATATCTCTATATATTTATTGTTTTATTTACATGAGAAATTGTAATCCAACAATATACATTTCTCTAGTTTTATTTAAAATGTCCATTTTTTATAATCCTAGATTATTCTAGGATTTGAAATCCTGATTAGATCCTATCAGCTTCAATTAGATCCCTTTACATTCCTACAGTAGTATTATCCATTTTCTGTACATGAAAAAAAACCTACTGCTTGCTCTCAAAATCTTCCAGCTCTCTTTCTGCCTCAATACCCCCACAGTTTAATCTGAGAGTCTTTAAAACCAATAAAAATGTTCATGAATTTAAATGATAAAAGTCAGTATGGTGGTTTAGCAAAGCCTGTTGTACAATCAAAATTCCTAAAATAGATGAATTGATCCTTATGGATTCATAATAACAAACAATGTACAAATAGCTGCATGCTCTGAAGAAGTTCATTGTAATCCATACTGAATATTTTTCCCTTACCAAAACCAACAAAAAAAATTGTCTCAGTGCTTTTATAAAACTTTATAAATTACTTTTAAAATGAAATTAAATTTGCTGAAATTACTATAATTTTTAGAGTGCGCGTATTCCATAAAATGCTTGACTAAATACGATAAACAGATTTTCTTTAAAAGTAGAAACACAATCCAAATAATGATTCTGCAGGGCTTAAAATCACGGTGACAGTTTATGAAACAAAAGGATTTTGATTCAAACTTGCTTAGGGTTCAGGTTAAGATTCTCTGAAACAGCATGTTTAATTCTGTAAATCAAGGAGGCTGGTGGAGGGGGAAAGGGTTCCGCACATTATTTATTTATGGGTTTTCATGGCTATAGCACAAATTAATCAGCTCTAATACTGCAAATGAAACCAGCTGCAGTTCTTCTTGTAGGCTTATGATGCTTGCTCTGTTAAATACTACACACTGCAAATCAAAGTTTTCATTGCAGTGGTCAAAGATAGAACATTTTTCAGTGTCACTTTGTTAATCTCAATGTATTTCAGGATAAACATGAGTTTTATGTGTACATTGTGGATATGTTTATTTTTAAAGCAGTCTTGGCAAAGTATGTAATAAAATATAAGCCACCTGAAGGATAGGCTGACTAATCTTCAGTGTTACCACTGAAATGATGTAGCAATGCATGCAAAATTACAAACATTTGTGTCCCTCCTTGTGTTCTTTAGAAACTTTAGTGGAGTTTGAAATATTACGGTAGTTTGAATTCTCTCTCAGGCTGGTAAGATTGTAGTATACACTGCATGAAAACTCATGTATAATCTTTACATGTGAAATCAAGAGACCAAAGACACTTCTCACACCGTATTACAGGACCTTATAGATTCAGATGTTTGCCTGTAAGTTTCCAGGTTCAATCTTAAATATTTGTTTTAGCCTATAAACCCTAAATGCTTTAGACCCCTCTCTCCCCAGACCATACTGCTGCACTTCCCGATAGCCAAGGCACTTGAGCTGGATTCTCTTTGATATAAAAGATAGGGGACAGCCCGCAAGACATTCTTGTGAGGACCCCTCCACTGTGAAATTTCTCTCTCTCTTTGGTTTATTACAATCCAATTTTGTTAGACTATTGCACATGCTGCCATCTCTTTGCATGAGCATTTGGGGAGAATCTGGGATGAGGGATATAGAGGCTGCATTGATTTACTAATGGTCTTATGTTTGGAGCTGGGTAGTTGGTAAAATAATTTGTCATGATCAGTTGTTTTTTCATCTGTAAATAAAGTGGCCATCTCAGCATCTATCTGTTTGAATAGTTTTTCTACAAACACAATGTACATTAAACAGAACACTGGTCACCCTAGATTTGCTATTCTTTCAGCGTACCATCATTAGAAATCGGATGACTGTAGAAATGGAATTATCAGAGAGGTTCTACCTATAATGCTAAACAGTTATTTGAAATATCTGAGTATTTACAGTGGTTGTCAACATGCAGCATATTCCATAATACTGAGTACAAGTTGTGAGCAAATGGTGACTTTTTAATGGGACTGCTATACTCTCATGGTGACAATACATATACAAATAACCATTTATCTGTCATCTATTAAAGGTATTTCTAGGGGTCCCACCAATCACCACAGTAACTGAATGTCAATTACAGCAATTAAGAGTCACACAGAGCTCTCCTTTATAATCAGAAGTTGCTCTATTTTTTAATTTATTTATTTATAAGCTTTTGTCCAGTGCTCATCACCATTGTATCTGAGCAGCTCATATACATAAAGTACATCCTTGTGAGATAGGGAAGCATTATTACCCCCATTGTATAGTTGAGGAACTGACATGTCCAAGGTCACACAAGAAGTTTGTAGTGGAGCTGGAAGACAAATCCAGATCTCCTGAGTCCCAGTTCAGTGTTTCAATCACAAAATGATACTTGCCCTCTTTAAGTCTTAATTCTCCTCACTAGGGGAGTTGTATAGATATCTAAAACAGACTGCCAGATCAGTGTGCGCACATTATTTTCAATACTTGATTTGAAATGAAGCCAAGGACCAATGAAACAAACAAATCTGTGAGTGTCAGTAATAGCTTTGTATATCAAAGTTTTCCAGGCCCACACGTTGTATTTAAGTCTCTAGTCAGTTCAGTGCAGACAATGAGATTAATTTACTGTCTTAGTTTTAATATTGTCTTAATTTTTAAAAACTCATTAATGAGATCAAAGATTTTTGGTTAGATAATTTTATCATCTTTCTCAAATCAGACACAAATTAAAGCTAGAGCTAAATTAGAAAAATCTCACTATTTTACTATTCAGAATAAACTTAACTATTTTGAGAAATGGCAGGGCTCCAAAAACCACATATGCAAATGAAAATTCATATCATGTTACTCAAACTACTGTTATATTTGTGCAGTTTACTAATTAGACATAAGTATCTGCTCCAAGATACCACATTAAAGAACCATTCCAGGCTCAAAATATCTACTTTTCACAGTTCAATTCTCTTTGGTGAATGGCATAAAAGACATTTTTGTTGCATAATGTCAAGTGGGGTATATCGGGTTACATTGCATCACTAGACACAACAAGACATAACCACATGCAAAATGACATAATGCAAATTTCAACAAGATGCTACAGATTCCTGCTACAGATTGAAGTGCTTTCCAGAACTTGTACATCAGTGACTTACTGCATGATGACTGAAATACTGAAAGTATTTTAGGGGAATATCATGTACAATGTAAACTCCACCTAATGCAGATGGAGCACTGAAAAGACATTTTCATTCATAAAAGGTAAGAGAGCAATATTAGCCTCTCCCTCTTCCTTTTGCAACATAGCTTGTTGCTGCCCCTCTTGTCTTCTCCCTCATATTTCTTCAAGTATCAGAATTTTCCTTTGTATCATGGCACTGGTATTGAATACTAATGGGTCCAATTGGTCCCATTTCAGCAGTATCTTTTCAGTTAGTTTGTGTAGGATAAAGAACACCTAACCCATATATGAGTATGTTCTACATAGAGTGGGCTACCTAATTTCAGCACCTGAAGATATGTAGGGAAACTAAAGCATCTTCACAAAAGATCAACCAAGATAATTAGGAAACTAGAAGGATCTCTTTAGGAGGAAAAATGAAAAGAGCTAAATATTTACAGCTTGGCTAACTGATAACTAAATGGCAGGCCATAAAAACTGTGATGGGCTGGATCACAGAAACCACCTTGGGAGCTGCCAACTGATGTGCCAAGACTACCTCTGCTCCTGTTTCTCCTGCCAGCTCAGGACTCCAGCACCCTGTCTTGCTGAGCCAGACACTCCCATCTGCTCCAACACAGGCCCAGGGTATGAATTACCTGCCCCAAAGCTGCAGGTTTACCTGAAAACAGCTCACAGAAGTGTGCTTGTCTTTAGCACTCAGATGCCCAACTCCCAATGGGGTCTAAACCCAAATAAATCCGTTTTTCCCTGTATAAAACTTATGCAGGGTAAACTCATGAATTGTTCGCCCTCTATAACACTGATAGAGAGAGATGCACAATTGTTTGCTCCCCCAGGTATTAACACATACTCTGAGTTAATTAATAAGTAAAAAGTGATTTTATTAAATACAGAAAGTAGGATTTAAGTGGTTCCAGGTAACAACAGACAGAACAAAGTAAGTCACCAAGAAAAATAAAATAAAAGACAAATCTATGTCTAATCAAACTGAATACAGACAATCTCACCCTCAGAGATGCTTCAGTAAGTTTTACCTCAGACTGGACACCTTCCAGACCTGGGCACAATTCTTTCCCCTGGTACAGCTCTTGTTCCAGCTCAGGTGGTAGCTAGGGGATTCTTCATGATGGCTCTTCTCTCTCTTTGTTCTCTTCCACCCCTTTATATATCTTTTGCATAAGGCGGGAACGCTTTTGTCCCTCTCTGAGTCCCACCCTCTCAATGGAAAGAGACCAGGTTAAAGATGGATTCCAGTTCAGGTGACATAATCACATGTCACTGCAAGACTTCATTACCCACTTGCCAGCACACAGGTATACAGGAAGACTTACAGGTAAAACACAGCCATTTGCAGACAATGGTCCTAGTTAATGGGAGTCATCAAGATTCCAAACCACCATTAATGGCCCACACTTTACATAATTACAATAGGCCCTCAGAGTTATATTTCATAGTTCTAGTTTCAGATACAAGAGTGGTACATTTATACAAATAGGATGATTACACTCAGTAGATTATAAACTTTGTAATTATACCTTACAAGAGACCTTTTGCATGAAGCATATTCCAGTTACATTATATTCACTTATTATTAAATTTTTATAAAACCATATAGACTGCACAACGTCACACCCCTCTCCTGAACTTACTGCCAGAGACTTGGACATTGTCCATGGCGGAGGCAGTATACCTAAAATTTGTTTTTGGGCTCCCCTATGGGACACTCCTGTGTCCCCCAAAAAGGAAAGAGACCCTGACCCAGCTGTAGGCTCACAGCTATGAGAGACCTTTCGCTGGCCAGCAACCCCCCCTCCCACACTTTCACTCAGGTTTGGTTTGCTTCCAGCTAGAGTCCTTGGGGTTTGTTCCCACCGCAGCAGTCACCAGGACCCCAACTTCCAGCTCCAGAATATGTCTCTGTGCCCCTCTTCCACTCCATTACAGCCAGTTCATGCTTCTGGGTCTTAATGGCTTTGTCTCTTAAGTACAGGCTGGTGGGCAGCCTTTTCTTTTTCCAGGGCAGCCTTTTCCCAGGCAAACTGTACATCAATTTTCATTTGTCTTCCCTTGAGACCGTCACTCGATCACGCAATGAGCTGGGATACCACAGAGGACCCCCTTCTGCCAGAACAGGCAACCCTCCATTCCTGTCTTGCTACTTTAGACACTCCAGTCAGCTTCAGCACAGACACAGCGGTTGGGCCACACCCGTCTGCAGTTCACTGAAACTGAGATGCACTCAGCTCAGGAGATTCTTAGTTAACAGAGACTTTCACAGTGCCCAGTGTTCAGCCTTTCTGGGCAATTTGCACCCTGTGCAATTTTAGCTTCTTCTGATCTTCCTTCTTATTTATTTTGCTTTCTTTTCTATCCCTACTTCCCTTACCCAAAATAAGCAAACAGAAAATAACAAACCAGTAACCACTATGTCTGTTCTCCAGCCACCACACTTAAAACTCACTTAAAATCACTACCAGTACCTCAAAGCAATCAGCTGTGCACAGATCCTGCCGACTACGCCACTGTGACGGGTTGGATCACAAAACCCCCCCTGGGAGCTGCCAACTGATGTGCCAAGTCTACCTCTGCTCCCATTTTCCCTGCCAGCTCAGGACTCCAGCACCCTGTCCAGGGTCTGTGGTGGAGCAGACGGGAGTGTCTGGCTCCACAAGACAGGGTGCTGGAGTCCTGAGCTGGCAGGGAAAATGGAAACAGAGATAGTCTTGGCACATCAGTTGGCAGCTCCCGGGGGGGTTCTGTGATCCAACCCCTCACGATAATCATCTATATGTATTGGAAAATTGTAAACCAAAAGGATGGAAGGGATTTATTATTGTGATATAAGGAGCATATCTAAAAATTAAGAAAAGAAATAAGAAAAGGATCCTCATAAAAATCTATTAGATTGTGCAATGGCTGTGGAAGAGAATTAGTGAGAACTTGCAACACTGACTCCAGCCTGTTGGCCATGCCTTAATCAGAGTGATGGTGGTCAAGCGCTCCTATCAGGATTGTTTGAGGTGGATAGCCTGGGCCTACATCCCCTTCCAGCCAATGATAGCCTCACTGGGATGTGTGACTGAATGCCCTCTGGGCATAAGATTGGTTGGAGGGGTTGATCAGATCCCCTCTTAAGGTAAATTCTAAGGGAAGAGAAGTCCTTTTGTTTCCTCTCTCCTTCCAGCATTCCTCCCACCAGCATGTCCATACACTGAAGCAGAGGAATTGGCTCTTTCAGTTGGCTGTGTAAACTATATAAATGTCTTCTGTATTTGTTGAATGTTACTAATATATTGTGACTGTTTTTCCTGTATCACTAAGTTGAAATTATGTTCAGGTAATTTATTAAATTTATAACTGTGAGTTTTTGACAGGATAGTTCTTGTAAGGGAAATTTGCAAGCCTATTAGACTGGGGGAGGTGGTCTTTATCTCTCAATCTGGTAATTGAAAAAAATGTGATGTCTCATTATTAGAGACTGGCAGAGGGGGCCTGGCCTGTGGACATTGTAGCCCTCATTGGGACAGGGAGTGTTCGCTGGTCTAAATTGTAAACCAACAAGGCCAGGCCTTGGTTAGTTGTATGGCCAAGTTGGTCCATGGACTAGCTAGACTGGAACATAGTAATAAACATTTATTTCATTATATTGTATCATATTTATTTAATTATTCAGTATATAATGTCATTATTATAAACCAGTACAAGTAGCATCCTATTGTGGGGAGACTGGCTGTGTCTGCCCTTTCTACAAGAACAATCCTTTGTTTGCTGTGTTGACTGTTTTGTCCAATAAAGAAAGCTGTAGCCTCTTGCTATTCTTTACGTGTATCATCCTTACACGTTCTTGGCTGTATAAGATTGGACAAAGCAGCAGCACTAGAAAATATACCATAGGAAACAATCCTGTAATCCCAGAGGGTGGGCTAAATGAGCTGCTGTAGCGGATCTTGTTAATCTATAATTTCTATGATTCTGTGATAATCCATGCATTCTCCAGTAGTTCAGCTATTTCAGTCTCAGCTTGTTTCTAATTGGCAAATGAGAATTACTGCCAGTAGTGATCATACAAATGTGTAAATATTTATGAACTCACAAGTTTGGAATATACAGCTTTTCTGGCTGTCAATCATCATAGCTACATATTTTTGGCTTACAGACTCATATCTGAACATCAAAAATTGAAAATTTCAAGTCTTTTGAGTCAGGACACATTTTCATGCCAACCTCACCACAACACATTTAATTCATTTTCAAAAAGGGATGAAAGGGAATAAATGTAATGGGAGCCTACTGTCTCATGCAGGTTCCCATGGCAGCATAGCAGGCTCAAGAGCCATCAGACAGTGAGGGGGGGGAAAGACACACAGAATGGAGATGCTGGATCTCTTACATGGAACCACATCAGAGAGAAAGCAAAAGCCCAGGAGCTGAGGCAGTATGATATCTGGTAATCTAAGCAAAGTGAGAGATTAGTGAGGAGTGGGTAGCCTTCAGCAACACTTTCCTACCTCTTCATCACTGATCTCCAGTGACTGCACTTTGATTATCAGAAAACATCCTTTGCATCTGTCCTCATCCTCCTCTCTAGAGTGCTCTTGCTTTTCTGCTCTCTTCTGGTCTCATCCCTCCACTAGAAGCTGTTTTTCACACGCAAAATTCTACTGTCACTACACCTATTGGCCACAATGGGGTTGCACAGGTCTATGGGCAGTATCTGTCCAATGCTCTCTAGTACTCACATCACAATGCTCTGCAAAAATGATTCTGCAAAAATGTAATTGTGGGTTCTGCATTTACTGTAACTCAGTTATTTTCAGGTCAAGTAAAAACATTATTTTTCTAAGTTACCCCAGCAAGCTCATCCAAGATGGCCTAGATCCCTTCTTTATGTTCATCATCACCTGCCCCAACTGAAGCCCCAGAACCAGAACTAGCAGTGAAACAGTTAAAGTGTAACTGAAATATATACAGAATCTCAAGCCATACCTCTACCTTACACACACCTACACCTATAGTACACAAAAACTGGTTCAGGATTACTGGAGAGTATATATGAGAAGGAACAAACACAGCTTGGCTTTCATGTCTCAGATGAATTCAGAGGGCTGAAAATTAACTGGAAACCACTGAGACACACTAAAGATGCAATTTTACAATCACTTTTCAGATATAACCACAATTTAAGAAAATATTATTAAAGTAAAAACAACTGGGACTACATCTGTTCAATTTATTAATTGTGATTGATATTGTGAAGTTCTATTATGAATGCCTATATGAATGTGGACCCACCATTGTTGACAGGTCTTGTATCATGTACACCCCGACAGATACAATGGGAATTACTTAAGATTAATGACAATACTTAAATATTAAAGTACTTAAAGCCAGCCAGGAGAGGAAGCATGGGGCACGAAAGAGCAAGATCACAGAAACTGAGTGAAGGGCTCCAGGAGAAAGAGGTCACTCATCATATGCAGCCTCATGGGGCTTGTCTGCATGGTGGCCCCAAGGACTCTGAACAACCCAAAGGACTTGGACCCCAGCCCAAAGTCTGCTCTGGGGTAGTGAGGCATGGACATGCATTCAGTGTTTGTTGTTTTACATGATCAGTACTCCCTGGTGCTTTACATGATGAAGTATAAAAGAGCATTAAGGTGTTAGATTCTGTGCAAAGTATATGTATGCACATGCTTAACTTTACTCATGTTTGTAGTCCCATTGAAATACAATTTAATTTAATTAAACAACACACATTTGTATGATTGCAAGGAGAGCAGGAAGCCATTAAGTACTAAAAGGTGGACTGGGGTGTGGCCAGAGCACTGCTGTGCTCCAGCAATCTCTAGCTTCTAGAATTGTAATTTGGGGGTTGTTGCAGCCAGGCTCAAGTTAAATCAGCCCAGAGATTGTTCTAACCTTTGCTTTGGCCATAACGGTTGTCAGCCATGCCCTGGATCAGAGGAAGTATAAAGGTTCTGTACAGCCACCTTTGCCCTCCACACCAGGTCCTACTCAAGCACAGCTTAGCTGGACCCAAGTATTGGTCTTTCTGGGTCTTTCTGTTCAGGAGTCAAGTCCTTTTAGAGTCATAGAGTGGGGGAGGGAACAAAAACGGGCTGGGTCCCAGCTTCGGCAGGAAGCAAGCGTGCTGCCTCTACAGCATAGTTCTCTTCTTCTGATCCTGCAGAAGTCCCTTCATAGGTGCACTGCTGGGGTTTAAACTTACAAATGTAGCTCAATATTGGGCCATCCCCAATCTTCTAGGGGACAGTGACCATCTGCCTTTTCCTTCAGGCTTGGTTCCTAAACAAGCCTCTGATTCAAGTGTTGCTTGGTCCTTGGGGGGTCAAGCTGTTCTACCCCAGGTGCTGCTCTGGCTAGCAGACCTGTCTCCAACTCTGAAGAAAAAAAACACAAAAAGTGTTGCCTTCTTCTAACACTGAACAAGAAACTTCATTAGAATAAAGAAAACACTATTGTCCTTTAAAACTGCTCTGCCACTCTGTCTACCTGCTTTACTGTAGTATTTCAGCCTATAATCAACTCCAGGAGCCATCTTCCTGCTTCAGATTTAAGGAAACAGTACACATGTCCTCACATGTACATTATATTTGTTCTGGATCTGCATCCCAATGACCTATAATCAAGTTCCAAATAAGATGTAGTTAAATATTGCTGCTAATTTTAAACGGTGCAGCATACAATACTAGTCTCAGAATGAAGTGTGAATAAACATCATATTATGTACAAGTGAAATATCAGGCCTTGATTTGGCATAGCATGTCAGGTGTTTCTCTTGAAAATTGTTACATATGTTTGTTTTGATCTTCTGCCAAGATTGGGAAATTGTTAAATATCTTTTATGTATTGCTTGTCTAAATTCAACAGAAAATAACAGGGTGTCTGAGCATACTTTAATATTGCCCTTCATCTACAGTTTCAGTCTGTGGGAAGCCAAAACAAACTGCACTCAAATTATGGCTCTACCTGTGGGAAACAAATCTGTGAATATTAATTCATTACAAAGGTGCAGTGATAATGGGTGTTAATCCACTTTAACTTGCATCTAGGAGGAAAACATCTGAGACACACTTGTAATTGAAACAATGTATTTATAAGAACAGTTCAAGGTTCACAATTCAGAGTTTTCAAATAATCCTCTTTCTATCCTCTCTTCCTGTAAAATAGTGCAAGATCATGCAACTGAGATTTTAAAGAGAACCCTCAGTTTCAAGCCCTCAAAAACTTTGTATCATCAAATCATCCGCCTCCACATCCATGGAGGCTCATATGGTTTCTCTGCATTCTGTAGTAAATGGAGGGTTTAGAAATCGTGCATAGACCAAGTTCATTGTACATAGTACAGCACACATCAGACAGCAGCAACTTTTGATTGCTCTCCAACTGACCTAGAATAGAATCAGTGACACATAGGTGTAATACTCTGTCTCCCATTATCTATCTCTTGAGCCATCTGATTCCCATTATTGTAAATTGTTTCACTTTTAGGGGAAGATCCTCAAGATCTGAAGAGCAGTAGGATATTTGGTTAAATTCATAGCTGTCGTCACTTTATTTGAACCCAGAGAAGTTTAGGTTAGGGTTCCATCCACAAAGTTCATCTAACTCAAAACCTTTCCAGAGCATTGTGGAGTACTGTCTTTCAGAAAGTAAATCCAGGCAAACATAGAAGAGCACATCCAACAACATTTTATTAGCAGAACTCTCTGCTTCATACTCTAATACTTCATGCTTTACTGACTGAGTAACAGTATTCTCAGGTGATAACTATACGGTGGCCTTCAAATAGACACATCATTTAAGGGTCTCAGAACAACAGGCTTTTCTGGTCTGGAACTACAATGCATATATCATCAAACTGCAACACTACCTTTGCCAAACCCTTTATTATCAAAACTCAGACTCCATTTCATAGGTTAGCATGTAGCCAGTCCTTGTGGGTTTGGCCAAGTAAAATACTAATGTGGCCAAGTATAAAAAACAAACCTGCAGCCAGATCCTCTGCTAATGAAAATTGCCATGCTGATGTCAATGAAATACTCCAGTTTACACTAGCAAAGGATCTGGGCTCTATTCTTTTCTTTTCAGATATAGCAAATTCTTGCTAAATCACACTGTCCCATAGCTCAAACCGCTGCTGTTTTTCCCAACTTCTTAGCAAAAACTTAATAGCAAAGGTCTCTAGTGAAGTCTCTAATTACTAAAACTTCATTACTTCTACAAAACATACTACAGAACACATTTATTAGTATATGAGCAAGCATTATAAATAATTAAACTAAACTATGCTTAGCAAATAAATGAACAATATGCATCCTTGCTTGTTGACTGTTTTTGTGAGGGTGAACTTGCTACAGAATGTAAGGTTCTCTCTGCAGGGACGGGGGCTTTTATTAGACTGTAAACAGCCATGCACACCTATACGCTGAACAAATAAATAATAAGCGTTTGTTCAATTGCCCATTAACTCAAAACACCAGGTAATTCACGAAGTCTCACAGCACTAATTAGCAAGATTCTACTACAGACACTTCCCGACTTACACAAGCGTTCTGTTCCAGAACGCCTTGTGTAACTCAAATTTTGCATAAGTCGGAAATATATACCCAACCATTATGCAAAAAACAAACAAACAAACAAAAAACCCCACAGTGGTAGATCATTAGAGTAGTCACATATTAGAATCAATTTGTGCTTTAAAAGGCCCCAATCTTGCCATGGAGCCCATGCAGACTCTCACTGAAGTCAGTGGAATCCATGTCAGAGTAAAGGGTATGCTCACATGTATCCCATTGCATAATAGGGGAATAAATGTACAATAAAGAGGGAGTTAAAGAAAGACAAAAACATTTTACTTGTGAGTCAACTGCTCTGTCCACCCTGCCCTTTATTTCTCAGTGCCAACTGCAGGTGCATATTTCAAAGGGTGGATAAACCCCTTTAAGTGTGGAAGCTACAAGAACTATGGAAATAAAAGGAAATACTCAGAATACAAAAAAAAAATTCACCAGTATGCGGGAAGCACTACTGTGTGGCAAAACTATGAAGCCACTTTTTCCTTTCCAGGATTCAAATGGGGATAAAAAATACAGAAAGCAAGTAGTTAAAGACATTCTATCATCCTCAGACATTGTCAGAATGTGAGATATGCTGGAGAGGAAATTCACAATATCTTTGACACCTTATCAGAAACTTGCGATACTGCTGTATACTGGACAGCAATATAGATGCTTAATGAATGTTTCAACTCTAAAAGATCACCAAGAGGAGATCTATGCATTTTGTCAAGATAGACAACAAACCTGCCTCCACCTATGAATTTTCTAATGTGGGAAGAGATTAAACCCAGAGATTATCCTCAGAGACATAACGTGGCTGACAATGTTCCAACTGCTTGTGCATCTCAAATGAGGGACATCATGCTTTTGCATATAAAGGAATGAATTCTTAGGACTTGTGATACCAGCAGAAAACTTTCCTAAATAAAAATAAATGAATAAAACTAAATGTCTAGCACTGTGTTACATTATGGCAGCTAAACATGCCACATTTTATATTTAAGAAAGGCTGTGAAATAGTTTATACCAAATACACTAGACCTACAGTTGTAATGTGGTAGAGAATGTATTTCAGAGTCTAGATGTCTACTTTCATTTTGTAATTGTTTCTGTTCCTAAAATACATAACAACATTATATATAACTTTTCATATTTAGCATGTATACAGCTATCAATTAATCCTTAAAGCAACTAATCCTTGTGGCTAGGTAACTAAGCATTATCCCCATTTCACAAATGAAGAAAACATGGCAGAGAAGTTAAGTGACTTGTCCAAGGACACTAAGTTGAAGCCAGATTTAGAAATTCAGAGATCCTGCCTCCCCAGATCATTACATCACAATTCTGTCTAAAATACAAAGCCAAACAATAAGCCCCGTTGATAAAATACTTACAGTCTTTTGTGTATGCACTGTCCTGAACCACCACACACTGTGTGTGTGTGGGCGGGGGTAGGGTTGGGGTTCTTTCAGATGAAAGGCCCCTCGTGATGACTCATGAAGCTTCCTATGTAACCAGGTTTTGAAGGAAATGGAGAAGCCTTGTCCATATTCTTGAGCCTGATTTTCATGAAGTGCAATTTCCAAGTAAAGTTGTGTAATAAATCACCATAGGCATTTAAACAAAGTTTACAGTACTCTCTGCTGTTTCACAGCATCACCATTTTAGATTCTATGCCCAAAAAATAGGTTGATTCTACTGTTATTATAGTTCTAGGACCAACTCCAGTTTAAAGACTTCCCTTGACTTTAATAAGAGCTGGTCAAACCATTATTTTGGTTTCTATGGAAGTTTGCAGCCTGAGTCCTCCATCCTCTTTATGCAACTTGATGCATTTAGAATTGTAACTAGTGCCAACTAGAAAATTGCTGACACCTACTGAGTCACAGTATCGAGGCTAGCATCGACTTCTGGAGCGTTGCACTGTGGGTAGCTATCCCACAGTTCCTGCAGTCTCCACTGCCCATTGGAATTCTGGGTTGAGCTCCCAATGCCTGATGGGGCAAAAACAGTGTTGCACGTGGTTCTGGGTACATGTCATCAGGCCTCCCTCTCCCTCCCTCCCTCCATGAAAGCAACAGCAGACAATCGTTTCACACCTTTTTTCCTGGGTTACCTGAGCAGATGCCATACCACAGCAAGCATGGAGCCCACTCAGCTCACCATCACCGTACGTCTTCTGGGTGCTGGCAGATGTGGGACTACATTGCTACACAGCAGCAGCTCATTGCCTTTTGGAAGCAGACAGTGCATTACAATTGGTAGCCATCATCATCGTACTCCTGGGTGCTCTTTTAGCCGACCTCGGTGAGGTTGGTCAGGGGCGCCTGGACAGACATGGGAGTGACTCAGCCAGGTCATTCCCATCCTCTGCCGAGCACTCAGGAGATGACGATGGCTAGCAGTCATACTGCACCGTCTTCTGGCGAGCAGCCAGGAGATGACGATGGCTAGCAATCGTAATGCAGCATCTTCTACCGAGCACCCAGGAGATGACGATGGCTAGCAGTCGTACTGCACTGTCTGCGGCCAGCCAAAGATGTAAAAGATAGATGGAGTGGATCAAAACAAAAAATTGACCCAATTTGTTTTGTGAAATCAATGGCCTGCTAAACCCAGGGCTTTGAGTTCAATCCTTGAGGGGGCCATTCTGTGTGACAGTTGTTTGTGTTTCTCCTTGATGCAAAGCCACCCCTTTTGTTGATTTGAATTCCCTGTATGCCATGTCGTCAGTTGCCCCTCCCTCCATCAGAGCAATGGCAGACAATTGTTTTGTGCCTTTTTTCAATGCAGACACCATAGCACTGGGATCATGGAGCCCGCTCAGATCACCGTGGCAATTATGAGCACTGTAAACACCACGTGCATTATCCTGGAGTATATGCAGAACCAGAAGCTGCAAAAGCAAAACCAGGCGAGGAGGCAATGGCAGCACAGTGATGAGAGTGATGAGGACATAGATATGGACATAGACTTCTCACAAAGTACGGGCCAGGCAATGTGCACAGCATGTTGATGAGCTCTGCATGAGCTCTGCATGGTCACCTGTGCTGATCAACTCACCACGCTGGCCAAAAAGGAAATGAAATTCAAAAGTTCGGGGGCCTTTTCCTGTCTACCTGGCCAGTGCATCTGAGTTGAGAGCGCTGTTCAGAGCGGTCACAATGGAGCACTCTGGGATAGCTCCCAGAGGACAATACCGTCGAATTGCCTCCACACTACCCCAAATTCGACCCGGCAAGGCCAATTTCAGTGCTAATCCCCTCGTCAGAGGTGGAGTAAAGAAATTGATTTAAAGAGCCCTTTAAGTCGAAAAAAAGCGTTTCCTCGTGTGGACGGGTCCAGGCTTAAATCGTAACGCTGCTAAATTTGACCTAAAATCGCAGTATAGACCAGGCCTAGGTCAATTTCTACTCTCAATGTCCCTTTTGAACCAAGTCAGCGGTCAGGTGCATAAAGCAGAGACTATAGAACACGTATGTAGCAGTCCTGTAAAATATGAACATGTGCACTTATATTTTTCTCAAATTTCTCCCCATAATATGACAGTGCATATGGTATTTTGAACATGCATAATTTGTTTCCATGACCTTAATTTTCAGTTGCACAGACAAATGATAACGTTTACTATTACACACAAATAGCTATAAATTTCAGATTTAATTTTTTAAAAAGCCTTTCAGAAATGGTCAAAATTTGACTTAACTCCTCTCCCATCCCCACTTTATCTCACTATTTACTAGAATGCATAGCTAAGCGTTGCCACTCGAGGAAAGCATTATAGGAATTTACTAAAAAACTTTGTACTAGGAATAAAAAAGTCCTTGGGCAAGCTATAATCGCTCCTGTACAGATCTTGATCCTAAAGTGCGCTCATTTGAGTCAAAAGATGTTTTTGCTTAAAAGAAGGAGTGTCGCTTTATGAATGACTGCAATAAAGGATTGAAATCTACTGTAGCTAGAATGTTTTAGACTGCAAAGAAGCATTCTTGGAGAGGTTCTTACTGCATGCTCATTAAAAGGTAAACTTTTCTTGGGCTGTATGTCATGTCAATCATTGCTTTCTTGCAGACCCAAAGCCTCCTTTTTCTCTGTTAGAAGCTGTTATCATCTTCAAAGCCATATCAAAACAGTGTTTGTTCTGCACTTTGATTTCACCCACACAGAGAATTCAAAGAGTACAGGTCTATTTGAGAGAGAGAATTTCAGATGCTATGTATGCATTTGTCTTTCTATATTTGTGAGCTTGAATTAAGTGACTAGTTGTTAATAAAGTCATGCACATTAGTAATGGAATGTTCTCATTCAACCACTCAACCCCCTCCCCATGTTCATAAATGCACTAAAACTTAGTGGTATTTAACCTCAGAGCTGCATTCTCTTTATTAAGGAAGTCATTTTTATTTAAAAACAAAAAACAATAATGGATGACAAATTCCAACACTTGGTACAAATGGTAAAATTTGGTTTGTTTTTCCAAAAGATAACTCATTTGTAAATTTTACCTATAGTACATTTTTCCTGAGGCATGTTTGACACCATGCATCAAAGATAGAGGAAGGTGATAGAAAAACATATCAGACAGTGCAAAAATGTCTATATGAAAAGATATATTCACTGAATTACCCCTCACAATAATTTCTGTTTATGCAAAAAGGTAAACTGAGGAAACATTTTAAGGTTGGGATTTTCAGACATCTAAGGGAGATGGCCCAAATCCCACTGAATTTCAGTGTGGGGAGGGAAAGGGGTCATATGCAAGTGCCTAACTCCCATAGGCCTGGTCTACACTAAGAAGGGGGGTCGAACTAGGGTATGCAAATTCAGCTACGTGAATAGCGTAGCTGAATTCGAAGTACCCTAGTTCGACCTACTCACCCGTCCAGACGCGGCGGGGTCGAACTCCGTGGCTCCCCCGTCGACTCCGTCACCGCCGTTTGCAGTGGTGGAGTACCGGAGTCGACCGCAGCGCTTCCGAAGTTCTAACTATCGCGTCTAGATCAGACGCGATAGTTCGAACTCCGAGAAGTCGAACTCACCGCGTCGACCCAGAAGGTAAGTGTAAACCTACCCTTAGACTCCTTCGAAAGTATCAGATTCGAAAAATATCACTAGAGTAATATTGGTTAAGCAAATAGAAAAATTAGAGAAAATTGTCAGCAAAACATATTGGGAATGCATTTTTATTTAAATCAAATCTTTTGGATCTACAGAATGATAAGATAAGTCATAAAAATTAAAGATTGTCAGAAACAATAAAAAGCAACATCTTGGCTTTCATTGAGATCTACTCTTTCAGGGTCACTTCATGCCATTGAAAAATATCTTAGCATTAGTCTTATATTCTTCAGCTCCTAAGTCTTTTACGATGAGATATGGATGAAAAAGGACTAGGTAAGCAAACAGGCAAAGCTATGTAGATGTATAAAAGTCAAGTACACTACACCTGCAGACTATTCGCAGAGACAACTGCCCTTAAAAGACTGCAGATGAGGGCCCTGAAATTCAGTTATTTGCAGTATTTAACCACCCAGTGTTTGAAGAGCAGTTGTGTACCTTTTCACTGTCAGTGAAAAGCTGCTCTGATTTTATTTTATTTATTTATTTATTTATTTTGCATTGTAGAACACTGCACTATAGGAGGAGGAGGAAAAGACAGAGGTCAAAGCATAATTCCCACTTACTGAGACACACATTCTCCATCAGTGCCTAACTCTCACAGAAATCAGAGACGAAGTTGAAGAGTCTAGGAGTTCTTATAGTCCTTTTAGGACCAAACCTCCTCCCCCCCCTTAAAAAAACCCCAAAACACCCTTTACTAGGATATGGTTAATAGACCTGTACTAGTATGTCCTTTACTCTGACACTATTTTGGACATGTCAAAATTCCCTACCACTGATTTAGTTGGTGTTTTTCAGCAAGTAGCAAAAAGAAAAACATAAGGTCAACGCTGACTTTCCTCCACTTTCATAATAATTAAAAATAAAACAAATGCAAGTACTAGCTATAGAAGTGTGTGTTCATTTCATTCTCACACCTTCACTGAGTTTGCACCAATATCAGTAAGCTAGCAGCCAGGTCCCAACTCACACAATCAAGTATCACAGTGCAATGGACAGATTTGTAAGTCTTTTATTCAGAGATACTTAAATATAATCGCATTGGTTGGATCGCTTATCGAAGTTCCTACAGTGGTCATGATTTTTTAGTAATCATGCCAATGATTTAAATGGGAGTTTTGTTTAATGGGTCTGTTGTTATTACGCTGGTTATGACTTTTGATTTTATAGATCTGATTCTTTGTTACAGTCTCTTTTACAAAGGCAAACAAATTTCTTGAAGTGTGAGGATCACTAATAATAATGATGATAGGTTTGTAATGAGACAATTAACATGGCTTTTCTCTCCAACTCTTCCTTGTCTCAGGAAGTAGTTATATATGTGTTTTCCGTTGTCCTTTTAGTCATGACTTTTATTCCTTAACTCACAGATCCAGGGCCGGCTCCAGCTTTTTTGCCGCCCCAAGTGGTGAAGAAAGAAAAAAAAAGAAAAGCCTGATTGAGCAGAGCAATTGAGCTGCCGCTGAAGTGCTGTCGAACAAGAAGCAAGGCACTGAAGGACCCACCGCTGAATTGCCGCTGCAGACCTGGACGTGCCGCCCCAACAATGGACAGACATGTCACCCCTTTCTATTGGCCGCCCCAGACACCTGCTTCCTTCGCTGGTGCCTGGAGCCGGCCCTGCATAGAACTTTGTTAACCTCCATGGATGTTCTTGAGGGGGTTTATGGCAAGGCTTTCTAATTGCCCTCTCATAGCAAGCCACTCTGAACAGCAAGAGGGAAAATGTCTGCAGTTCTGTTACATCAGTGTTGTTTGTTCCAGGATCCCCAGCCTCTCTTTCACCTTGTTTATCCTTCCATTCAGTTTAAACTGAATTAGCTCATGATCACTTTAACCAAGGCTGTCCCCTACCACCAGTTCTTCTATGAGATCCTTGCTCCTTACCAATGCTAAATCTAAAATGGCATCACCTCTTGTTGGGTTGATGACTATTTGGTGATGAAGTCTGTCAGTTATCACATACAGGAATATCTGGGCCCTACTATTATTGGTAGCATTTGTCCTCTAATCAATGTCAGGGAAATTGAAATTTCCCATAATCACACAATTCCTAGTGGTAGTTAGTTCATTAAAATATTAAAGTCTCTATCCATAGCCAAATCAGATCCTGGGGGTCGGTAGCAGACCCCCAAAACTATTCCAGTTACTATTCTGTTACCTTTCTTCCCCAAAGTGATTTTGACCCAAACACTCTGTTTTAGCAATTCCATCACTTCTAATTGCTTTACAGTCTACCTCACCATTTATACATGATGCTTCTCCACCAACTTTACCTTTATTTCTGTCTTTTTGTGAACAACACACCACCACTTCAGTACCTGTTTTCCAGTCATGACTAGTATTCTACCATATTTCTATTATCTCTATAATATTTGGTTTCACTTAATGCACCAGTAAGTCCAATTCCTCCCTTTTGTTACTAGGCTCCTTGCATTGGTGTACGGATATCTTAATTGTTTCTGCTCAGCTTCACCCAGATTCCTATTCTATAACCATTTGTAATAGATGGATATGTAGTTAGCTCTGAACAGCTCCAAGTATGACAATTCCATACCCTCCTTTGTCTGATTATTCTATGGGCCAACAGTTTTTTATAAAGTTTTTTTCCCAATATTAAAATTTTCCCTGCTGCAACTTAAGACCATTCCTTCTTGTTCTGTCTTCATTGACTCATGAGAATAATTGATCCCTGCCCTGTTCAAAACATCCCTTTGTGTGTTTTTAGAGCATTATTATGTCTCCCTTCAGTCATCTTTTTCTCTAACCTGAACATGTCCAGTTCTCGTAACTTTTCCTCACCGTGTTATTTTCCAAACCTTTTATCATGTCTTTATAGATAGTTATCATGTCTCTCTTAAGTCTTCTTTTTCTCTACCCTGAACATGCCCAGTTCTCATAATGCTTCTTCATGGTGTTATTTTCTAAACCTTCTATCATTTTTGTTGCTCCCCACCGAACTCTCCCCTATTTGTCTATGTCCCTTTCAAAAATGTGTCACCGCTGTACATTTTCCTGTGCACATGGCACACTACTTGAAAATGTACCTTAAGGCAGGGTTCTCAACCCTTTTCTTTCTGAAGCCCCTTCCAACATGTTATAAAACCTTCACAGCCCACCTGTGCCACAAGAACTTTTTTCTGCATACAAAAGCCAGAGCTGGCATTAGGGAGTAACAAGCAAGGCTATTTCCTAGGACCCCACACCACAGGGGGCCCCCAAACCTAAGTTGCTCAAGCTTTGACTTCAGCCCCAGGTGGCAGGGATCAGGGCCCCGGGCTTCAGCCCCGCATGGCAAGGCTTCAGCTTTCTGTCCTGGGCCCCAGCGAGTATAACACTGGCCCTGTTTGGCAGACCCCCTCAAACCTGTTTGCAACCTCCTCATCCGTCAATGGGCCCCAGACCCCTGGTTGAGAACCACTGCCCTAAGGTATTATGCTGCTATATCTGATCCTCTTGTTGGAGTATGTGCATGTTTGTTTTTCCTAACGTTTGTTGTTTCTTTCACTCTTGTTCAGCTCTCTCTTACTCTAGGTCTTGTTCATTATTGTTTTCTTCCTGATACCCTCAGTATGCTATTAAGAGTTTATTTACAGGAATATTGATGAATGCATAACAGTGTGAACTGAAGTGCATCAAATGTTTATATCTTTCTATTTATTTGATCTTGTTAAAGTAAGGAAACAATTATTTTGTACAAAATATCTGTATCAGGACTTTTGTTTCTTTTGCATTTATATGTTAATAACTCAGAATTATATGGTCCTTATTTAGCTCTTTGGATGAATAAAGCAATTCTCAGAATGTTTTAATAATTAATCGAAGGCTTTGCTGCAGGGCTGCTTTGTTCTGAAAATTATACAAACTACATGATGGAGAGGAATGCTGTAGGAGTTTACTGAGGTTGCATTGTAGTAGGTACAACTTTTTATTGAATATGTATGTAAATCAGAGCATGGGAGAAAAAAAACCAACATTCGGTGCACCGCTTTCCTTTTGCAACATTTGCAAGTTTTTTTCCTGTATTTTAGAAAGGTTCTGAACTTACAATGAGCTTCAAGCTAACAAATCCTGTGTATGCACACAGAGCCACAAGTGGAGTCAATGAGGCTCTGTGCAGTGGTAGTTACCAATATCTGGAATTCATTTCAGGTTTGGTGCCTAGGATATTGGCTGGTTTTTGCAACAGAAAAAGGATCATCTGAGCTTTGTTTGGGAAAAGTCCTCTTTACACAGTTTTCTTCTAACAACAAAGAAATTCTCCATCTGCGTTTTGGTCAGTTATGTTAATGTTACTTCTCCTACCTTCCATTGACATCAGTGACAGCTCCAATATTGCTATCAAAACATAAGCAGTCTCATGTCTTGGATTACTTTCTGCTAGTGCAAAACTAATTCCCTGTACATTTTCTGTGTACACATGCATATGCACAATAGACAAACACACCAATCCTGCAAAGTTCTAGGAAGCTCCTTGAAAAATTAAAACCCATATAGAGTAAACTATCTCTTGTTCTTTTCTCTTTAGTATATTACACAATTATTTAATAGATCAGGGTCCTTTATAGTTCAGTTACACAGAGGGAGAAGACAATTAATTCAGTCAGTTTTAAGTGAGCATAATCATCATAATAAATAATCTTATATAACTTTAATTTAGTCCCGAGGTTCTCAAACTGTGGTCCATGGACCACCAGTGGTCCGCGAGCACCATTCAAGTGGTCGACAGATAGTTCCTTCTAAGGTGCATGCTTGGGTGGCTGCAGACAAGAAAATGAAGGGCCACCCACCTAATTAGTGGAGCCGTGCAGGCATGGTTCTGGTGCCTGGACCCTGGAGAAGATGCACATGTAAGGTGAGGTGGTGGCCTTGGGGGGAATAGGGTGTAGGTGGGAGTGGGGTGAGAAGAGGGGGTGGGGGGAATTTGGAATGTGCAGGGCTGCAGTGGCCAGAGAAAGAGGCAACTTTCCCCAGGTCCAGGGCTGTGGCTTTCAGGGAGAGATGGCCCTCTTTCCCAGCCCCATCTCAGGGGCTGCTGCAGTGGGGGACAGAGGGCACATCCATCGCATTTGAAAGGTAAAACTACTAATATTAAAATATGAGTTATGTGCTTTTATTTGTAGAACAAAAAATCGTTAATTATTATTAAGGGGTGTTTTTTTATATAGCACTTTTATCCAAAGCACTTTACAATAGTTAGCTAATCGTACACACAAAATTTGGAAAGATCATTAAGTGGTCCGCTGAGACTTTCAGCAATATTCAAGTGGTCTGCAAAAAAAAAAAAAAGTTTGAGAACCGCTGATTTAGTCTGTTCAGTAATAGAGGGGAGAAACCCAAAATATCTTCAAATCCAATCCCTTTGAAACTTCAGATGAATACATCAGATACTATAATGATGGGCATGGTATAAATGCTGAGAAATAAGGTTCAGATCTGAATCCCCACATCTATATCTATATCTACCTCTGCGGTGTACATGTCAAGCTGGATCCAAAACCAGAAGGGAGCTGTTTCCTGGTTTAGTGTGGATATGACTTAATTCAAGCAAGAAGCTGCTGGTGGAAATCTCCTGAGAATGGCTAACGTTATGAAATATTCAATGTTGAAGATGGACCTGGCAAAGACCTCCATGATAAGGAGAGGAATTTGTGTGATATGGACAAAATCTCATGGTGTGATGGGGACTGACTGGGCCTGAAGATATTTCAGTGCAGAGAGAAAGGAGGGACTAAGACACCAGTATGAATGAAAAACAGATTTTTCATTTCACTGGCAATTCTGAAAAATTGGGGGGAAATTGTTTTGGATCAATAAGAAAACAAAATATTTTAATGTTTTGAGCAAACCAAAAATTTTAAAAAGAATGATTGTGTGTTGAATAAAATGTTTGGCTCTCATTCTGAGCCTTTTTTTTAACATTTTAAATTTTCAAAAAATAAAATTTGATGAAATTTTTAAACGAAATATTGTTTTGCATTAAATACTGAAATGTCTAATTTCAAAAAATCAAAACAGTTTCCTTTTTTTCTGATTTTGTTTTTTACTGAAACAATTTGACAAAAATCCACATAAATGAACAAAAGTTATACATGAGGTATCACCAATTCCTTTTTTCATCAAAAAAGTTTCACTGAAAAATTTCACCCAACTCTAAGCACTTGTGCCCTCATAGGTGATATTCACACATCCTATAAAAATTGTAAGTGTTATTACTTTTTCCATTTGGCAAATATTGATTTGTTTTCTGCAGTTTTAAAAGGAGCAGAACTTAGCACAGCAGAGTGGCTGGGCAGCAACTCACGCATGTCCTTGTCATGCCAAATCATTGTTGTTACTAGTATCATGGGCTTATAATTAACATTCTTCAGGGAGTGTGGTTGATCAGTTGGCTGCTGTTAAACAGTCATCAGGGAAGCCCAGAATATTGTAAGACCTGCAAAATTAGTATTTGTATTTTGAAGGACCTCCAAAGCTAGCGGCTACTTTAGCATTTCTAATTGGTGAAATAGCAATAATAGGTTTAAAAAGAAAACTTGACTTATAGAAACTGGATGCTTTACATGACTGATTTACAACAGCATTAACACAGATCAGATTTTAGTCCTCAGAGCCTGGCAGTGATTTAGATATATTCAAATTCCGCAGAAATGAGCCACCTTTGTTAGAAAATAGAAATTTTTACAAGCCTCATACAACAGTAGAACAGATCATTTCATTTAAGGCCGCAGCCCACACTGGATTTTAACTTCCACATAAAGAATTACAATTATTTATTTATCCTTTAAAATACATTATAGTGTTTTAAGGACAGGGTATTTTTGCATAGTTGAATTTATTGGAATTGCTTTCAGAGCTCCCAGAGCCTCCTATTTTTGAGTCACACAGAGACAGTTTTATTTTATTTTATTTATTTATTTATTTATTAAAGAATTTTTTTTTAACAGTATGGCCCAATTAAACTTGACAGCTTATTCACAATGGGTTCTTGCCTGATGGCATCTTAGACATATTACATTAAAGAAGACAGCATAATAAAGAATATAACAAGCAGAATTAGCTATTGGTATATTTTGTGCTCCTCTGTCTCTCCCTTTTACTATCTGATATTGACAAATCTTGCATTTGGATAAGACGGAGCACGGTACTCTGTGTGTGTCATGTGGATTGGAGTTAAATCAGCTGGCACCACTTCACAGAAAGTTGTAAAAAATATTGTTTTGATTAATCCTGATCCATCTTTATGAGGCATATCAGTGACTTCCTTCCTGCCTCCCTTATCATTTCACACACACTGAACATTACCAATAAAACGTCCAACTGAATGTTTGAATACATTTTGGAAATCATTGAGCTTACAGTGGACCTCCCAGTTGTTTATGGATTTCAGCAAGGATATCAGTTTCAATCTCCAGATGATTAACAAGCAGACCTGGGAGTTGAGATTCTGTCAAGGGGAGGCACTTACTGAGCTCATGCCTCCAGCACATGGTCAATGTTCACCAATGGTCAATGATAAGTGAAGCCATTTATCTAGGACTAGCTTTAAAGATATGCTGTTGCTTCAAGATTCAGTATTTCAACTGCCAAACACATAACTGGTTATTATTTTCCAACCTGCAATTACACAAAGTATCCTTCACTTTGGAACTAATGTACACTGAATTATGTTTGTGCTGGTAAACCAGGGTTTCATTAGTTAATCCGATAAATTATTCTGGAATTGGTTATCATCAAACAACATTTAAACTTGGGTTCTGAATGTGTGTTTGTTTCTGACTGCTGGTTTTTTATACCAATAAAACTTTAAATGACTTGTGTCCTAGTTACTTCAGAGACTGTCCCTATCACCTGTGGCATCTGAGATCACCTGAGGTGACCAATTTAACAACTCCTGGTTTACTCAGGAGGAGGCTGACAGCAGGACATTTTCAGTGAGGGCTTCCAAAGTGTGGAGATGGCTTGCCAGCTGAGTTTGCTAGAGGCCAAATCAGTTGCCCTTCCAGTCACATTGCAAAGTTCCTTGTTCTTCCATGCTTTTTCTGGATGTGGGAGAGGAGAAATTGGGTAGTGGTAGTGGCAGAGCTTTGTGGAAGGACCCAGTGAGATCTGGGAAAATTCATTGTTCTTTTTGTACATGGGTCTAAGTAGTTGCTGTTTTGATAATATTTGTGCCTGTGTCCAGAGCAGAGGATGGGCTTATTTTAGAAACTCAAAATAAATACATATAATATGGATGAGAGAGCCCAGAGAAAGAAGATTGTGAACCCTTTTAAAGTAATAGTCATTTAAATAGCTTTTCATGCTGAAGGAAAATCTGCTGAATGCACTGAATGTTTTCCCCCGGGTAGCAATACAAGTGTAAAAGGTCTTTTAATTTTTTCTCATACAACTATTTTTGTATAGGCTAGAAGTCACTGAATAATAGAAGCAGACACTAAATACCTAGTCTGAAAATGTATTTGAAAGGCAGACCATTCACAAATGTTAATATGCTCATTAGAACCAAGTTTTGGGGTTTTTTCAGCTGGGTAAATAATGGGTTTAAGATTTAATGCACATTTCAAGCATCTTAAGCTATGTTTAACTAGTAAGCACTTAATATAATGCTACTAGCTGGCAGGTGGTGTAACCAAACTTTTTTTTCGCTTTCCAATTCAGTGTACAGATGAATAGGGAAGTTAATTTCAGGAAATATGAAATCCACTGTAACTATGTATTCAACATCGCATGATGGTGCTGAGTCTTTTGGGCATGCTGGCTGTCTTCCAAGGAACAGCATGGAAGT
Organism: Mauremys reevesii; assembly: GCF_016161935.1. Lineage (NCBI taxonomy): Eukaryota > Metazoa > Chordata > Testudines > Geoemydidae > Mauremys > Mauremys reevesii. The sequence goes on along the minus strand of NC_052633.1, from coordinate 48,645,640 downwards.
GTCCCAGGTAGCCTGTTGGAGAACCATTTAATCAAAGGGAAATAGAAATCTTAGGTTTTGGGGGATGGAGAAGGAAGGGGAAGAAGACAGGAAAACAGGACAAATGTTTTATATTTCCTATACCTATAATTAGGACCTTTGTGTAGGACATAGTCTCAAACAGTCATTACTTCTATTAGAAATTGAACAGGGAGTTCCATATCACAGTAAACAGGCTTAAGTTTCAGTCTTGAACGAAAACTTACCCCAATGCACAAGATCACTGCCCCCATCTCAATCCCCCTCCAAAATTACTGAAATATTTATGCAAAGGCAGCCATTTTGAGTATTCAAGTGCTCACCCTATGCAATGTGTGGAGATGTTGTTGGCAGATGAGCAATCATGGTGCTGTGGCTTACTCTGGTGTAGGAGTTTGGGAATCCTAATTGGTTACTTAGTTCCCTTGCCATTACATTATTAATGTTTCTATAGCCTTTTTCACAACCCCAGTTACCAGTCCAGCTCTCCCTTTCCAACAAATATTCCATATGCCCCCCCGCCAGACCTTCCACTGAATTCATTTGCATTTTCCACTCATTTATCATATTTAATCTTTGCATCCATGAACATTTCTCCTTCAGGATAATCACAGGGGGAGATTAATTATGCTCATCCAGTTAATTATGTCAGCCTTGGTTTGCTTCTCTCTTTAGCCTAAACTACAATGCCCATTACAATATAATGTGTAACCAGCAAACCCACAGAGCAGTTTAACAAAATTTTTGACTTTTTATGTAAGCTATAAATCACTTATATCTGTGACTCCTTTTTTTTTTCTACCTCATTCTACCAACCAGGGGTTGGCACCTTTAAACTGCCACACATCTGCTCCAATATACATTCAACTGGAACACCAAAACTGGCTTCAAGACTGAGCTTGATAAGTTTATGGAGGGGATGGTATGATGAGACTGCCTACAATTGCATGTAGACAATCTGCAACTGCTAGCAGCAAATATTTCCAATGGCTGGTGATGGGACACTAGATAAGGAGGACTCTGAGATACTACGGAGAATTCTCCCAGCTGTCTACCTGGTGGGTCTTGCCCACATGCTCAGAGTCTAACTGCGCTTCTTCAGCTCTGTGTAAGTTCAAAAGCTTGCCTCTCACACCAACAGAAGTTGGTCTAGTAAAAGATATTACCTCACCCACATTGTCTCTCTAATAATAACCTAGGGCCATCATGGCAATAACACTGCATACAAAAAATGTCCTAAAATTATAGGTGGAGGAGATGTTTAGATCTGGGAATTTGGTTTAGCCCTTTACAATTAGGATGATAATTATTTATGTGTACATTACCAGTACTGTACAGGGGTCAACCAGACCCAAGTTCAGATTCCTAGCCCTTGTGAAAGGTGGGTGTGTTTAGATTCAAGGTTTTGGCTAACATCCATATCTTCTTAGATAATACTTTGTGCTGACATCTTATTGAAAAACCAAGAAACAACTGTCAAATTGTGACTGAGGGTCTACAATGCACAGGAACCATAGGAAGAAACTAGCAGTGAATCTCAATTTAATCCTGTTGAATGAAGTCAGTGCATTTCTGTCTTTAAAATGCAAAGTAGTAGTAAAGAAATAGAGTTATATTTTCTGGAAAACAGACATGAAAACACATTTTTATCTTGTGAAACTGCTTTATAATACCTTAGTGCAACATTCAATAATGCATTTTAATCTAATTTATATTGCACTATTGGGAAACAATTTAGAGACACTCTGTCTTCAAGAGTGTTCTAATGACATTGATATTATTGACCTTAGCATCAAATTTACATGTAACAACACTAGGGAAGTTCTTAAAATTCATTTTACCAGAGTAGTGCAAATATCAAATATCTGCTATTTGCATCAGGGTGCTTACTGAGATTCCCTATAGGCACATAGTCCCCTCAAAATTAAAAAAGTCCTCTCTGAAAGCCACAAAATCCTGATTGTGTCCCCAATTACTAAAATGGTTCTCTTGGCTCTCTGGGAGCGTAAAACAGCAGAGATGCTTAGTTACTGTATGCTGACATATGAGAGTAAAGAAGAGTAAGGCTACTCCATTTCATTTTCAAAAGGGAAGAATAACAACCCCAGAGATCAGCTGTGCAGCACAAAGAAACTCCACTGTGTGGGAATCAAGGCATATCCATCTAGGGGATAACAGAGAATTCTACTAAAACTGGCAAAGATATTTTTTTGTCAAAGAAGTCACCCATTTTTCATTAAGGAAGAAACAATAGATGTTTGGGAGTTCAGATAAGCAGCTAAAAGTTTAGATGTCAATCCAAAGTACCTGGAGCTCTTGAATGTCAGCACCGGTCTGGGCATCTCATGAAAACTATGATGCTGCTCTGTGTGTTGGAAATACCACGAGAACATTCTCTCTCTGGAATCGCAAGCCTTCCTGCTTTGGACTGGAATCCTGAAGTGTAGAGACACAAAATAAAAAATAATGGGCAAAAATAACTATCCAGCATTTCTGAACCTCAAAAAAAAATTGGTTAAGGTCTTGAATGAAGATTCATGTTTAGTCTCTTTTTATTTAACTGGTTTGCTGAGTTCCAGTAGGAGATGCACAGTACTAACCTTACAAAGTATAACTTGGTGCTGTTTAGTTTAACTGATCTACTTGCCTACAGAATACATTTTCTTGCTGTTCTAAATGATACATCAAGTATGAAAAACTGTCTGGAATAGCAGAATTCCTCAGATACCTGTTCTTACATGGGTACAAATCCCACATTTTACTTTTTCAACTCCTCTTCTCTATGGAAATAAACTGTACTGACACTGTACCAACCACCTGAAAAGGATTGTTCAGGTTCAAAAATACTTCAGAAAGTAATTTCGAAGTTCATAATGTTATCTTCTCAGCAACCTCCTAATCTTTGTGAGCTGTTTATATTGCCACTCCTATTAAGCCTCTCTACCATCAATCACCAGCACTGTGTGTGATCAGTTTAAGAAGCTAAACCAACCGTTTAGATTTGAACATTTTCTTTATATAGGACCAAGCTCTACTCTCCCACAGAAATACCTTTCCCTTCTAAAGGAAATGCAGTTCCCTTTAAATCATCCTAATAAAAGTGAGGGGAATTGCTACAAAAAGAGCATCTTACCAATCTTCTGGCTGCAAAATTTTGAAATTTCACCTTTTCACAGTGAAAATAATTTAGCTTGAAATGAGCCAATTTTAGCATGAACATTTTGTGAAAACAGAACCAATTTTTGATTTTACAATGAAATGTGATGATGTCCAAGTTTTGAGCTGTTTGAATTTCATTGTGAATAATCTGTACACCTCTGGGAGGATGGTATGGTATGAGATACTGAATGCTCTGCATTTCTCTTACAAGGGAGCCCACTCATTGGGAAATTCATATTACCGGTAATAGGCATTTGTGTTGGCTGCCTGTGGGCCAAAGCAATCTATAAACGAGCCCAAGAGGCCCTTTTCTGCTTCCCTTTGTTGCCAGTAATCCTACCTTCCACCTCTGTTGTGATCTCTGGTGATGGCTGCACTTTCCAGGCAATGTGGCATGACTCAGAGACTCCAGATGCTGGGACTTTCTCTTTGGCACCGCTGGACACTGGAACCTTCTTTGAGTGGTGCTGGTATAACACCGACAGACCCTGGTCGTCGGGGGCGGGATTGAACCTGGGACCTCTGAAGCTTAGTGCATGAGCCAAAGACCAATTTGCTGTTAGCTAAAGCTGTAGAGCAGACTCAATCTCTCTCTAAGTATCAGAGGGGACACAAATCAGACATCAGGAATGGTAACATACAAAAGCCAGTAGGAAAACACTTAAATGTCCCTAGACATTCAATAACAGATTTAAAAGTAGCCGTCCTTCAACAAAAAAACTTCAAAAACAGACTTCAAATAGAAACTGCACAGCTACAATTTATTTGCAAACTTAACACCATCAATTTGGGCTTCAATAGGGACTAGGAGTGGCTGGCTCACTACAAAAGCAATTTTCCCTCTCTTGGTATTGACACCTCCTCATCAATTATTGGGATTGGACCACATCCACCCTGACCGAACTGGCCTTCAAAATTGTTTCTCCACTTGTAAGGTAACTTCCTTCTCTTCATGTGCCAATATATATTTATGCCTGTGTCTGTAATTTTCACTCAATGCATCTGCAGAAGTGGGTTTTTTACCCATGAAAGCTTATGCCCAGATAAATCTGTTAGCCTTTAAAGTGCCACTGGACTTCCTCCTAATCTCTCTGTAAGTGGTCTTGGTGCCACTAGATGGAACAGAATACCACGCCCAGGAGGTGTGTGGGTTACACTGGCAGGTTTTTAAATATTGTTGGATAACTGCATAGATGCATTTAGCCTCTGGGTTTGTTGTCATGTGTTGGACAGTAGCAATAGTTTGCTTGAATTTGGCAAGACTAGAGCTGGAGTCAGGGTAAGGATTCGGAATGGGTTTAGGACACAGTTACCTGTTTATAGATTCACAGGATCACAGCTTCAGGCAGTAAGTCCTGGCAGTGGAAATACAGATATCCCCTTCATTAAGGATGGCCAGAAACAAGGTGTGACAGGGTTTCAAGGAACCATGGGTTGAGGCTAAGCATCCTTCTTCAACACAGGGCATTAACTTCTCCTGGAAATGAATTCCTGAGCACTTCTATGAGGCTCAGTGTTATTTCTGCATAGTAACAGGCCCATAATCTCAGGCCTGGCAGTCCCTGCAATAGAAGGGCTCATAAGCCTTGGTTTAAGTGGGTGGGTCATGCCCTAAAGAGTTTGAGGGGCTTTACAAGAGAGTTTCAAAGGGCTAGGGGTAGATGTAGCCAGGGAGCAGCCTCATCTGCCCTTCTCCATCTTTAATTCTGCCCAGATAGGTCACTCCTCAAAAGTAATCCTCCCTGCCTTGCCTTTTGAATGTGTTGTTAAATAAATTTGCAGCCACTTGATCAAAATTTCCAGATGTCTGTCTCATCCTCATTTGCTCCATGCTACTCAGAATGTTAATTTATGAACTCAGAATTCATTTGTAAGTTAAATCCAATACTTTTTTTGATAGTATTAAACTTGCTACACCTCATTGAGAAACAATTTCAGACTGAACTGGAACTCTTAGTGTTTTGCATTTCTAACCTATATACTGCATAACCCCAAATCACTTAAACATGGTCTTTGGGACAGGGATTAGTTCTTACTATGTGTTTGTACTGTGCTTAGCACAATAGGACTCCAATTTCAGTGGGGAACTCTAGGCACTACTGTCATATAGGCTATAATAAATAAATACTAATAATACAATTACCCCCAATTTTTGCCTTCAGGGACAGATCAAGAATAGAAAAATAAAAGCTTAAGAAGAAAATGTTTTGGGAGGTTAAGAGCAAGTGAAAGCAGGAGACTAGACTGCAACTGAAATCCTTTTATAACCTTAAATATTATTACACGTTACTAATGTAATATGTACTGAATAGGTTTGCAAAACATACGAGTCATGAAAAATGTTTATAAATAGATTAGACCCTGATCCTTCAATTTCTTACACATAGATGGACTTTTTTGCCTCATGTCCAACCATACAAAAGAAGTTGCATAATCACGACCTAATACTATCCTAGGACAGTAAGATTTTTCAGCAAAGAGAAGAGTTGAAATATGCCATTAAATTCTCTTCTGTTAAACCCCACTGTATAACAGATGCTTTCTTCTATAGCAATACAGTCTTTCAGCCTTCCTCCTTACCACAAACACCCTCACACACATACACACACACGTAGCAAGAGTGTGTGCGCCAACTGGCATGGGAGCAGAAGAATAATTGAGGAAGTGGATCACTTTGAGTCCCAGTGGTGTGTGTGTTTTAGTTACATGAATAATGCTAATGAAGAAATATATTTTTCTCTCTCTCAAGTATTTTTTTTATGTTTCAAATGCCTAGATTTGATTTTTCATTTCAACAGTTTGTGAAAAGTTGTTTTGTGGCTCAAAAAACAATTGTGCATGGAGCAAAATACAATATAATGGGCTGCAGCAGCAGAAGGGTATCTGTTGCATATCTTTGTAAAGAAAGTTTGTTATTTTAGCTAGAGATTAAAGATAGAGTTCTTTTTGACCTCTCAGCAGAGCAGCCAAACATTAAATGGGCATAATGTAAGTGATACCTACTGTATTGAATGATGTTACTCTGAGCTCAAACAGGATTACATACAAGAAATCTTTGAGGTCAGAGATTAAGATGCCCACCTCTAAAACCATCACTGTGTAGACAGATAGATAGTCCATTGGAATTTTAGAAAGACCAATCTTTTTATAATTATTTTAAATATATATACATTTAAATTCTGCCACTAAGATATGTGTGATTTTGGTGTTCTGAATATATTTAACAGAACTGAAAAAATGTATTGGAAAGGCACAGTACCACAAGGTTTAAATTTTATTCAAGTCCATCTACTTCTCTGGAAGCAGTAGAAGACAAAAATGTCATAGAAAGGCTACAGCATAAACAAAACTAACCTATTTCTATCTAACTAGAAGTTTATCTTTGGTAGTATTTTTTAGTTTGATGCAGTAACTCCAGTAGTTTGGTCTCCATTAATCTGTTCATGTGACATTGCCAACCTGTTTAAGTCCCTTCAATTTAACCTTCCTCAAGAAAAACTATTAGCAATGTGTTTGCTGGAGAAGTATTTTACATTCAGTATACCTGTAGAAAATGATAATTAGTGTTATTATAATAATACACTTTTCACATAAATTCTTTTCATCTAAGAATCTCTAATTTATTAAGATTTACAAATTGAAATGCCTTTAAAAATTGATGCATTATCCCAGACATGTAAATTGTTCAGATTGAAGCATACTTAGAATATGTAAAAGAGAACAAAATGTATAGGATACATAACCTATGTTTCTCTGAAACATAGGATAGATATGTGTATTTGTATTTCAGAGAAAGAACAAAAGCTATTCTTTAAACTGTTCTAAATATAGATTAGATAGCTATTCCTATAAACATAATGTTGCATATTATATGGTCTCCCAGCTTTGTACTATCTTTCCACTTTCTGCAAGTCAGTTACATCTCAGGGAAGCATATACAGTTCATTTTTATTTCCTTTCAATGTATTTTTTCTCAAACAAGCAATATATAGATGCAGTAATATTGAATAATAACCTGTAAATACCATTCATAGTATAATTATTTAAGATAGTTACTGCAATAGCTCTAGAAATATATATTTATAATGAATGTGCATTTCAGCATCACTAGATGGTGTTGCAGAATAGTTTTGCTTTGAATTAGTGAGAATTTAAACTGGTTTGATGTTATGTCCAATATAGCAGTTTTATAGGGTTACATTACATAAAATGGTTTGGATTCTAATTCACCTTTCTAGGTTGCTAAAAATTTAAGCACAATTGAATTAGAAAGCACTACCATGAAGTCTGAGGATGAGAGAAACGGCATGAGCTGAAAGAGAAGACTCGAAAAAGGAGTGTGGCTCCAACAGAAATCACTAACTGACTATTCTTTGTTTGAAAACTGAGGGCACAAAGTATGCAGAGTTTGGGTCTGAAAGGAGATGGCAGGATGGAAACATTTAAGAAGCTGAACACCACTTAGGAAATTGGAACAAATGGACAGTATTTTGTCCTGATTTGGATTAAAAAATAAAAATTTATCCCGTCTTGAAACTTGGAGACTATACTATACAACGTACTATGTACGTTGCAACCAGGAGAGCTTGATATAGTGCTCACCATTGAAAGTCAACATTTATAAGCACCTACTACACAGCATGAGATGTAACTGAAATTTGTGATACCAAGTACAGGGAACCACTATGGTATTTCAAATATAGACCTGGAGCCTTAAAATTTCACTTTCTTTTAGGGAGTCACTTTTGTACAAAAACTCAATGTTATTCAATAAAATTCAATTTGCAGGGAAGAGAATAACCTTCAGCATAGGTGGAATGTCAGAGCTTCAGGACTGTACCACTTTGTGATAATTTTTGGCACTTGCTGACCTTTAAACAGTGACCACATAGGACTTTGTGCACTCTGAGGTAAAATTACTCTGGATCTCTGTAATTTTAAATAATTACTTTTACTTGCAACTCTGTTTCCAGTTAGTGAAGTTTAAGATTCTGTCTCCCCATAGGCACTTGTTTTTATTGTGAAATGGCACATGTATACTATCAGAATATTCTGAACCTGGTAAAATTTGGGCCCAAAGTTGCAAAATTCCAGAATGGATTCCTAATACGCCAAATTTTTTGTAGATCGTCAGATCTCGAGTTTTGGTTGGGCTTCTTACAGAGATAGATATAAAGCTACAAACTTCTGACCCAGGTCTGGACCTTAGCTAGAGCTCATCAAAAATGTATATTTCCCCATATTGTTTGCTTTGAAATTTTCAATTTTCAAAATATTTCAACCATTCTATAAACTGGTCAAAAACAGTCATGACTGTTTGAATCTGGAATTGAATACACTATACCAACTGTACTCTTAACAGTGGACAAGGCATCCACTTACAATGAACTTGGATATAATGAAGACAATAGAGATAGTACTTGCTCTTTGTACTTTGGTGAAAAGCACTATGGTTAAAAAACATTGTGTAAGAACTTAATAGCAGTAGTAGCACAGTTTATAGTGAAGAAGATTGAAAATCCTGAATAATTTCAATGCCTTGCAATACTGCAAATTGTAGTCCCTATTAAATTGTTCTGTGAAAAATGCAACCACTACATTTCTATAATGAAGAGCCATACTTCCAGAAATTAATTATATTTTACCTTTAGGTAAAGTACAAATTCTTCTAGAACTCAGTGACTCATTCAATAAGTTGTACTAGTCTACAATAGTCAAACCTGTTGTGGATTTCCCCCATTCCCCACTCCCTTGTCTTTTTTTTTTTTTAAGTAATAGGGTATTTTTAATAATTACACCTGCTCTGAGCAGAAAATGTTCCTAGGGCACACAGTGCTAGAATCTTCTACTGTAAAGATTTGGCACTTAGGCTATCACTATTTAAAATCTGATTAATTCTAATTATTATTGCATTCCCAAAAGAATAAACTAAGCTGCATCTCAATAGTGGGAGTAACTGATATCCATTCCTGGCCTGTCCATAATTCTAACACCTTATATTATCTCTCACTCCTACTCTCTTCATTCTAGCATATGCCCATTGTGATCTGAAGATGGCTTTCTGCAGAATGAGTTTCAGCCTTAGGCCAGTGTTGAATTTATTAATGTTTCTGCACATTCCCATAGCATGTTGCATAGAAGTTCCTTTCATCATCCCAGAAGATATTATTATCAGGGACACTTATATAACTAACAGGAGAGATTTTATATGTGTGGTATTTCTGAGTTTAGTGTAACATATGGCTATCTTGCTTCCTCTGTCATCAGCCCAGAGCAGATTTATATGAGTAAGTAACTGTCAAATTTGATCTGAAGCACCTAATTCACTACAGCCAGCTTTATATACTTAAGTCAAACATTGGTATGTTCAAACCAGTAGATATACAATACAATAGGTATAAAGTGTCTGCACGTTACTCTGAAAGCCATGAAAATAACCATTTGCTGTACCACTTACTCTTGTTGGAAATTGTGTACCATGGCCCCAGTATTTCAAAGGACTTAAGTATGAGCTTAATTTTTAGCACATGACTAGCCCTATTAAAATCAGTGGAACTAGTCTTGGGCTCAAAATTAGGCACACCCTAAAGTCTTTTTCAGGTCCAGAGCTGCTTATGCAACAGGTATAAGGCTAATGTATGTCACCATGGTTGAGCCAAATTCACCTTTCAGCCACATAGGAGCAGCTCCTAGTTTCTTTAATGAGATTTGTACTGACGCTATTGAGAGGAAACCTTTCCCCATAGTTTCTTAAAGATATGCACCAAGTACACAGCTATGTCTCTGTGCAAAAGGTAGGCTCCTAAATCCATAGGTAGGCACCTAAATAATAGTGGCCTGATCAGGGCCGGCTCCAGCTTTTTTGCCCCCCAAGCAAAAAAAAAAAAAAAAAAAAAAAAAGCTAGAGTGCTGCCACCTAAGCAAAAAAAAAACCAGACTGCCGCCTCTTGAAAAGTGCCGCCCCAAGCACATGCTTGGAACGCTGGTGCCTGGAGCCGGCCATGGGCCTGATTCTCCAAAGTGCAGAATATACACAATCCTTTGAATTCAGTCTCATCTCCACTTACTTGTGAAACAGCACAGATTCTAGCTTAGTATTGTACAACCATTTTTTAACTGTATCAGAAATTTTATGGATCACGCTTTTTTAACGTTTATTATACTGTACCATACTATACATTTCCATACAATATTATTCTATAGACCAAATTTTTTAAAAAAACCTTTTGTCAAATTGCTATCTTTTGCCCTCATCCCCATGTGATAAAAGTCCTTCTACATTTTTCATTATTCAAGCACACCACCAAGCACCCAGAGTGAACAGTGAAAGACTTAATGAGACATTTATCTAGTCTATGTATTTTACATTTTGCTGATAGTATAATGAGGCAGAGGTACTGAAATGAAACATCCCTAACATTTCACATAATTTTCCACTTCCACTCCACCATTTTTAGTATTGCTTTTGAGTTTTTCACTGTTCGATGTTTTGAACTTTATCATCACTATCAATAATCACTGTGTCAAATGCAACATTCTGCTATGCTTTTTTTCCTGAAAGAATGCCTAACCATTTATCTTCAAGCATATTATGAAGATGATTGCAGTCTAATAAATAAAGCATCAATTTCTCATTCGGTTTCACTACTTCATGTAGGTTTTTCTCAATATTGCTGCTGCATTTCTTTCAGAACTTAAACCTTTATCAAAACTATTAAATATGTATTCTTCACAGTCCCTAAATAGCTTTTTATGCCTATTTGTTTTCCACCTTCATTTTCTGTATAACTCCACTGATACTCAACATTGACAGTTACCTAAAAGAAAGTTTCTTCTGGTCTTTAATTGTTTTTCAGTGATAAATTTTTGATGCTATAATTAATGTTATTTGTTGGTATTTTCTTTGACCACCTCTTCCTCGTATTTTTCATATAGAATGTAGCAGTCCTAAAGAGGGCAGAGCATACACACACCATATATTTTACACACACACTTACTTACAATGGGCACATTAAAAAGTTTCTTCCATTTTTGAGAGATATTACTTGTGCCAGTGTTTCTTATTTTAAGGATAGAGAATATCTTTCAAATGTGCAATATCGTTCAACACAAAAGAAACCTTTTAACTGTGACCACTGTGTATATGTGTGTGTATGTGTGCATATACACAAATATATTACACATGAATCTCTATGCAGTCTATTGTAGGTAGATACATAACTATTCTGTGTCCTGTACAAAAGACCAACCATATTCGACAACCATCTATCTCAAGAGAAGTCCTCAAAATAACCCCAAATGTCTAGAGAAAATCTGGGTCCTGATTCTTCTGGGTCATCTGAATGGTCACTTAAAATTTGTCTCTCTATCAGACTTTTGGCATTTTTCGCCTCTCGATGACTCAAAAAATCTAAGACCATGAGTATCACAGACACAAACAATACAATGATGAAAGTGACTCAATAGAATAAAGGAAGAATAGACAGTTGGGATCCATCCAGGCAGCAGCAATAAAACAGTTTCTGAATTCTTGAACTTTCCAGTGTTCACATTTACTTACAAGCTAGGATATACCGATTGTCGGTTTTTTGGTCAAAGATGCTGGGATGTAGATAATCCAAAAGATAAAGGCTCAAGGCTCCAAGATGAAGATATACCACCCAGATCTGCAACTGGACAGTAAAAAAGCAAATGGTACCATAGGTGCTTCCTTGTGAGTAAATATGAACGTGGATGCACGTGTACAATTTGAACTGTGCACTTCCCCAGCCTGATGCCACTACAGATTAATGCTTGTCCCATGTCATAAAAGAAACATAGTATGCAGCATGTACACCCATCAAGCCAAGCGGAAGAGCTGGAGAAACAGAATATATTCACATAAATACAAAGGATCAGAACAGAACCCTTTATGCACTGACAATTTAAGATCTGTGAATATTGTTATTCTATTCACTCATTATCTGAGAATGCTTAGAAGCAAATAACTGTTCAGATGACAAAAAAAATGAGAGGCCTCTTCACTTTCAAAAATTAGACTTTTATAGAATGTTGTTTATTTTCAGCTGAAATTAATTGTCATTCTAGTATGCCCCTACTCAGACACACCTATCTCTCCCTTGTCTCCGCATTCTCAACTACAAAACACATTAATAAATCTCTCTTTCTAGTCTCCTGACACAAATATCAGACTTATAAAAATGATTTCTTTTCTGCATGGGAGTCCTTCATAAGCTTGATGGCACCCTAAGGATTCACCTATTTCCCCAAATGTAATCCCATCCATCCATAAAGCTCATGTAATGTAATCCCATCCATCCATTCAGTTGAGGCAAATGGAATGGAGCTTTCCTAGGAGACTACTAATCCCTCATTCTTTAATCAGCAGGAGGGGTAACTCCAGATGGGTGTCCAGGTAAGCAGGAGGAGACAGACAGGATATGGGGAGCAGAAGACTAACCATAAGTAACAAGAGACATGGGAGCTGCACGAACATCATCCTTGGCTGGAACTGAAGAAGTGTTTTCTAGAAAGTTTTTTAATGTGGCTTTTTGTTTTACTGAAGGAAAAAACAGTGGGTGTGGCTGAGGATACATGCATGTACATGAAGTATACCTGTTTCATTTCTGGAAGTAAAAATATGCCCACTAAAGTCCAGACTATCAGAGCAACAGAAGCCAAGGGCTGCCCAGAAAACTGCATATGCAGACACAATTCCATGCACATGGAGGTTAGGCATTTCTTTATTATGGCCTAAACAACACAATAGACTATACTATGCATAATACCATAGCTTTCTAATATACTGTACATAATGTTCAGTGAACCCGCACACTGTACATGTGGCTCAGGCATAATGGGTGAGATTAAAGAGAAGAAAGGGTCAAGAGTCTGGAGAGAGGGAGAAAGCATCCTCTTTTGTCAGCTCAATGCCTGAGATATTTGCTATGCCAGCATTTCAGGTGCCTCAAGGAAGGGATCAGTACACAAGACCTGATTTTCATTTTCACAAAAGCCACTTTACACTGGCCTGGCATTGTAAAGCAACCTTAAAATGAGTGAAAATGTAATTAGTATACACTCTTAATGCCTGTTTACATCACCAGAGCAGTGTAAAGCATCTTTAATTGACTCAGAATCAGGCCTAAAGTTTTAGAACTAAAGGAAATTCTACTCAAAGTATTGCACAAGTCACTGTGAAAAATTGTCAGAATAATACAGCCATGTGGCTTTTGTCGTTAGCATAGAAGTGCTGTCAGCTAAGTTCATGGTAGATGATCTTGTAGTCTCTTCTAGCCTTAAACCCTATGACTCTGTATATATTTCTTAGGACTATGTATCCACCTCTTTCCCCCACAAAGCACCTCTGCTCAATCACAATGCCCAGAACCATGCATATCCCCCCAAAAAACACTTATGTGTATCTTTGAAGAAATCATGTATGTACAGATCATTTTTAAATGGTACAGTAGATGATTTTAGGTCATTCCTTTGGCATCTTTTGAACTGTTTGATAGGGGAGAGCTCTGATATAGACTGAACAATTTGGAAGGAAGAAGCTTGCTTCTTCCAATAGGCCACAGAGTTAACTTTCAGGTAGGAGTATGTGTATGAATGGATGTGTATGGTTTTGTTTATTTTTTTCTTTTGTTGGTCAGCAGACTATTGTTTTGTTATGGCCTGGGATAATCCTAAAATGTGACACAAGAAGTTTATTGGAATAAAGCGAACACCTAACTGTCATTTGTGCCTTTAAAAATCTCCCCTTGAATACTTAAACAGGGATGTGCCAGTATTTTTTTTAAGTTGCCAGTTGAAATAAAGATCAATTTTAATATTTTTTTCTTCAAACAAATAGCCTGTCACTTGTATGCCCAGTCATGAAATTCATAATCCACATTTATAAACCATACCCCTAATTTCTGGGCTTCCCTATTTTTTCTTGGATAAATAATGTTGTCCTTTTCCACTTCTGGTATTATAAAATGGTTCACAGGTGACCTAAAACACTGGAGTATCACTTTTCTCACTTTTAGCCAGATTCTAGCATCCTGACTCAAGGGGACTGCACCAAGAGTAAGATATTATTCAATGTGAATAATAGTGGCCCAATCTGGCTTTTTGTTATGATAAACCTGGGCTCCTAATGACATTCATATGGAGTTGAATAGTAATTTTCTAAATAATTTACTGCGCATGCAATAACTGTTTAACATGCTTTTTCCTATTTCAGATCTGAAATGTTTTCTATGTCTCTCTACAGCACTACAGAGAAATAAACAGATTATTTCTCTCCCACTCTAAGAAGTCCCCCCTCCCTGCCACCACCTAATTTGGATATGTCCAAATACCAAAATATACAATATAAAGTATATTAGAGCATCTAGATGACATGCAAAGATTGTCATAGCTGTCAACTTCTAGTTATCAAGAACGTGTATTAATTTACTGGATTCTCATGTATTTAAGTGCACTGCTCATGTTTAAGTTTATTCGGTTATATCCCAGTAATTTGAGTCAACTGGGTCAAATAATACAATGACACAGGATTAAATTTTAGAAGATTTTTTGCCTCCTGCCTTAGCCCTTCATCTTCAACTGTCAACAGACTCCAATCTTCACTATCACTATTAGAATTGACATTGGAATCTGCAGCAGTATTTGTCTTAATCCAATATTTGTCTCATTCCCACTTCTTACTTTCAGTATTTGCCTTATTCCCGAGTGTTTTAATTTTTGTATTTGTTATACGCCTTTCCTTCTCCCAAAGACTCATCTTATCTGGTTTCTTCTCATTGCATCTGTAAATGATGGTGCAGTGCATGCATGCGTAATGCAGGATGTTGCAGAAGTTCAGAGTAATGACTCGCAAGGCTCAGCAGGTGAATACCGAATTACCAAGTCATTGCTCTAAACTTCCAGAGGTTCAATCCGTGATGAATAGGCATAGCATGTGGGCTTTGCTGGACCCAGTCTGAGAGCTGGTATTCCTGCGTATAGAGAGTTTTGCTTTTTAGCTCCAGGTTTTCATGTTGTTATGGACTGGGATGTAGGTGGTCTAGCCTAGTAGTCAGAGCAGGAGTCAGGTTGATTGGACAGAGCAGGAATCTAGGGTTGGAAACAAAGCTGAGGGTAGGCACCAAAGTCAACTGCTAATTACCAGAAACGGGGGTTAAGCCAGAGTCAGAATCAGGAATTGAAGGTCAGGGTCAGAGCCAAGGTCAGATACCAAATGCTAGAGCCAAAGGCCAAGCCAGAGACAGGATCAGAGCCAGGCCTGGTAACTGATAAAAGCAAGGTAGAAGTGCAGGAATTGGAGGAAAGGCAAGGATCAAGCGCAAAAAAGGAGCACAGCTGGAACAGGAGCAAAGTCAGGGGTGAGGCAGGAGCCAGGAGCAAGGCAGGAGTAAGGAACAGGGTTGGATGCAGGAAGCAGGCACAGGCAAGGTCCTATGTAGTCACAACAGGAAATCACCTTGTTGCTCAGACAACTCTCTGTGCCTCCTTCTGGCTTAAATAGTGTGGCTGGACCAATTGGTGGAGCCAGGCAATCCCATGGGTGGTGTGTTGGCTGAGTCTGAGTCCTACTAGCTTCCTGGCCTACCAGGCTTCAGCAGAGATAGGGTAGAGACCAGAATGCGGTGGATGTCTGGGAACTCCCAGGCCTGGTTTAAGAACTAGTGCATCACAATGCTAATGTTCAAAATGCTAAGTGTATACATGCTGGACAAGTAAATTCAAGCTCTAATGAAATATGAAAAAGATAAACAATCTTCATTTACCAGGGTTACCACTGTCCTCTGTTCATGGCTTCAGTAGCATCTCTAACACTCCTCAGATCTGAAAGAGTGAAAACAGAGCAGCCCATTTGTTAGTAGATGAATAACCAGGCTCCACACCAATTTCTTTCTCCATGGTGCTCTCTAGTCCCAATTCATTATCTTTCATTCCCGTCTTTCCCCAGTTCCCACATGAAATTATATATGCCCAGTGGTTCCATTGCATTAGGTAGCAGAGAAATGGGGCAACTCACTGAAAGATGTCCTGCTCTAGACAAAGACAAGCCTTAGAAAAAGACACAAGAGAGAAGGAAACCATTAGTTCAGCTACAAAAACTTACATCAATCAAATAAAGGGGGATAAAAAGAACAAAATGAGGCAAAATTAGAAATATCAAGTTACTGACTAAAAATAATAAATCACATTCCTATCTCCTTGGGCACTCGTGTGTTAGTGAAGGGGTAAATAACACTTCCTTATTCATACCATTCCTTTCTCCATACCATCATTATTATTAATTTCCAGTAATGCCCACATTCTTGTAAGGGCTGTACAAACACAAAAGAATGCACATTATCTTGCCCAAAAAGCTTATACTCTTGAGGGGCTTGGGGAGATAGACCAGATAGAGACAGATGGGTGACTAAAGGGAAAGGGGGAGAGCAAACAAGCTAAGTGGCCACCAACTGGTGATTAGACATATCCTAAAACTACAGTCTTAATAACATAGTGGTTTCTAAGCATATGTTATGTATAGACAATCCCAAGTTACCCTACAATCATGCCATTATACTTACTTGTAGGAATTGCAGAACAGATGGGTCTTCAGGAGGGTTTTCAATGAAGTGAAGGGAGTGGCCTTGTGGACTGGTCCAGAAAGGGTATTCTGGGCAGGGGGAGAAAATGTGGAGACACCTGAAGGAGAAATGGAGAGAAGACATGTTATTGGTGGAGCAGAGTGGATGAGGGAGAGGGGTGGCAATGTAAGTGTATAATATATCCAGGAATGAATAAAGTATGGATAACATCAGTTCCAGTCAATGTGAAAATTAATGTATTTAGTCCTCGTATTGCCACCACTGCAGGATGAAGTAAGGTTGTTCTTGCAACTTGCAGGTTAAATGTACTGAGGCTTTGATTATATTGTTCTGAATTCTGTCATGCCTGCTTTGTTTTATGGCTTGGTTACATTTTGTCATAACTTTAGAAACTTTGATCTGAATCCTTAAGCTTAACATGATTTTCCTATGTACTGTTCCTGTTTCAGTGTAGTCAATACATTTTGCTGTTAACTTCAATGAGAACAGGATCAAGCCCTTGTAATATACAACGTCTATGACATGTCCTATCCGTGACTTCCCCAGCTATGTTATCTCCTCCCCAATTCATCTCAGACACTCCTATAATATAAACCATACAGCTGTGATTGTGATTATGTGTTCTCTTCATACCCTGGCCTATATTAGATTTTTACTGCAGCTTTTCAGTCTACATAACCTAAAACAGCAGTAATAATAGAAAAGTAAAAGTACTAACATTCTTAGCTTGTTTTTTTCCCCTTGGATGTTATTTAATTCCTCTCTTTCACAAGATGTCTTAATACAAATCATAGCTTGCTGTATATATTGAGGATTAGACTGAAACACTTGAAAATGACAATTATTTTACTGAAACGAAGATGGCCTTTTCTCTGTACTCGAAACATTCTGCAGCTGTTGATGAATTGGAAGTCCTTTGCTAGGAGACATGTTTTTCATAAGAAACAATATGTATTATATACTTTAGCAAAGCAGGAAGCTCTAAGTATCCTATTTCTTCCCATTGAGAAGAGACGCATTGCATAAATACACAGTATAATACGTTATGAATTCAGATGCATAGGCATTCTGAAAATCTTTCTTGGACAAGGTTTCTATTTAATTAGCTTAAAAAGCCACTCTTCTCTGTCACTGTCTTATGCAGAACCATCTGTGCAGGGAATTAACAATCTGGCTAAATAATCTATGATGGAATTCTTTCTGTCTCTCTTATACTGGACATTATATAGTTGAATTCTAACAGTTGTGCTGACCATTGTGCCAAGTTCACACTGTGGATGAGAAAACAGATTAAGATGAAATAAAGGACTCAAAAATGCACTCAGAACTCAAGCTATACTTGCAAAAGCATCTTGAATGCCAGAACTTGAGGATGTGTGGCAAGGACTCTGATAGGAATACAGGGGGTACCTGAAGAGCCAAATACACAGTAAAAAGCCAGGGTTTTCCATATAGATATCACCATCTTAAAACTTTTGTGGGTTACAGCAGTCCCAACTGAACGACTTGTTTCCATATACTATAAAGGATAAGCAACCAACCCAACCTTTGTAAATTTAAGATATAGACATTTCATGTCTGCAGGGAAAAAGCCCTATGAAAAAGATTGCTGTTGGACAATGTTCTTGCCAATGATCTCTCTCTAAACTGTTCCACATATTTCCAAGGGTAATGATTGGCAATGAGCAAACTCAAATGCATTAAAATGGCATAAGAGTGGAAACTGCCCACATTCTGGTCTGTAAGCATCAGAAAATAAAGGATTAAAACAGAAAAAGAAAATAATTTTGCCAAATAGTTTTGGGAGACACCATATCCATGTGTCCCTTAAACAACACACTGTAAAATGCCAGCAGCCAATGTATTGGTTGTTTTCTGAGGGGATGAGGGGATATTAAATTTTGCAGACAGATAGGAGGACCAGCACTTTGTTTCTTTTATTTTATTTATATTAATTTTGATGTGGAGAAGTGGAAAAATCTTTTCCTCTTGATTACTGAGGGTACAATATCATGTTTCATTTAGCCTTACAATGCTGTCACTTTCAGAGCGAGACGTTCCCACACATGGAGCCAGATTCGGCAAGCTCCCATGGAGAGTACATATAGCTTGCATCCAAAATGGTGTCCGCAACAGCATCCTACTCTAATTCTTCTAGTATGTCAGACATTGAAAATCTTTGTGAAGAAATTCCTGTTGTAATCTTTTAGTACACTGGGCACTATTATCCCCATATGACAAATGGGGAAACGGACACAAAGAGGCTAAGTGACATGTGAAAAGGCAAAAAAATCAGTATAGGCCATGTTCAAATTATACAGTGAACACTTTAAAAGAAAAGACTTTCACCAAGCTTTGTCACTGCCACTCCTATACCCTGGCACACAAGGGTAACATTTTCAAAAGCACCTAAATCAATGAGACACAATCAATTAGCTTTCTAAATGACTTAGATGCTTTTGAAAATGGTACCCATTATTTCACTGGACACCAAACCCCAACCTGCTGTGAGCCACTACTGTACCTGGAGCTTCTCCAGCTATGTAGACTCCATGATGCCATGATATGTCACAATATTCTCTTCTTCTCTTTGTAAGCAATCTACCATAAGCATGTAACTTTAGTGCCCCTGTGTGCTATTTCCCCTCACCATTTTGCTGCTTTTCCACTTTAGTCTAGGGAAGTAAAAGTATCAGATGCCTGCTATCCAATCCAATCTCCCCAGCGGACGATAAAGGGATAATAAAAGGATAATTTACTAGTATTCATTCAGATAATCTATCCTGAGCAGATTTTGAACTACCTGCATATGCCTAATTAAGATTCACTACATAATGTCTGCTGTAGATGCTACTGTATGCTTCATAGTGCAGTGTAGAGCCACAGATTTTGTTGGCAGGGGTAAGAGGAGAGAACCAGCTCACCCTTTATACAATGGCTGTTCTCATGGCAAGAGGAATCCCTCCAGAGGCATAACATTCTTCAAAAGGAAGAGTTCATTTGCTATTTGAGAATTTGCAAAATTTTAAAAGATATTCTTGAATGAAGGAAAAATCTTTTCTGTGTTAGCAACAATTTCAAAGAATATATCCCCAAGGGAGTCATTCTTTCAGCAGTATAAATTACTTTAAAGGGAAAATCTTCCCAAGCAATTAGATCTTTTAGATCAGGTGACCACCCCCAAGATATCAAATCTTTGAAGGTAAAACTACATCCCCCAGTGATTCAAGGTGCTTGAAGCATCAGTAAACATACCATCAGAATTGCATGAGCTTCCTCATTTCACTATAATTTTTTTCAGGCTCATCATCTGTGCATTGATTTTGGATCATAGTGTTACATGTTTTTCTCTTGTTTACATGTTTCTTTAAGCAAGGTTCACACTCACATAGGTAGTTTGCTCCTAAAGATTTTGTACATATTTTAGTAGCAAACACTCTGGGGTATCTCAATATGGGCCATTCATTATTATTTCTGCCTACTGCAACCTTTTTCTTTCCAGTGACCCCTTCAATTATATAATAGTATCACTTACTGCATCTTTCCTTTGTATGCAAACCATCTGCAAAGCTAATTCCATGGTGCTGTGACCTCTATGAGGAGGATTAAATGCCTATCAAACACATCACCCTTTTGTAACATACCAGCTCCTAGTTGAGTTAGCAAATGGGAATCTCAAGGTTTCTTCAAACTTTGATTATGATGTTGGATGCCAGGATGAGGCTAGATCAAATAAAATAAAATAATTACTTAGCAGAGGAAATAAGCTACAAAGTAGCAACTGTAAGAGGTTAATGAATAAAACTTTCAACAAATGTTTTGACAAGAATAACTAGATAGAAAACAGGCTTTATTTATCCAATGTTACATGGGTGTAGTGTGAAAAGACCAAGATATTTTGTTCTAGTTTTATGGTTATAAAAATAAATGTCATAATGCAAGAGAGTAAAAGGGCACACAGTTCTCTTACTTCCTATTATCCCAGGGGAAAGGTGTGTTAGTATTGTCATTATTATTGCATAGGTGATAAAACAGCTATTCGACCTTTTGTCCTCTTATTTTCCTTCCCATGTAATAGTGAGATCTCTATAGCCAACATATGATGCTGCCCTCTGCTGTTATAAAAGTAACTATTCCTATTGCTTCGTATTTCACTTTGAATTTTGAAGGAAATAGTCCATTGAGGACTGTTTGTGCCCACTGCAGCTAATTAGACAATCACTTCAAAATCATGATTATTCCAGCCATAACAGTATAGTTGTTCAACTATACTGGAACAAATACTCATCTTCAAGTGTGTAATTCAGTCAATTCTGGGTAAATCTGAAGCTGGTATCTGGGTATGCTTAAGAAGAATCCTATTGTTCCCACATATTAGTTTTATATTGAACTGTAAATGTTTATAACATGTTTTGGGAACACTTATTACAGCCATGCCCAATATGGTACTATGAGGTACTATGGTAAATTGTCAGTTACTACTGAAAACTTCATTTTTTGAAAGTCTTCTAACAAGGACATTGTCTTTAAGTAGAAATTATAGAAAGAACGAATCTTTAGGTGTATATTTATGGGAGTACTAGTCCTTATGGATTTGTACATGTTGAAATAGCTTAGTCAGAGTTAAAGGGAAATAACAATTTTTTAATCTGAGCATAAAACCATCTGAAATTGAACTTTGTATTAAGAAATCTGGGTGCTCTTGCTGTCTTCTTGATTACAGAAATAGTTTTCAAAATTGTCTGAGAAACTGGAAGGAAATAATATAAATCCTGCTAATATGAGTTTCATAAAATTTATTTAAACAAAATAATTGTAGAATACTATCATTTAAAAAGAGGAAAACATATTATTTTAAATATAAAATAATTAAATATTTAGTTGTCTATTTTTATACACATTTTCCTAAAACTCACATGATTCTATATTTGGTATTGCTCTAATGAAGGATTGAAAATTTACAGTTTAGCTGCCAATTCCTCTGTAATTCTTCACTAAGAATGGGTTTGAATCACAACCTGTAGGTTATATAAGTATTCTATTTGTTTGTGCAGATAATACATTTCAGTAATCACACTAGTATCAATGGAATTTTAGGAAAATGGTGTAATTGTCCCTATTTTATACAGAATGTAATAAAGATTATTATACACCCAAAGTTCAAGATGAAATTCTAGCACCAGACAATGGAATTTTCGATGTTGTATCCTTTGGCAATGCTATAAAGAGAGATCAATAGCACAGTATTTAGCAATCACAAAGATCACACAATGGTGCATAATATACTGCAGATTATACCTACTTCTGCAATGTCTATGCCCAATATAAAGAGTTAAGAATGTAATGTCAACATAATCTCATAATTCTTTTGCGTAAGACAGACCCTTAATAACATTTGTATATGGAAGGAAAGAACTGATTTATAAGAAGGTGAGGTGTGAATACTTAAGTTTCCTATGTGCTCTAGCAATAATTTACTTTCTCCAGACACCTACCCACTAGTATCCACTGATCATGAGGCCCTTCCCATTGATACTATGCTCTTCCAAACCATTCATCTTGCTGGATGAGTTAACCATATTGCAGTTACATGATGAAACCAACATCTTACATTCATAAAGTGGGCTGCTGTTTTCAACAGGTTTTGTACAGCAAGTTTGCCTACCTTGTGTATGTGGATTTTATTTTGTTTTTTAACCAAAAGGGTAAGACTAGTAATAACAATCCATACATGCAGAAAATTAACATATTTTAAAACAAATGCTCCTTCCACTCTTTTGAATTATTCTTCTTTACTGTTCCTACAAACACTATAGTATGTCCATAGGGTTTCTAAGAAAGAAAGAAAGAAAGAAAGAAAGAAAGAAAGAAAGAAAGAAAGAAAATGTCATGGTCTCTCATCCATTTTCTGACATAAGAAATTAACTAAACACAACAATATTCCTAGATTGGAAATGTTACACTTTCTGATGTGAAACAAATGGCCAACCACAAAGTCTGTTTGCTTCTGCTCCTCTTGTAGTACAATAAGTCAAGGATCCCCAGCAAGAGGATGGACTTAGGCCCTGACTTCTTTAGATAGTAATTCTCATTTGTTTACATTTCCTATAGCCATGAACGCATCTTTCAATGCTAAGGCAATAGTAAATGACAACGTAATGGCAAAGCTAAGTATGCTGTAACAGTTAAAAAAAATCACTAATCAAAGTCTTTCAAATTATATGGAATACTGACAGCTTTTTACACTATTTTAATTAAGTACACTGTAATTTAAACCACTGAACCATAACAACCCAACGTTTAGTGTTATATCCCTAGGAGAACTTTAAAAATATGCATAATTCTGCCCGCAAGGTAATTGAGGGATATTTTTGGGGTGGTGGGGGTAATTAAAGGTTATACAGGAGAGTAATAGGAATTTTACTTGGGTATTAATAGTGTTAGTGACCGTGCTAAAAACTCCTCAGGAAACTGATTCATGTCTGAAGCATGGTTTTCCTTCTGTTATTTTTAAAGGCGGCAAATGTACACATTGAGGTCTGTCAGTTTTTGTATCCAATAGAGTTGTTGAAAGGCACATTTTCATAGTGCAATTTGCTATCTCTGGCCAAAATAATGTGACACTTAAGGAGTGATATGAAAAATTAATTGATTTCTCCACATCAGCAGGCAACAAAGATGTTTATTTTATGGCTATGCAGACTGTGTAAGGATCCTGTCATCTCACAGTACCATAAAAACAGCCTATTTTTCTTAGATAATCAATTATTACAGAAAACAAAGGTCTACATATACTGTACATGTCACAAAATTACACTTTTCATTCCCATTCATGAAAGTGAATACATTAGATTTCCAGAAATGCAGATGAATTGGATACTGTACAATAGTGAGGAACTTATGTGGCTATACATCTAGTTTTAATGGAAAGGTAACAGGTATCTCATTGTCACTCATGGCAAACCAATGTGAGAATACTTTCTAAAAGTCTGAAAGAACCAGTTTAGACCTATATCAGCTCTATGGTATGGAAAATATGTGTGAAGTGTGTGTAAAGAACCATTCCTAAAAAATGTGTCCCAAAGTGCTTGCAATACATCACTTTAGGTGCAATATTTGCTATACATTAAGCAAAAAAAGGTACTCACAACCCCCTAAAGCTGACGGGCTGCATAGATATAACTGCCATGCTGTGTACAGAGAGATTCAATGTGAAAAGTGGAAGATAATGTGCTCACACACTAATGGGCACTGAACTAGACACAGGCTCATTTTTCACATCATGTCATCTCTAAGGTTTGAATAAAAAGTAATGGCCAGAATGAGCCTGGATCTATCTCAGACATTATCATTTGCCTCCTCAGTTTTATTTGTGTTGACTTGTACAGTCTAAAAAGATGACAGTCTCTGGGCCTCTGGATCAGTCAGAGTGATAATACACAGCACATTACACTGTTGGTGACAGGTTCTGTTCTTCTAGCTGGCATATGAAAGGAACGCATCTCTTTCCGTCATTTCAAATGCTATAAACTGACAGAATAAAGAATATTGCAGAGGGGACATCACAAACCCTGTCTGTTATGATTTTATGAGATAAACTGGAGTTTCTAGGGTATCTTGTTCGGGAAATTAGTGTCAGTCAAACTTTAGTGTGTGGGTTTTTTTTTTTTTAAGATAAATAGCAGAATCTAGAAAAGCAGCTCTCCTAATTTATACTGCCGCATAGCCAAATCCATATGTTCAATCATGCATAGTTCCCTATTTAAAAATAATGATCCTAATAGTGTATTAATTATGAAGAGACTATTATTGGTTTCACCCAAGCATGACTAAAAATTCACCTGTTCTCCCTGTGTATGTGTCTCAAAACTACAATAGAGTACATTAATATCTGAGGTTGCACTCTAACTGTGATATTTGACTTTATAAGAGTCTTAAAGGCCTAAGCCTACATGCATTCAATTCAAATTTAAGTCCATAGTTCATTTACAATATGTAGAACATTACAAATATAAAATAGTGGCCCTTAAAATGTTGGCTATTGCCTCCGTTAATTAAGAAACAAATCCAAGGTCCACTGAAGTCAGTGGAAAGACGCCCAATGAATTCAACAGGCTTTGGCTCAAACCTTAAGTCCCTGATCCTTCAGTCAACTCTTTGGGTATGTCTACATTGTAATTAAAAACCTACAGCTGGCCTGTGCCAGCTGACTCAGCCTTGCAGGGCTTGGGCTAAGGAGCTGTTTAATTGCGGAGTACACATTCAAGCCGGGCTGGGGCCCAGGCTCTAGGACCCTGTGAGAATCCACCCCACATGGAGCTTGTCCCAGGACAGGAATTTGCAACTAGATAAGGTGAGCATCTGAACTATGTAAGGTATGTTCTATGAAGAGGGTAAGGTACTCTGCAGACACTGAGGTAACCTTAACTAGTTATCATTAAATAAAAACTAGGACTTTTTAAGAGCCGTCACTACATTCTGAACCTTTTCTCACCCTTTTTTTTTTAAATATACGTTTCAGTGTCATAAAAATTTACAAGTACTTGAATCATAATCTGCCAATTGCTGTAGCTGTTTTCCATGTAATGTCAGGTATTTCTGTTATAATGAATGTTTCTCACTTGACTAAAGTTACACTTATTATTTAACTTAGACTAGCAAAGAATCCTGTGGCACCTTATAGACTAACAGACGTTTTGCAGCATGAGCTTTCGTGGGTGAATGCCCACTTCGTCGGATGCAAGAGTGGAAATTTCCAGGGGCAGGTAAATATAAGCAAGCAAGAAGCAAGCTAGAGATAACGAGGTTAGATCAATCAGGGAGGATGAGGCCCTGTTCTAGCAGTTGAGGTGTGAAAACCAAGGGAGGAGAAACTGGTTCTGTAGTTGGCAAGCTAAGTTGGCAAGCTAAGCTAAGCTAAGTTGGCAAGCTAAGTCGTGCAGAACGCAATGCCATCCACAGCCTCAGAAACCATCCTGACATTATAATCAAGGAGGCTAATAAAGGAGGTGCTGTTGTCATCATGAACAGGTCTGACTACCAAAAGGAGGCCGCCAGACAACTCTCCAATACCAAATTTTACAGGCTACTTCCCTCAGATCCCACTGAGGAATACACTAAGAAACTGCACCATCTACTCAGGACACTCCCTACACTAACACCAGAACAAATCAACATACCCTTAGAGCCCCGACCAGGGTTATTCTATCTACTACCTAAGATCCACAAACCCGGAAATCCTGGACGACCCATCATCTCGGGCATTGGAACTCTCACTGAAGGACTGTCTGGATATGTGGACTCTCTGCTCAGACCCTACGCCACTAGCACTCCCAGCTATCTCCGTGACACTACTGATTTCCTGAGGAAACTACAATGCATTGGTGACCTTCCAGAAAACACCATCCTAGCCACCATGGATGTAGAGGCTCTCTACACAAACATCCCACACACTGATGGAATACAAGCTGTCAGGAACAGTATCCCTGATGATGCCACAGCACAACTGGTTGCTGAGCTCTGTGCCTTTATCCTCACACACAACTATTTCAAATTTGATGACAATATATATCTCCAGATCAGTGGCACCGCTATGGGCACCCGCATGGCCCCACAATATGCCAATATTTGTATGGCCGACCTGGAACAACGCGTCCTCAGCTCCCGTCCTCTCACACCCCTTCTCTACCTATGCTACATTGATGACATCTTCATCATCTGGACCCATGGGAAGGAGACTCTGGAAAAATTCCACCACGATTTCAACAGCTTCCACCCCTCCATCAACCTCAGCCTGGATCAATCTACACGGGAGGTCCACTTCCTAGACACCACGGTGCTAATATGTGATGGTCACATTAACACCACCCTATACCGAAAACCTACCAACCACTATGTCTACCTTCATGCCTCCAGCTTCCATCCCGGACACACCACAAGATCCATTGTCTACAGCCAAGCACTGAGGTACAACCGTATCTGCTCTACCCCCGCAGACAGAGACCAACACCTAGAAAATCTCCACCAAGCATTCTCAAAACTACAGTACCCGCACGAGGAAATAAGGAAACAGATCAACAGAGCCAGACGTGTACCCAGAAGCCTCCTACTGCAAGACAAACCCAAGAAAGAAACCAACAGGACTCCATTGGCCATCACATACAGTCCCCAGCTAAAGCCCCTCCAATGCATC